>NC_085058.1:2774200-3092406 GCF_963662255.1 Cinclus cinclus | reverse complement strand
GCTGCCTCTGCATCTTCTGTCATAGCTCGGAGATAATGAAGAAATAATCGTGATAAATAGACAAATCCTCAGTGGCCCTTGGCCCTATTCATTACCCAGGTGTGCTGTCACACTGCACTCATTGAAATTCAGCCCTGGGCTTTCCTCCTGCTCTCCGTGCTCCTCGGAGGAGCTGCAGCATGGGGACTGGAACATACACCCAGGCCGACTTAAGGCCCAGAGGGCACCAGGCTGGATACAGGAACCAGCTGAGCAATGGGAAGGGAGATCTGTGCCTGGACACCAGGATCTGGGCAGGGGGACAGACAGGGAGGATCCCCCAGAGCTGCCGTCAGGACGGAGGGAAGAGTTGCTGCGGGTTTTGAGGCAGAACGGTTCAAAGTCCATCAGTGGGAGCACAGAGACACTGAGCAGATCCCCAGCGACGGCGGATTGGCGGAGCCTGGCACGGGAGGCAGCGGCGCGAGCTGAGATACGCAACAGGATGGGAAAGCTGCTACCAGGAAGTGCTTGGAAAGCAATATTAACTCCAGCTTCCAGGGGTAAATAAATCCAGAGCAAGGCCATTCTCTTCACCCTCGTAACCAAGATCGAACTGTGAGTACTTGTCTAGGGTGTGAGGGGGTTGCTGGGAATGTGCTGACAACGAACAGCTTTGCCACCCAACTGCAGAAAGGACACGTTTTCCAAAAATTCAGCCGTGTTGGTGGCCATGGAAAGAATTCCCCGACTCTGCAGCAAATAACCCCCTGAGATTTCCAGGATGTTCTGAAAAAGCTGGTAATCCTCTCTGGAGCAAGCAGCTGAAAATGCCAGCTAGGAACTGAGTGATTTGTATGAGCATCTTACCACCTGACCTTTAATATTCCCCTTGGAGAACAGGAACCTTCCTAGAAATAGGAAAACACAGGCAGGTAACCATGGATGGAGCTCTAAGGAAGAGAAATGACAGAGCTCAGAGGAGCTGCTGAGATTAGAGCAGCTGCATGATTTAGTCAAAATTAGCTCACAAAGTTCCTGTCCAAACTCTACCAATGAATTCTCCAATACTCACAGTGAAATGCTCATTTTGAGCTCGTATTTTGGACTTCAACAAAATTTGTCTTCCAAATATATTTTGCATCAAATTTCCATTTAAAAACTGAGCACTAGCTTATTTTTCTCCCCTGATCTGGAGTTATTCAGGAGGGGGTTCAGACAGCACGGAGAGGTGTGCTCCAACTGGATCAGCTCAGTGCTTATCAAAGGAGTCCTTCTCAAAATAGTACCTTTCAGCAGTGTTTAATGAGCTGTGGCCTCCCAGACAAGAATGGATCCCTCTCTGGAGCCTGTCCTGCTGATGTATCTCCTGTCTACAGCCACTGTGCTATTCTGGATGGTCAGGCAGTGCTGGATTGGATGGCAAACGTGCTACTGCTCCCACAGTAGTCATGGCAGCTTCCAGCTTTGGCAAGTCCAGACTTTGCTCTTGGTAAGCTGCATTCTGCCTGGGTTGACTTTAAACCTCTCTTTTTCTCAGAGGAAGTTAATCAAACTCAACATCACATTTCCAACCCAAAGTTTTGCAGCTTTACAGTCCCCCCTGTCAGGATCTTGTACAGCTCTGATTTAGGAACTCACAATCCTCAGGGATGTACCTTAGCATTACCTCCTTCCCCCCATTTGCTGAAGGCAGGCAGAAGATTGAAAATTTTGAAATAGGAGACTAATTAGAAACAAGATGGTCTGCACACAAGATGGCCATAAAGGAAATTCCTTGTGAGTGGAGTATCCCATGTCCAATGTACAGGATTCAACACAAACCTTTCTCTCCACAAT
Organism: Cinclus cinclus; assembly: GCF_963662255.1. Taxonomy (NCBI): domain Eukaryota; kingdom Metazoa; phylum Chordata; class Aves; order Passeriformes; family Cinclidae; genus Cinclus; species Cinclus cinclus. The sequence goes on along the minus strand of NC_085058.1, from coordinate 3,090,588 downwards.
TCACAGCACATGGATTCTCCAGTGTCTGCTCATTTACTGATGCTGGTGCCATGAGCAGCAGCTTTGAGCTGAAGATTCTCAGAGATCCCTTCCAACCTAAATTACCCTCTAATTCTCTAATGCTATGACTCAGGAGGAATTCTCTCTTTATTCCAGCCCCCTACTTCCATAAATTTGTAAGAACATACTCACTTTTAGACAAAATCCTTCTGTCAAATTTCCTTTAAATTATCAAACAGGTTGAAATATTAGTAGGAGGGAACTTACACAGTGATGGATACCGGGCATGACTCTGCAAGGTTTACTTATTCAGGCAGGCAGCAAGAAGTCAGGATTTGGGAGAACAACCTTCCATTCTGACTCAATATCCCTGGACTTGTGAAAACAGCCAAACTGCAAACCCAAGCTTGGTCAGCATGTCTGAAGTAGAAGATCTTCAGGTAGATGTTGATGATTGCCTCTCCCAGACACAACATCATGGTGCCCACAGAGGGATTTTCAGGAGTTATCCCATACAAACACCCCGGCCATGGTGTCCACAGAGGGATTTTCAGGAGTTATCCCATACAAACACCCCGGCCATGGTGTCCACAGAGGGATTTTCAGGAGTTATCCCATACAAACACCCCGGCCATGGTGCCCACAGAGGGATTTTCAGGAGTTATCCCATACAAACACCCCGGCCATGGTGTCCACAGAGGGATTTTCAGGAGTTATCCCATACAAACACCCCGGCCATGGTGCCCACAGAGGGATTTTCAGGAGTTATCCCATACAAACACCCCGGCCATGGTGTCCACAGAGGGATTTTCAGGAGTTATCCCATACAGACACCCCGGCCATGGTGCCCACAGAGGGATTTTCAGGAGTTATCCCATACAGACACCCCGGCCATGGTGCCCACAGAGGGATTTTCAGGAGTTATCCCATACAGACACCCCGGCCATGGTGCCCACAGAGGGATTTTCAGGAGTTATCCCATACAGACACCCCGGCCATGGTGCCCACAGAGGGATTTTCAGGAGTTATCCCGTACAGACACCCCGGCCATGGTGCCCACAGAGGGATTTTCAGGAGTTATCCTGTACAGACACCCCGGCCATGGTGTCCACAGAGGGATTTTCAGGAGTTATCCCATACAGACACCCCGGCCACAGTGCCCATAGAGAGATGGTTCAAGACTTATCCTTCCCACTCCATAACTTCAGCAGAGCAGAACTTCACTGCTATAAAAAAAAAGGCCAAGGGACACAGAGTATTTCTTTGTGCTGCATTTTGTTCTTACTGGAACCAGCACAACCTCTACAAACAAACAAACAGGTTAGGCCAGCCTGAGTCCTGCAGACATCCCCATTATGCTGCAGGGAAAGGAGGATTTGTGCCACCACCATGTGTGTGGCTCAGCTGCAGAGTCAGCAGTGCCTAGAGCCTCAGGAGCCAGGAGATAAGGAGAGGAAAGGGAAAATGCTTCACTTGATAAGGCTGCAAATAATTCTGAGATTTGAAATAAAGGCCTGCTCTGTCTGGGCTTTGCTGTAGAACCTCGCCCTTGGGTGGCACTTCCTGGAGCCCACTCAACACCAGAAAGGCTCTCGTGGTTATCCGAAATCCGAGGTTATTCCCTGCAGTTTGCTCCTGCCTGTGTCTACACATGCACAGTTGTGCTTGTGGTGATCAAGCTTTGCCTTCAATTGTGGATCAAAAATATCCAGTCTGGGGCTCTGTGTGTCATTTGTTGCTGTTGTTCAATTACAGGTGGTACAGAAAATCCTGCTGATGTCAAAAGCCAGCAGAGAACAGAATATGGCAGCAGAGGAAACAATCTCATTTCCAGATGCCAGCTGAGAGCTGCTTCCTTTTTGCTTGTTTAGAGAAAGCTTTGGTGAGAAGAGTTGAGCAGGGAAAAGACAGAGAAAGGGGGATCCAAAGCAGAAGAGGAGGGAAGAGCTCCATGAGAACATAGGAAAAGGGCAGGGTTATTGTTTGCACTGCATTATGAACTTTTGCTCATTGCCACCATAAAGGACAAGCTGAACTTCCATTATAAGCTGCTTTGTGGTCATTCTTCATCTCAGCTATCTAACCTGACATTCTGAATATCTTATCTTTACCAAAAACGGAATTTCCTTCTTTTGAAAGGTAAAGCAAAACCTGCTGGTTTTGTAAACAAGAAGGATGTATGTGAAGGATAAAAAAAAAAAGAGAGAAAATGTGATTTTCCCTCTTCTTAAATGGTAGTTTAGGAGGCAACGGATTACTCAAGTTGTTAATAATAAAATGAGATTTAGACTTCTTAATAAAATAAAGTGCTGGTGCTGTTCACTTGGCAAAGCCAGGAGGGGGGAGGCAGCAGTTCATTCCATGTTTCCTTACCTGTGCCTGTTGTTTCCTTGTGCTAATTAATTCTATCCTGCAGGCACCTCCGTGGTTCTCAGGCCAAGGACGAAGTAAGATTTCCTCTTCCCCAGTACCATCCTGGTTAAACAATGCCAAATTCTGGGATGTTCCTGAAGCTGAGCAGACAGAAGCAGAGTGTCCAGCCCTGCCCACTTGTGTTTCCCAGAGCCCACCCAGGGACTCTCCACAGACTGATTTTCACAGCCTGTGTTTCATTTGTTTTCAACACTCTGCTGACCTTTGTGTGAGGGTTTAAACAAAGCTCTGCAGACCCTTGAGGCTGTTGCATTGAGAGTATCAGTTCACCACTGCAATAAATTTGCCTCGGTGGATGGTAGGCTTGTGTGTGTTTTTGTGCAGGGGAGGGATCCCTCACCTGGCTCCTCTGTGGATGCACTGAAGCTTCTTTTGGTGAAATCAGTGAGAAGCTGCAGCTGAGTGCAGGGGCAGGGCAACACCCAGCAGTTCCAGCAGCTGCTTCCAGGGCTGTCTTCAGACAAGGCCACATCCCATGGGAATTGCAGAGACATTCCTGGGAGCAGGACAGAAGACAGGCCTTCCTGATTTCCCCCCTGAACCATTAGCTGACAGAATCATATTCCCTCCTGTGCTCTCCCTACTGCCTGATGGTGTCTTAAATCTTCTGTTCAATGGAGCAGCTTCACCGAGATGTTTCCTGTGGGACACCAGGCAAACGGGGAAAGGGCATTTGCTTCACCAGCTGCAATTTAGCAGAATGAAAACGCTTCTGTTTTTTTGGAGTTTTTTAGCAAAAAAAGCTTCAATCTTTCTGGCAGAGTTTTGGACGATGCGACAGCACATGCAGCCCCACATGTGGCTGAACTGTGGTGGGATGATGGGGAGAAGCAATTTGTGGTTACCTGATTTTGGCAGCATTTCCCTCATGGCTCAGCTGCTCCCTGCTTGGCACACAGGCTGGCCACGGCCCCTGGAGAGCCACCAGTGCACAGAGAGGTTCAGTGTCCCACTCTGGCTGGCCCCCAGGACCTACACACTGCATTTTCACCCTTCTCTGGGACTGGGTAAAAAATGCCCTGTGCCCGAGGTGGCACAGTTCACGTGTCCACGCAGTTTCTCAGGTTATCTGTGTTCCCACAGTGTCTGCACAAAACATGGATTTCTGCTGGCTCTGTTCACAACCACAGATACAGAAAGCGGCTGAGTAAAGCACACCCAGACACTGCTGCCATCTCCTCCTGCTCCTGTGGAGAGATGCCAGGCTGGAGAGCACTCTGGAGTGGGGACATCCCAGGGCACGCTCCAGCCCAGAGGAAGCACTTCAGGTTAAACAATAACAAAGCCACTGCTGTCCCCCTTCAGAGCAACTTCATGTCATAGCAGACCCATGACAAGCTGTGATCAAAGTCTGTTCCAAGAACAACTGTGTATGTTGTTAGCCACTTCTGAGTTCTTTGTTTTTCACCTTTCTGCGAAACCTTTTGCAAATCCTGGTTTCAGTGAAGCAACAAACTTCTACTTCCTTGGATTTGCAGGCTTCGCTTAACAGGATTAGGTGACAGGATTTCTTTGGAAACGTGTGGTGATGGAAACACCTCGCTCACTAGTAATGCGGGGAAAACTCACAATTGTGTTGTTGCTTCTATAAATTCAAACTTCTCAGGAGGGGAAAGGGTTCAGAGCAGGTGTTTGCCCTTTCAGTACTGGAGTGCTTAACATTTCCTAGCAGGGACAAGACTGGAGTGGGATGGGCAGACAATGATCCTGCCCTTCCCCTTGGCTGGAAGGCTTTCCAGGTGCAGAAGACCCTCACAAAGGTGGTTAAGCTCTACCCAGGACTTGTGGCAGCAGGTGTTTGCACCAAATTCAAGATGAAGATCCTCCTCAGCAGAAAAGAACTGAAAGACAGACTTTAATAGAAAAGATGTGGGAGCGTAATCTTTTCTGGTTAAGCAAAAGGAAGGGTAAGTAATTATTTGATAATCATCTGTAAGTACCCACGTGTAGAGGTGGAGACCTGAACACGGAGGACTCCTCACACCAGCAGATGGAGTTGCAAAAGAGATGCTGCCTGCAAGCTCCACGCCTCCAGGCCAGAATTAAGTTAATAATTTTTCATGTTGAGGGCAACTAACCTCTAGATTGACACGATGAAGTTCTCGTAGATTCTCTGTCACAGGAAATTTTAAGAAGAAGATTAGATTTTTTTTCATAAAAGGTCTGCCTTAGCTCAATCCCAGATACTAGATTGGAATCTGCAATCAATTTGGGTTTGTCCCAGCTCACGCAGCAAAGGAAGCCAGAGCAAATGTTAACAATGTTCCTTTCTATATTAAATCCTGGAAAACGGAAAGGCAAATGTATGGGAATAGTGACTAGAATGCTCACCATTTTCTGAGTCACTTGTGAATATGCTCTACTGCTTACATCCAGCACAAATCCTTAAGGAGCTCCTCTGGCACTATTGTGGGCCTCAATCACTTACTTTTACCATCCCTTTCTTTTGTTCACCCATGTTAGGAGCTTCCCTTGCCTTCTCTGGCTCCTTAGTTTCCTCAAAAATGGATTTGCCAAAGCCTTTTGAAAATTCCGATGGACGGTATAAATCAGATCTCGTTATCCCATTTTTGATGACTCTTCAAAGGTGTCCAAGAGGTTGGTAAACTCTCAGGACTCCTTTTGACTCTTCCCAAGTGGACCAAAGTAGATCCTTTTTATCCAAGTTCCTGTCCTGTGGGAGGTCTGTGGTGCTCAGAATTCAGGATTCTGGGTTTGCTTACAGTGATCTATTTGTCCACTCTTTGGCTCTGCTTCAAAGGAAGACTCCTTTGATGAATTCTTGGGGATTGTGTCTTTGCTTTCTGCAAGTATCTTGCTGGGAGCATGGCAGTGTGACCAGATGGTGAATCCGAACTGAAACCCACAAGGAGTAAATTCTGTTGGTGCAAAATGTTTGTTTTCCTGGAGAAAATGAAAGCAAAATAATGAGATTTCCCAGCCTGGGTGATTATACTGCATGGATTTCCAAGCACAGAGAAGTCAGCTTCAGCCTTCATGTTTTATTAATGACTCGTAGCTCAGTAAAATGAGTAATAAACTGGCACTTTGGAGAACTGATGGAGCCATTCCCAAGGCTGGATGACAAGTAACCATTCATTTACTGAGTTCCCTCCAGCAGTTTTGCAGGATACATACAAAGAAAATCAAGGAGCCACTGAAATAATTACTGTGCACCCAAGGTGTTCCTTTGACTAGGTGCACAAATTCACTTCAGCACCTTGTGTCTGGCTTCTGTGTAGGGAAAATGAGGCAGAATGGTTAATTTGGCCAGACTACCACAATAAAACCAGTGCTGGACTCAAGATTAAAAACCTGTAACAGTCTTACTGTCACTTTGAAATCATTCCTCACCACTCTGTAGCAAAAATCTCAATTAGTTTGAGGGGTTCTTTCCTCATAAATCCACTCTTTTATTCTAATTCCTCTTCATAGAGGGACCAAGCAGAGAGGATCTGAAATAGGAGAAAACAGACAGAAGTGCTCTTAGATCTGTGTTTTCCTCCAGTGAAAACAGGAAATTCACAGATATTATCACTCCCATGTGTACTCCTGGGACAATTTTCCTCTCTACTAAAAATTAAACCAGGGAAACCATATGCCCTACTTAAATTTTCTAAGCAAGGCTCATTTGTAACATGTCAAGCTGCCAGCCTTTGTGACTGTTCACTGAAGCAAGTTTTATTGCTGCAGGAGGTGAAATAAGGAAGATGCTCACTAGAGAGAATCTAAAAGATTTCACCAAGTCCTCTCAGCAAAGCAGTGGTAGGAACTAAAATGCAGGATTTCCTAATTCCTTGTGCCATAATCAGCCCACTGAAATAAGCTATTCCTCTCCACTTGTGCTTGTTCAATGCTGCCTCTTAAAACCAGAACCCAGCTGTTGCCACTGAGTGGAAAGCAGCTTTTGTTAAGCATTTCCCTAAATGCATTCCAAGGCAGGTTTGTTTGCACTAAACCTGATGAGCCAGCTGCCACAACCTCTGCCACTGGAACGAGTCAGGACAGAAATGTCCTGAGTAGGTGTCCCTGTCCAGAAAGGAAAGCCCAGGTTGCAGTTTCATGACTTGAACAGCCTCACACGTTTTTCTGTGGTGGGTAAGGAAAGGGATAACAGTGCAGCACACAAGAGCTGGCACTGCATTTTTCAGAGGACCTTCTGCACCTTCCATTCCTGTGCTGCAGATTCCATGCACTGGCCAGTAGATCATTAGGAACTGGAAATTTTCATCAGGCACATGGAGCAATGGGGATTAACAAAAAAAAAAAAAAAAGGAGACGAGGTTTGTAGTCAGAAAAAGAGAGGGCTCTGCTGCTCCAAGGTTGCTCTGCATTTCAGATCAATAACAGTGAATCCCCCAGGCAGAGTCAGCCAAGTACTTGAGCCTCCAGCAGGTCTCTGCTCCAACCACCTGTGTGCCCCATGAGCCTGAGGTAAGGAAATGGGGATCCTCCCAACCCGGGGAGCCTCTGGAGAACTGAAACTCACTGCAGTCCGTGGGAATCATTATGCTGGGAGACAGTCCTTATCTTCCTGCCCTTGGCAGAGGTCAGTCTGGAAATGCTGGAGGTGAGCGTGAGCTTCCCAGAAGGAATGGCAGCACATGCATGCCATGGATTTATGCTTGCAATTCAATAAGTCTGCCTGCTTGAATCCAACCCTAATTGTAGTGTGTCTCACTGATGATTTAGAGCATTTGATTTACTGATCTGATTTTACTCTTCCTGCAATTTCACCTCTTTGAGCAGATCTTGCCAGCAGGTTTTCATTACCAAATAGGTGGGTTTTTAAAATAGCACAACTGCAAGTCATAATCATAAATATCAATCTTCATAACTCATCTGAGCACTCCATGTTCTTGAAATGTCGTGTGTCAGGATTCTGCTGCAGAGATAAAGCCCCATCCGTGCAGCTGCCAGCCTCTCATTCCTTTATTGATTCTGCCCTAGTTGCTGTAATTGAGTTTTTATACTTACCTGGCTCTTCAGTGTATAAATGCCCATCAGAGACAGGAAAAGAGACAGCCCAAGGAGTTCCACGGCTCAGCCTCTCTCAGCAGAAGAGGGTGCTGTGCAACTCTGATTAAAATGGATACTTCAGCAACTGAGGTAGTTAAGCAGAGGATTGCCTGTCCAGGTATCAAACCATGTTCCTCACACGTCAGCAGATGACTAGGAAGAAGTTTATAGCCCTTATTTTCCACTGGATGGGATGAAGAAGAGAGTAATCTGCAATTTTCCAGCACTGACTCATCTGTTCTGAGTTGCCTGTGTTAAAGCAAGCCTTAAAGGGAACTTTTTGTTTAGTTTATAATCCAGGACACGCCGCCATTCTGAAATGTTTGCCTGTTTAAAATCCAGATTGACCTCTCATTTAGTTTGGACTCAACTCTGTTTATAGGTGTGTTTGCAGGTGTGAGTTTAAGGACTGTGTCCTCAGCTGCCAGGCAGCCAAGGAGCCTCTCTGCTATTGCCACTTTCGCTGCAACTGAGCAGTGAGATACCCACCCCAGCAGGAAAGGCTGGCCAAGGCCTTTAACTCTTCTTTAAAAGTTTCAAGAATGCAGCACAACGATTGCTCTGACACTCTTAAGAAACACTATGTATACAGATACATACTGCACTGAACTATTCCAGCCTGGAATTGGGAACCATTTCTGGGGCCGTGCAGCAACAACAGGAACAACAGGCTGTGAATGTGTGAGTTGGCCGGGAAGAAGAAGATTTTTGGCCTTTTTTGTGCTTCTACCACTAGAGAGCAGGGTGAATATGGAGCATGAGAGAACACCCTGCATCCAGAGTTCCAGGTGGAAGTTCTGACAGCATTAGGCCAGCCTGTGTACCACTGGGACAAGCTAATTAATTATTTTTTCTAGCTGGACGCCAACCAAGGAGCAGAATATTCACTGTTAAGGGTTGCACTCTGCCAAAATGTACCTAGAATGAAGGACACTACATTCATGTGCCTTGTGGTCTGTGATAATTATCCTGTAGGTATTTTTGCATCATTAGGAGAGACATCTCTCTGAACCATGAAAAATGGTTCTGTGTTTTCAGTGTTTCAGTGTTTCCTGATGTTTTAGAAAATACAGGGTGAAACTACAGCTGAAACTACAACTTTACCAGCTGGCAGATGCTGAAAGTGGTCTTCACTCTTCAGTTCTGCTTTTCCTTCTCTTTTCTTTGCACTCACAAAACCTTCACAAACATTTCTATTTCCTAATCCAGAAAACATAAGAGGTTTTTTGTTTAGTTTTTTTTTGTTGTTGTTGTTTGTTTGGGTTTTTTATTTGTTTTTTTGTTTGTTTTGTTTTGTTTTTGCTTCCTTAATTGCCTGACAGATTAGAAGACCCTCAGGTTTTAAAGCCCTTGCTGAGAGCCAGAGGCAGCAAAAGCAGCAGAGTGTAGGAGGTGGCTGGGGAAATACAGCTCCCCTCTTTGAGCAGCAGTAACCTTTGGCTCGGGTTCATTGTGACCCACAGAACAGCAAGGTGAGGTAGAGACACCAGGAAGGGACTCCTTGCCAGGAAAGCTGTTGGGATGTTTTGAAAAAGAAGGGCTGGAAGCCCTGCAGAACACTGTGTCCTGGGCTCTACCTGGGCAGCATCAGATGGTACCTTCAGGGGAGGCTCAGGACTCTGGTTTCAGCTGTACACGTCCCTGCTGGAAAAAAGCAGTTTTTTCCAGGTGCTCCACCTTCATCTCATCACGGGAGAAAGCAGTGAAGACACAATGAAGGAAGATCTTAAACAGAAACAATGAATGCAGAGTGTATTTTCCAATCCACATCCTGTGCAGGGTCTGTGGGAGATTGTTCTGCCTGCCAGTCACTTGATCCTGCAAAACCTGGAAAAGGATGCACGTCGGCTCCTACAAGGAATGTAGCCTGGGCCTGGAGGTTATGATTGGGTGTTTGCATCCAGCAGCCCTGTCAAAGCCATGCCACTGGCACAGGAGTGACATTGATCTGTTCAGGCAGAATTCCTGGCATTTCACACTCCAAGGAGCTTGTTCTGCTCTGTATTTTAGAGCACATGCCCAGTAAGGACAGGGGAACAAAGGCAAGCAGGTACCAAGTGGAGTTTCTCAGCTACTCTATGAAGTCCATTCAAATTTCCTTCTGCTTTGTTCCTTCACAAAAGTAGCTTTTTCCACTGAAGTCATTTCCCCACAGGCTGGATCAGCAGCTCTGCTGAAACCCAAGCCAGCACTTTTCTGGAGGGTGATAACCAGCTAAGGTTCCACTCTCCATATTGACTGACCTAGTTAAGACAGGCTGGGCCTGCAGAGCTGCAGAAACTGAAGGTGCCAGGCAGGGGAGCACAGCCTCCCTTCCCCGCTGGGGAGAAAGGTGAATTTGCTTGCACACTTCAGCTGCAAACTTCCTTAAGTGGACTGCTGCAATCAAGGAACAAATTATCTCCATTATGGTAATGTGGCTCAGACAAAAATCCTGTTAGAAGTCCTCACTAAGAAACCAGAAGCCTCTGGTCTGACCTCAGCCAATTTACAAATTAGCTTTAGACCCTTTTTCAGGTTAACTAAAGGAAATGCTTAGTAGGAATTAAAGATAGAAAATAACAAAGGAAATTAAGATCTGATATGACTTTGGGAAAGCAAGATGTGGAGTAGGAATCTGTCCCTAAACTTTATTAGTTGCCCATGTTTTAAAGTTAAAAGGAGTTCATAGTTAGTACAAAAGGTTTTGTCATCTGTCTCTAACTTCCTTAGGGGAAAATTCTTCCAGATCATACCATGCTTGATGCTTAGAAACTTCTTCTCCAACTTTTCAGCCTAAATTTTCTTGTGGTGCCCTTAGGGCCATGTACTCCTGTCCCACTGCGTGTTTTACACACAGAACCACGGATTGGTTTGGGTTGGGACCTTAAAGCCACCCCTTGTCATGGGCAGGGGCACATTCCACTAGCCCAGGGTGCTCCAAGGCCATCCTGCCCCACCTTGGGCACTTCCAGGGATCCAGGGGCAGCCACAGCTGCTCTGGGCACCCTGTGCCAGGGCCTCAGGCTGGCCACAGCCCACACTCAGCACCACACACACACCTCACCACACACATACACACACACACAGACACACACACAGACACACACACACAGACACACACAGACAGAGACACACAGACACACAGACACAGACACACAGACACACAGACACAGACACACACTCACCACAAACACACACACACACGCCACACACCACAAACATACACACACACCACACCACACCTCATCACACACACAGACACAGACACAGACACAGACACAGACACACACAGACACACACAACACACACACACACACAACACACACACACAGACACACACACAGACACACACACAGACACACACACAGACACACACAGACACACACACAGACACACACACACACAGACACACACACACCACACCACACCTCATCACACACACACAGACACACACAGACACACACACACCTCACCACACACACACAACACACCTCATCACACACACAGACACAGACACACAGACACACACACACACAGACACACACACACCACAAACACACACACACCACACCACACCTCATCACACACACACACACACACACACACCTCACCACACACACAGACACACACACACCACACCACACCTCATCACACACACAGACACAGACATAGACACACACAGACACACACACACCTGACCACACACACACAACACACCTCATCACATACACACACACAGACACAGACACACAGACACACACACACACAGACACACAGACACACAGACACACACACAGACACACAGACACACAGACACACAGACACACAGACACACACACACACAGACACACACACACAGACACACAGACACACACACACACAGACACACACACACACACCACACCACACCTCATCACACACACAGACACACACAGACACACACACACACACACAGACACACACACACAGACACACAGACACAGACACAGACACACAGACACACACACACCACACCACACCTCATCACACACACAGACACACACACACCTCACCACACACACACAGACACACACAGACACACACAGACACACACACAGACACACACACACACACAGACACACACATACAGACACAAACACACATACACACACCACAAACACACACTACACCACACCTCATCACACACACAGACACAGACACACACAGACACAGACACACACAGACACACACACACCTCACCACACACACACAACACACCTCATCACACACACAGACACAGACACACAGACACACACACACCACAAACACACACACACCACACCACACCTCATCACACACACACACACACACACACACCTCACCACACACACACAACACACCTCATCACACACACAGACACAGACACACACACACAACACACACACACACAGACACAGACACAGACACACACACACACAACACACACACACAAACACACACACACAGACACACACACACAGCTCGGTGTCTTGGCAAACATGCTGGGGTTCACAGGATGGCACTGTCCCTGTCACTGACAAGGATGTCCCACAGCAGCGGTCCCAGTCCGACCCCTGAGGACATCACTGGTCACTCACTGGACACTGAGCCACTGAGCACCGCTCCTTGGGTGTGACCATCCAGCCAATTCCTTACCCGTGAAATCCATGTCTCTCCAGTTCAGAAACTGGGATCATGCAGGACAGTGTCTGATGCTTTGCACAAGTCCAGGCAGATGATTCAGTTGTCCTTCCCTCACCCCTCAACACTATAATCCTGTCATAAGAAGGTCACCAAATTTGTCAGGCAGGATTTGCCCCTAGTGAAGCCAAGCTGGTTGTCACCAATCACCTCCTTATTTTGTATCTGCCATAGCACAGATCTAGTCCATCTTGCTGGGTCCTGAGGTGAGACTGCCTGGCCTGTAGCTCCTCAGACATTCCATTCCTTATTGCCCTGTTTAAAAGTACATGTATTACATGACTGAAATTCCCTTGCTGCCAGCCTTGTCTTTAGCAGGTTGAGTGGGATTTAGTCCTGCTGCAATTCTAATAACTTAGTGAGGGGTTATCATTCTGCTCTGCTTCTGTTTGTTCTCTTGTGATGGGCTTCATCAGAGTGATTGAGAGAATCTAAACCCAGCTAAAGCCTGCCCCTGCTGTTTAGGTATGCATTAAAAAAGTCTAAGAGCTGCTGTCAGAGAGGGCTGGTGTTCTAGACGAAGGGTCAGGGTGCAAAGAGAGGCCAGGGGCGGGAAGGTGCTTCAGTCATGCTCACACAGTCATTTAGTGGTGAAGGCAGGTGTAGGGCAGGGAGTCCTGAGCACCAAGCCCGGGCTGAGTCTCTGCTGCGACATTCCGAGACGTCAACTCATGTTCCATTTCCACAGCTTCCCCCTGTCACTGCCTTTGTAGCAGATCACACCTAAAGCAGCTCCAGCCCGTAGAGATCAGCTGGCACAGTGGAAGCTGCGGGGCTGCGTTTTGACTCTCCCCGCGGTGCCTGCAGGGCTGCGGTGCCCGCGCTGGGCGGGAGTACCTGAGCAGGAACCGCAGCCAAGTGCTGCTGCTCAGGCTGCCTGGGGCAGCTCAGGGCATGTACTCACACAGGGGCTGCTCCCCAGGCCTGGGCTCTGCGCTGTGAGAGCAAAGGTTGATGCAGCAAATAGCAACCGGAGCTCCCGTCTTGTGTTCTCAGCTCTGGCTGTGACTCGTTACCTGAATTCTGTTTAAACTGCTGTGCCTCCGGGGACTCCTACCAGCACTTCTCTCCATCCTGAGAAATAAGCCCACCATCCTTCTTGAGCGTCCTGAATTTAAGGCCAATAGCTTCCCCACGTCCTATTTACTGTGTTGACTCTGGGCAACACCTGGGGCCTTAGGAGAAACTGGCGGTAAGTTTTCACTAAAATACATCAGCAAAAGGGAAGAGCAAGCAAAGGCATTCTGAGGGAGAATCTGCAGTGGCACTGCATTAAGGAAGAAGGAAACAGTAAAATTTCTCCTTTGCCACTGTGGTGAAAATGCATCTATAACGTAGTTTTCTGTCATGGGCTCCTTACTGACAGAGTTTGTAGGCAGTTGAGAAAAAATTACACAAGTGATGACGGAGTTGAAAGGACTGGCTTGTGAAGAAAAATTAAATTAACAAAATTAAATATGTACAGCTTGGCTCAGCAATGACTGGGGGTCCTGAAAACCACCTGCCAATAGGTGAAGGGTTTGAATACAGGAGGGGCAACCCAGTTTGTTACCGAGTGCTATCATGAGAAGGGAAAGGGAATGGAGTAAAAGCAGCAAGGCTGAAGCCCAGGAGCCTCCTGCCAGTGATGTACTGATGCTACACAAACCATGCAACCGAGAAGAGACATGTCCAAGACTTGTGGAAATACAAGTCTGGAGCAAAATGCTGAAATCTCTGCTATCCAGAACCAGAACGCTGGAAAGGAAAATGCTCTGAAGCCAGTGTAGAAGTCACTTCACCTACTGCAAGCTCCTGGACAAGTGTTTTGAGTCCTGAGTTGCGAAGAGGCACCAAGAGAAAGGAGGCAGCAAACCCGGGCAGTGTCACCTGGTGCAGGTGTTGGCACCAGCAGAGGGCTGTGCACACACGGAGGGACAGCAGCCCTGCGGGGCACAGCCCGTGGTGACACTGAGGAGAAGGATCTCCAGGGGAGGACACCTGAATGAGTCCCACTATGCTGAGTTTCCATGAGCCTGTCCCTGAATGCAGACGAGGAGGAGAGTCAAAACAGGGGGAGGCAACTTCTCTACAAGTGCAGCTTTCAGCCTCAGCCCTCAGTTTTCTTTTGCACACGTATTTTCAGTCTCAGAGCGAACTGAAACTGGTCTGACACTTGCTAATTGCCTGGTATCCCACAGAGCTCTCACAAAACCAGGGACTAATCAGAGACCCAAGCAGGGGAGAGAGTGTGTGAAGCACGGCTACACCTGTTAAGTTCCTGCAGGCAGCCTTCATAACTCTGCTGGAAAGCACAATGTTGCCCTAATGCAGGAGAGAATTTCACCTTATATCTGTAAAATAGGGAGCATTACAATCCCCAGCTTCCTCACAATATTATGAACTTGATCATCTATTTGCAAAAATACCAGAACTCTCTGGATGAAAGAGCAAAGGGCTGACGCTTGTCTGGGCTCCCTGGACATTACCAGCCCTGCAGACAATCAGCATTATGTTATGGACAAAGAGTAAAAAAACTCAACTACTTACAAATTATCCCACTGCCATTAACTGATATCTCCCAAACCAAGAACAATCAGCCCAGTTATTCCCAAATCCAGCTATTTATTCTTAGGTAGTAAAGGTCCAGTCATCCTGTACCCCAAAAAGAACAATGGCCCAAGGGTCAGGGACAACATTTCCCCCAGAATCTCCTCAGACAGTCCTTTCCAGCAGATCCGATTTGCAAGCTGCTGGAAGATCAGCTCACAGTATCTTTGGAAATTACAAAGTATTGAGTGCACACCTTGGAGAAAAAGCAACACAGATAAGATCGGGATATCACTTTCAGCTAAAAAGTTGGGATTGTGCTTGAAAGAAATCAAATGCCTTCAAATTACCAAGCTTATCTCTTTGCCCTGTGTTTTTCCTGTGCCTTGAAGACATCTGTGCTCAAAGCTTCTCCCTTTCTCTGGACAATGGTGGCTGCAAAGGAGCCTTTTCAGTGTGTCAGGTCAATAGTCCAAAGACTGAGAAGGATTTGTGCTATAGATAGTAACAGCATCAAAGAGGCCATTACATCTCCAGCACCAGTAATCTCCATTTTAAAAACTCCATTATCTGACTGGTTCTTCATTTGCTTGTCACTTAATCCTTGTTGTTGTGGTAACTCAGGAACGAGTGCTGGGAGCTTAACTGAGACAATGATGGAATTGCCTGTCCCTGGATTTAGTCAGGATGGTTATGGGCCAGACAGAAAGAAGTCAGGGACTCTGGAGAGTTCAAAGATGATAGCTGAGCCAGGAATACAGTCTGGGGAGGTGCTGCTGCAATTCTGAAATACTTATCAGACTTTCTTGGGGACTGACCTTTTTTCTGATTTCCATGAATCATTCAAGATCAAATCCCTGACTCTATTTTTTGGAAAACCATTCAGTGTAAGTCATAAATAGTGAACAGCTCTGTTCTATGGATCAGAGATTGCTGAATTTCTACAGAAATCAATGTCTGCTCCTGGGATGATGGAAAATGGGTTCTTTTATTAACCAGAACAGCAATTATTTGTTAATATTTATATCCTCTTCTAGAAAATTAGATGTCTTGGGAGAACAAAAAGATGCAGCACCTCTCTGCTCCTTGGCTGCCAGCTGTGGTTCAGTTCAAACTGGTACAAAACTCAGTGTACTGACCTCCACAAGAGTGTTTGGTTTCTTTTGGAGGACACGGGCTGTAACTCAAGCAGCTGCCTTCTCTTTGATCACTGAATTGAAGGCAGAAGTGGGACTCATTTCCCATCAAAACCAAAAAGGAAGCCCAATAGGTTTGTAAACCCATCATGGCTTAGCTGGGGAAGAATCCTTTGCTTTCAAAGACACTTTTCAGCAACCAAAAACGAGTCTCGAGGAAGAGGCTGAGAATCAGAGTGGTCATCCCTCTAATCTGGAAGAGTCCATCAGATGTAAGAAAGACCATGCTGCTAAGTGCATCTGTATCCCAAATGCAACCTCTCCTCACCAGAACCCTCAGCAGCCCAGGAAAAACCAGGTTTCTGCAGGATTAGGGACAGGTTATCACAAAGCTCTCTTTCCAAGAACCTGCTAAAATAGGGAGCACAAAGAAGACCAGCAATGGCACTGAACATTGCCAGATCGTCTTTAACTCTCAGGAATCTGATGCAAAGTCAGTTTTAAAAGAGCTTTTGTAGAGATGAAGCCTCAGGCAGCCCCAAGGCACAGGACCCATGACTAAACAGCACCAAATGACAAAATGTGGCTTTCTCCCCTTAACAAGCAACCTCTGTAGAGCTTCTTCTGTGCGGGACTGAAAGGGCTCAGCACTCCCCTGGAGCATCCGATTGAAACATGGACTTTTGGGGAACAGCCTAATATTTAACCTTGAACTGGAGCAAAGCATCTTGTGCAGCAGAAACCAAGCTACCGTGTCTAAAAGGATAGCTCAGGAGCTGTCCATGGAAGAGCCTGTAAAATATGAAGATGCTAAAAGCGGTTAGGAAACGAGGCAGCTATTGGGTTGCCTCAAAATTAAACAGTTAGGAATTAAGGAAGAAAAGATCTCCCCACATCAAGCTGGTGTATGTACGAAGGAGCATAAGAAAAAGATGTTTCTTTTCGAAAAGGCTCCCAGTCTTTGCTCGGTAAATCAGATGTGCTGGGGATGGATGCAAATTCTCCAGTGCTGCTTAATGAACGGCAGCTGGCACACATCAAGGGCTGAAGAGATGGGATAGCTGGAATCTCCTGCCTGGCTGTGAGGGAGGGGGCAGCACCATCCTTCACCTCCCACACTGTCACCGCAGCAAAGGTGTGACATCTCTTTCTGGCTGCAGTGTTCAGACACCAAGCAGCCCCAAGAAGAGTGATTTATTACTGTGTGCTCTTCATTTATTCAGTGCTGTGAATTTGCAGGAAACAGCAGTTAAAGAAATGGGAAGATAAACCCGGATTTCAAATCACCGTGGTGTGACACTTTAGCAAACAAGAGAACTGCTTTCCCATTAATTGCTTGTGATGGTCAGGCTGTGACTGGCTTTAGGAGATTCATGTCATCGGAATGAAGGGAACAGCAGCCCGGCATTCCCAGCGCCAGGCAGGCTGCAGGAGGAGACAGGGAAGGGAGCACTCGTCTTTTAATGACAGGTCTCCCTTCAAGCTGTGGGATCCTCGGTTCTGCCCCCAGTCCTGCCCTGAGCTCTGCTGTTTCCATGTTTGTTCCTGAGCTCTCTGACTGTCCTGGACCTGGAATGGTCACCAGCCCTGTGCTGCTTTGCCAGCTGAGGTGCTGTGAGGCCGTGCCCCATGGGGGCCAGGGGATGCTGTCCCTGCCTGTGCCTGGGCTCCCTCAGCTGCTGACCTGCCTTTCCCTGTGGAACAGTGCTGCTCTTCCTGCTCCTTTAGCAATTCACCTCTTCGTGAGGGCAAGGGGCTTGTGTGTGAGACAGGTGCGATGATGCTTGGGGGTGGAATGGAAGAAGCAATTCTGCCATGATCTCTTTCTCATTTTGTAGTTCTCTCCTTCTGCATACATTCATCATGGGATTCGCTGTCAGCAACAAAATGAAATTATGGTCTCGGGATGAACTAGGGTGGGGGATATGCTAAGGAGTGTTTCATGAATTTGGGACAGGGCTCAGAAAAAGCCACTGGAGAATGGCAATAGCAAACAGAGCCTCAAGAACAAAGCCAGCTCACTCTGCTCCACCTGCAGAGAGCCAGAACCAATGTCTGCACCTGATGACTGCACTGAGAGCACTAAATGATTTCAGGTCTGCTCCCAGACTAAAACTGCCTTGCCTATTAGGAACTGAATGAGCCATGGAAAACAAACTTTCGCCCTTTTTAGAGTGGCGCATGCAAGGATAGGACAAGGTTTTCTGCTTGAATCATTTGATAAATATGCAAAAGTCTGGAATTCTTCAGGGCTGTTAAATATTTACCATTATGAAAACCATACATTTTCAGTGGGAGTGTCATTTGAAAAGAAGGCACAAGCTCTTGGGCAGGTGAGTAATCCGAAGGATGCATGCCTCTGTTTCTCAAACTAAGCTTTTCTCAACATAAGCACAAACCAGTCGGGATTCCAACTGGCCACATTCCAATGGGATGTGCCCCTGTCTAAAGGTATTAAACCACGAGTGGACGCAATGAAATATGATTCTATTCCATAGATGGATATGCCTTCATGTCCTATGTAATTTAAAGTAATGAAATTATAAAATCTCAGTACAACAGAATGAAGAAAATGCTGCTCATGCTGCAGAGCTCACAGCAAATTGTACTCATGTCTCACTCAAGCATGTGAATTGCAATGATGCTGGTTTCCCAGCAGTCTGCCTCCTAGGAACTTAATAGACTTCTTCTTGCCCTGCTTCAAGAAGAGGATTTTAATATCCCAAACTTGCAAATAGGTTTATATGCAATTCCATTACTCCCCCAAGGTTACCCCATCTCAGTTTCCAATCCAAACACTAGACAATTACTAAGCAGAGTAAATTTCAAGTGTAACTCCCTCACTGGGGAAGATGTCCAGGAACAAACCTGCCTTAAAGCCAGAGCAGATCTGTCTGTGAGGATGATTTGTCACACACTCAGGGGCCCTTTGCTTGCCTCGCTCTTAAGTTTATCCAGAGGAAACGAAGGTCAGGATCACTGAACTCCGGGCACTTCCAGTTTCTAGAACCGTTGGACGGACAGTAGAGCCTGGATCAAATTTCGGCTGTTCAAACACCCTCACACCCCAAGGGAACCACGGAGTCCCTTAGAGCAGGATTGCCTGGAGCTCAGGAGCAGGGATGACACCGATGGGATTGTGGCCCTTGGAGCACTCAGCTCATCGGGGCATTTAGAAACAAAGGGCTTTTCCCAGCAGTTCAGAACGGCATTAACTCTGAGCATCGCTGCTGCTCAGCACTCGCTGTGCCTCCCTGCTGCCAGTGGCAGCTCTTTACAGCACAGGGACCCCGCAGCCGTGCCGGAGCGTTGTGTGCATCCCGCAGGAATGTGCCGAGCTCGGAACTGGGGCAGGGACTGACACGGCAAGAGCCTTTCGAGCTCATTCACCCAGCACCCGTTAAACAGCAGCAAGACACGCACATCTGTCCAAAGGCTTCCTGCCTGCATTGTCCCAGGTTTTCAGAGGTAGATGGATGGATGAGACCAGTGAATAAGTGGGACAGTGGGAATGCTTCAAAAATAGCATCGTTCCCACTAATAGATCCCCTGCTCTGTACCTGAAGGGGAAACGGCCTGTTTGCCGAGCCTTTCTTTTTCCTCTTCTTGCTACTGCACAGAGCTCTGAAAATAGATCAGTAAACAGCTCTGGGGAAAAAGGTCTAATTGATGATGCCTTGGATGGAGGCACCCTGTTGATAATGAGACTGGGGAAAAGAGGCATTTTCTACACCATAGATTTTCACTTATTTTCCCCCACCAAAGTGATGTTTTTGAGGTTCTTTTGTCTGAGGTACATATTAGCCATAAAGTATATGAGATGCTCACGTACTCACACTCAGCCTTGACAATTTTTTGTGTACCCCCCTGGTCTGAGTCTGATATACATTTCCTTTTGTGCTCTTTTACTAGCAAATACTGATTTCTCTAAACTGGTCTTTTAGCTCAAGCTGAACTTAATATTTGTGGTCCAATGTTTTATCTTGGCTAAACCAAGATGGGGATATGGAAGCAGAACTCTCAAAGAGTCTAAAGTGTGGTGTTCATTAAACAGCAAACACACGAAAGACACAAAACCTTTTAAATAATGTCTGCCTAACAATTCACTCAATGTTTTTGCACATCTACAAACGTTATCTTTCACCACCACCCCCCAAAATAATAACATGAATCTGTGATGCTTGCTTTGTACTCTCAATTTGGAAGATGCTGCACTCAAGAAGGACCAAATACTTTGAGAATCAAAAGAAAGAAAAAATTGGGATGTGACTCTGCTGTCAGAGGAACTGTGTTTAAACTGCCACAGCCAACAAGCTCAGCCAGAGAGGCAAACTTAAAATAAAACTTAAAATCCATCAGATTTCTCCAAGTACGCTGTTGCTTACATGGGGGAAATGATGCAGGTGTCCTCTCCAGATGGCACAGGCAATTGGAATTCCTTATGCCACCACAGCGTGTGGATCAATGAATTCTACAAAATCTGATTTAATGTAAGATATTTTGAACTATCTGTTCTGATGGCAGTGGGATGGACTCCTGGCTGTTTGCTCAGTGAGCCTGAGAGCAAAGCTAAGCCTATGAACCCAAAGCTCAACGTGCTTTGGAAAAGAAACTTCACACGAATGGCTCTCACCATTGCTGAGAGCAGGAAAAGAACCCCATCCAATTCCAGATTCCACAATGACATTAATATAGCAAAAGCACTGATTAATTAAGCTGTAAAGCTTCCACCTCCAGACCTCAGAAGCAGAAGGAATGATATAACCAATTAATATACAAAAGCAGAAATAAATAGAACAGGCAGCTGCCCGGAATACCATTAAATTCTAAATTAAGCACAACGCTGAAAATAACATTTAATTTTATGAACTTTTTACTTTGAAAAAATCTTACTTGATCAGTAAGATCTATCCAAGTAAAAGGATGATTCTATGCTAAAAACAAGGATAATTTCACACTAATAACAACAGAAATAATAACATCATTTAGTTGATTTATGCATGTCCAGGGTTTAATTGCTGGCTACTGAATAATTAGTGACCTGTAGGTTATCTCCAGCACTTATGCATATGAAATATTAAGAAGTACTTGACTTTCAAAACCACCCAGCCTAATTCTTGACTGCTGGAGGACAGAAAACCTTCTGAACTAGTTCCTTTTCAAAGGCTCTATGCACCGAGTTTTTTATGTGTATTAACAGTTAATAATTCTTAATCTTTGTATAATTCTTCCACTAACCATGAGACTTCTACTAGCATCCAGTATCTTAATGGATATTCTCCTAAGGTGCTTGATGCTCCTAGAAAGCTGCAGCACGGACTCAGGGTGCTGATCAATAAATTCCCAGACCTACCACATACCTGAAACTTCTTATGGAAAGAAAATGCACAGGACCTCTTGATCCTTCACAGAGTCCTCTTTATGTTCGAGTTAGAAGGTGTCCAATCTGTGCATGAGATGGCAGAAGTAATCCAACTGTTTTTTCTTACTTGAGACTTGTGCTCTGTCAAGCACCTTTTGTATTATGACCATGATAAGCTGCTTCCAAGGGGATGGTATGGAGATTCCAAGGGAATCAAGCAGACAGTCCAAGGGGTCCTGCAGTGACACAGTCCTGCTGTAGGACCCTGTGCTGGTGTCCCTGGTTCTCCCTAACCCTAACCCATGGCATCCCTGCCTTCCCCAAGGACACAGTGCTCCCTGCACCACAACAGCCCTGCCAGGACAGGAATAAAAGAGAAAAGCCTTTGTGAGTCATGGGCAGAGCTTTCCAACAGTTGCTACAGGAGCAGTTCAGAACTTCACAGAGAGGTAACAATTACTCTTCCTGGTTTTTAATAGCTGCAAATCTTTCCACTGCCTGCAGTGAGCTGAATGCAGCAACAGCAAGGTGAGTGCTGCCGAGGGGAGCTGTGGCAGTGCAGCATTAAATCTTAGGGAATTCAGTGGGAATGCTACATCCATTACCTTGCACCAAAATGCCTTTCCGAGCGCTTGGAGCACCATGAGTAATACCTGGCACTGGTTCTTCCGTCCTCTCGGTAGGGGCAAAGCAGTGCGGGTCAGCTGGAGCCAGCTCCACCTCCCAGATTTGGTGTCAAAGGCCAGGATGTTGTGCTGCACCTCGAGCTGAGGCAGAAGAAGCCCAGACCTGTCAAGGTCCTTGGCTCCTTTCCAGAGGGTAACAGTGATGAATGCCTCGCTCACGAGTGATTTGTTTGACCAGAGCCGGGTGCCTGCAGTCAGATCCGAGTCATTGACTCATCTCTCTCCACAGTCAGTGCAGGCACAGCTCCACTGCTAGTGAGAGGCTGGGGAAGCTGCAGAGTTAAAATTCTCCCTCAATAAACAAGTCTTCAGATTGTTTTTACTATGAAACTCAAAAGTTTGCAGATGCTTCTCAGCAGTTTTAATTAGGAACACCCTGAGCTGGTTTTGTGCGGCCTTGGGGTGGGTGTTCAGAATACAATGGGAGTGCGTTTGACATCTCTGTAATGGTTTTTTCCTGGGATGTGCCATTCACAAGGAAATCCTATTCAATAACCTTATTGTGTCAGCACAGTCAGAATTAATCACGTCCTCCATTACACAGGGGAGAAGTTTCCATATCCCACAGGAATATGCTGCAGCCCGGGTAGAAATCCTCTCCCCGAGTTACTGATTGTTTTGACAAGTAGAGTCAAAGTGCATCCCACAATTACCCTGGGTTCTGAGTAGCTGCAGTGCCGGTGAGTTGAGGTGTGTATATACATTTATAGATGGGCAGTTCTGTACTTCAGCAGCAATGAAGTGCCTCACAGTCCACGTTTTCTGGATCTGACTGCACATCTGGAGCACACACGGCAGTTCAACAAAAAGCCTGAGACCAAACACACCAGCATTCTGCTGACTTCCTCACCTTGCTGCTGCTGCTGCTGCAGAGAAGTATTACAGCAGAAAACTCCTCCAGTCGTTTCCAATTGCTGGATAAGACACTGGTCTGACAGCCTTCCCAACAGAAAGCTAAGTGGAAATCATTTTGAACTCGCATGTTTTCAGAGGCAGGGTATGGAGCACTGAGATTCTGACGGTGTTTCAAAGCAAGGAAAGGATGTTGCAAATTGATCGAGTGGAATCAAAGTACCCCCTTGCCCACAGCAGAATAAAAACTGGCACCTAAACTGCAAACCTTTGTACAAGTAATACATGAGCCCAACACCTGGAGGTGCTTCTGCCTTCCTGGGAATGCACACAGATCCCATTTGGCAAAGCTTCACCACTGGCTTCTTGTAGAACTAGAATATGGGGCAGAAATTATACTTAGCTATTCTCAAAACACAACAAGAACAGACAGAAAATCAGATTTCCAAGCAAATCTGTCATGATAGAGTTGTTGTCAAAGTTGATCTGGGAGAAAGGGACCAAGATTCCCTGGATCCAGCATTTAACACTGGTAAGAAGGCAAACAGAAATGTCCACCTGCACCCACAGAGAAACACAGTAATTCAAATTAACTTCCAGAGGATCCACAGATAGGAAATCTTTGCCAATTCCTTGTGTGAATGAAATGTAGATTGGCAAAGTGATAAATCAGGATTTATCTGTTGGCACAATAGAGTGTGATTTAATACAACAATATTAAAAGTCAAACATATAGAAAGAAAATACAGAAATACCTGAAGATTAGGGGATTGATCCCTGACAGTGGCCTTGAAAAGAACTGCTTGTGTGAGGTCGTGGAGTTTTGTGACCATGGTAAGTAGGAGTGAGTAAGAAGTGTGAAGATCTGGGAAAAAGATGTCTTAATTAAGAAAAAAAAACAAAAAACAAAAAACAAAAAAAAAAAAACCAAAAAAACAACTCTCTGTAAAATGTTAGCCAACACCTCATCCCTTCCATGTACAGCTCAGGCTTCAGCAGTGCACTCCGGGCCACGGGCACTTGGGTGTGCCCACACTGCAACTGGTGACTGCCAGGTGAACTGTGCCCACAGGTCCGAGGTGTCCTTCACTGCTCTCCCCTCCTCAAGCTCAAGGACTGACTTGTTCAGGCTGCTCAGCTCTGGCTGCTGAAAGCCAGGCCTGTACTAGTTAAACCTGGGTGTTTGCTTTCCCGCTTGGAAAAAGCCAAACTGGCTCTTGCCAAGCCCCTGTTCCCAGTGCTGCTAACAATCAGTGGCTTGCGTGGTTCCAGACATATTCCTGCCTCGTGTGCCGTGCTTTGGCTAACAATATGTCAATTCAAGTTACAACTGCTCCCAGGAAACAGCCTAAAAATAGAGGCCTTCCAGGTGGCTCGGCAGACGGATCATTTGCTATACATGGCAGAACAAGTTAGCCTTTTCAGACTGTGCTTTTGGAGTAAAAATACCCGAGTTCAGTGTGGCAGGAGTCAGCGCTAGCCTCTGACACGAGGATCTCACTCAGGTTCCTGGCTGCAAGCAAACACTGGAGCCCTTCTCCTTCCTGCCATCTCCTCCAGGAACCTCCAGTGAGTTTGGCAGCTGCGTGCTGGAGAGAGGGATGTGTTGCTCTGCCGTGGCCTGTACCTCCCCTCAGCTCACTGCTGTCAGGCTGTTATGTTTTCTAGCACCCGCTTTTCCCTGCCAAGGGTGCCAGGTAAGCATGGGTTTGGTGAGGCAAGAGCAATGTCCACCACACACACCCCCAGATATCCCTCACAACGTGGACAATGATTCCACCGCCTTTCTCCTGCAGCCAGAAGGAAGAATCATTCCTATCCAACCCTAATCCAAAGCAGCTTTGAGACAACTGCAGTTTTCTTCCTTGAATTCGTGTTAGACTCACATCTTTCTGCTTCAAGCCCAGCAGCTGCCACTTGCATGAAACTCTGCAGGAAGAATTGTCCCTGGCCACAGCAATGCCTGACAGAGAAACTGCTCCATCTCTCCCACTCTGCAGGCCATCAGCCAGGGCTTCCCTGGATTTGTGACTTCATTCAACAACTCTGACATCATCTTTAAACCAGGCTGCACGTTCCCAACAGTCTGGAATCCTCAAGAACCTGCATCCTGAACTGTACACTTCCTCAGTGCAGTCCTTTTTCCCTGGAGCTCTGAACTCTGGTGTATGAATAAACACTCAATGCTGGATCCCAGAAACCTGGGATTTTTGAGCTTTCTGTGCTTTCTGGCACTGACCCCCTGGAGAACACTGCTTTTGACCTGAGCCCTTGGAGAAGGTTTCCAAATTTGGGTGACGGAGTTTGAGTCACAGGTGTGTAGTTAAATAGAAGTGTGTGATTTCCCATGGTGAAGGGTTTGGAATTTGAGGTTTTTATAATGCAGTAATAGGTATGGGACAAGATGGAGGAATTTGGGTGCTGTCTCCCTTTTGGTGCTCATCTTCCTCTTTCTTCATGGCTTCAGGCAGTGGTTTCTGTTTGGACAGTCAGTGCTGCACTGAGGGTCATGGGAATTTGGTTATTGGGGTAAAAGTATAAATAATAGAGGTGTTAATTCTCTATTGGAC
Organism: Cinclus cinclus; assembly: GCF_963662255.1. Taxonomy (NCBI): domain Eukaryota; kingdom Metazoa; phylum Chordata; class Aves; order Passeriformes; family Cinclidae; genus Cinclus; species Cinclus cinclus. The sequence goes on along the minus strand of NC_085058.1, from coordinate 3,065,300 downwards.
TGTTTAGCTTTATAAGACCTTATAACTAGCAAGATCACCTCCATTTTGCTCGCTTCTAGCTGGAAGTGTTGCTGAACTCTCTGTACTTCAGATAATAAACAACCAAGTCTGAACACAAGAAATTAATCTCCTTTGTGTTTTTAATCCTGACTGAGTGAAGACAGAAGAAAATTAAGACAAGCCACTAATTAGGTGGTGTAGTTACCACATTTACAACTGACCAACAACAGCATCTTAATACAGAGAGAAGATTCCAACTAAACTGCTCCTCTGAGAGCATCCACGAAATATCTCAATACAATTGTAAAAATAAATTGTGCCCTGTCACTGTGCAAAAGGAAGAAGAAAAATGAATATTGAGCAGCCACAGATCCAACCAGACATAGCTCCTGACTCCCAGACAAATTTATTTACTTCTGCTATTTTATCAAGTTTCAAGCAATGCACTTCAATGGAGGAAGGTAACAAGAGCAATTCTGAAGTTAGCATGGGTGTAATGGAATTTGTAAACTCCCATATAAGAAAAGCCATCAGCTGGAAACTGAGCACCCTGCCTTGTTCCCTTTAACCAGCAATGACTTGCCAGTGTCTTCTGGATCTTTGCAGCTTCACTGAGTGGTTTGGAATGCTTAGACAGAGGAGCATTCTGTCTTCTCTCTATTTAACTCCTTTGTTAAAGGAGCATTTATTTCTGGAATGTTCTTCTCACCCTTCCAATAATATATCCATACACTTCAATAATAGTACCATGACCACTATGGCACATGACCCAGATTAAATGTTAAATCTATGACATTAGCTGAGGTCTTCAGTTCTCAGTGTCCCATCACTAACAGATATTCTCACCTTTGTTGTAAAAGAAAGTTGTATTTCTAGCCCTGTCACAAACTGGAGTTTGGAAATGTTATGCACACGCTGTGAGTGTCTAATCTTGCGCCCTCCTAGAAGCAAAGAGGGGATGAAATGGCTCATGAGCTAATGCTGATATGAAAATTGTCCATCGGTGCACGTTAAATGTGAGGTGGTCTTAGGGGAGGGGAGCAAGGGAGCTGCCTCCTGGTGCCAGTTCCAGAGGAACTTTGGGAAGGCTGAGGCTTTACATCATCTCATTGCACTTCACAACTCCCAGTTGTCCTGCGGTGCTCATGGAATGAAAGAACACAAGACTCTGCTCAGGGATGACCAGTTGCAGAGGTCATGGCAACAGGATGAACCTTTAACAGCCACATGTCAATTCTTGATGGTTATTTTTTTCAGAGACCTTGGTTGGGAGAAAATATTATTTATTTCCGTATTTATGAGCATATGATCCTGTGATGTGCAAACATTGTTTCATATGTGTCTCAGTGGGAGAAAGTTCACAACATCTGCTGCATGCTTTTCCCCAAGCATTGTCTCTGACCTTCTGATTTGGAAGCTCATTTTCACAAATTTACAACCATTTTATGACAAAATTCTGAGCTCAAAACATGTGACAGAGTGACCCTGCTGGCTGTCCCCTGGCAAATTTCAGGTAGCCGAGGATTTACTCAGTTTTATCTGCTTTCATTCTGCCAACAGGGAGCAATTTGGAAATCCTTCTTCACGGAAATAATAACTAAGTTCAGAACTAAGTATTTGAAAATTGAGTGGCACTTCATGGTATACATTAAATACTGATGAATAGTGCTTGAGCTTAAGCAATTTGGCAAATCTAGAAAAGGTCACTGAGCAATTAAGTAACCCCCAGAAGTTGTTTCAGGACATGTGTTCTTGCTTCTAGAAGGCTCATTATGAAAGCAGGTAGGAGACAGAGGATAAAGGTGTGCACGCTGCTGGAATGGATTATGTGTGTGCTGCGTGCAGAATTCACTTCCCCAGCTGCTGGATATGATATGCTGAATTTCTTTTAGTTTGAGTTGTCTGGATATTTTTAAAGAATGAATAAAAGAATTTTATTCATCCCTTTAAAAAGCATGAATAAAATAGCTCCCACCCCCAACTGCAGTATTAATAAAGATGGTGCCTGGTTTTTGTGCCCAATTTGATTTCCTGTATATTATACATGGCTAATACAACATATATTTCTGCATGGTTTCTATCACTCAAAGAAGCAACTAGAAAAATGTGATTTTGAGTAAGAAAAGGCTCATGAAGTAGATGAACAGACACAGAGGAGCAGACTAAAGATTGTTTGGAGTTCAGCCTCTAACATCAGCCAGTGAGCACATTCCTGATGCACTTCACTTCTCCTGAGTCCTGAGAAAGAGGGAGATCACCACACCCATGTGCTGCACCAGGCTGCATTCTTCCAGCCTGGTTTTCACCTCCCCATTTCTTTTCATTTATATTCACCCCAAAGCTGCGCTAAGACTTTCCTCTCAGCCAAGCCTGCTCTCAGTAGCACCAGGAAATACCTGGGAAACCTCTCAGAATCCACCACCTCCCTGCATACCCTGAGGGGGCAGTGGCCACTGCTGGGAGTCTTTTGCAGGAAAATCCTATGAAAATACTTCCCTGCTATCGCCTCAAACCTTCAACAACTTTGGCTCCAGGGCTCTCTGGTTCCAAGGGTTACCACCTCCACCTGTAATGGCCCATCACGGCTTTCTTCCCTTGCATTTCTCCAATTTCTTTTCAGATCCAGTAAACGTTTGGCATTTGATGCATTGTTTGTTTCTGTACAGTCAGGCGTGTGCTCTGTATTTTTATGCATTTTTCTTTAAAAATAATAAAACGTTTTAAAATATGGAATACCTTTTTCTCTGTTTTACAAGAAACTCTCAGATTAATGCATCCTACTTTACTCCATAAAACTTTAAGAATCCTTGCACAACTTCCATGTACTGGAGGAGAACAGGTATGGATTGCTTTAAATGGAATTAAAAGCCCAGAGAGATTTAAAAGCTCATTGTTTCTTAATGAGAACAGTGCTTAACTTCACTTGCAAACATGAGTCTGCTGTGCACGGTCCAATAATACCTTTAAAACTTTGCAACTGCCTCTGTTACTATCTCAAGCCCTGGGTCACTGTGGTATAATGGCTTTTGTGTCCCTAGTGAGCAAAAGAAGGCAAAAGAAGACAGCACTCACCCTGCTAAAAGCAGGGTCACCTCACTCAGCACCTTCCTCGTGGCACCGAAGTGTCCTTGAGACACTCCGCACTTTCATGGCAGAAGCACAAATCCTGGAGACAACTTCCAGGCTGGTTCCCAGACAAACGGGCAATTCCAGCATTCCAGCAAACTGCTTTCAGGTTTGAAGGGAATTTAATGCAGGAACCTGGGTGATACTTCTCCAGGGAGCGTGAAATCCCCGGTGAAGGATATGCAGGAATCACACCCAAGTCATCTCTAGGGGGAAGGAATGCCAGCATGGTAGGAAGTTTAGGTGATCTGCAGATTCTCTGCAGCAGGGGCTGCCAATCCCAGAGTCACACTACACGGCACAGGAGACAGACTCTGAGGCACTGGGAACTGCAGCACAATAAATATAGAACCATTCCCTTTCAGTCCTTTACCCTCAAGTTAAAATATTCTCCGCGAGCCTCTTAAAGCACTGACAATTATTTGACATTAGCGTTGCTGGGATTAAGACATTTTTACTTCTACCTTCCTAATTAATGTAGTGAAGCCATGAAAATGCTTTTTTGGAAAGTGGCTGCGTTTTGGAAACGTTGTTCTGCAGCGTGAGAGGAGAAAAAACAGCTTGAGAATGATCTCCAATGTGACCCCAAGCCTCAGGTCTGTTCAGGCAGTAGAAATGCCTCTCAGAACTTACATTTTTCTTGATTAATACAAGAGCTTGTGTCAAATGGCATCTGAGTTTCCCACTGACACCAGGCCATTGTTAAACATTAGCAATACTCTATCTCTGGAAAGCTGAGATAGGAAAACAAAATCTCTTCCATCACAAATGACATTCCAGCTATCACACTTGTTATTTTGCTGAGAGTAACAAGTAAAATTGGATTTATTTGCATCCCTGTCTATCCAGGGATATCCAAATAACACCGAGTGAGGCTCTCACTCGTCCTTCTATCAAACAACATCAGAAGAAATCAGCTGAAACTGGCAAAATTATGCTGGATGATCAGAATCACGCCAAGGTTCTGCACAGAATGACAACAGACATCTCTCCGTTTTCATGCAGAAAATAAATTAGACTCAACTGAGCAGCTGCCTTCTGTATCAAAATTAACAAAAACATGGATGGGGTACAGAGAAACTAGTCCATGTTTATGAAATGGTGGTATTATCTTGACTCTATAAAACTACAGGAAAACAAAGCCAGCTCATGTCCAAGAGGTACAAAAGCAGGATCAGAGATGAAAATGGGTTATAAAACTGTATCCTGAAGACATGTCCGAAGTTTAATCATGCTTGCCCATTTGGCAGATGTCCCCTGTGAAGTCAGGGACAATGGAGGAGAGCAGGAGGATGGGATACTCATACTTGCACTTGTCCCATTATCACAGATTCATTTCTTATGATGTACAGGAAGAGAGCACCCAAAAACTGGGAGATGCCCTGTGCCTGGTGCTGACTGACAGAGGACAGTGTCAGGCACATCCCCTCATCTTGGCTGTCTGTGAGTCAGTCAAACACCGCAGGGCTGCTCAGTGCAGTCACCAGTGAGGCTCCATCAGTGTGGGCTGAAGGGAACCTGAGCCACAGTGCTGACAGGACAAAATGATCAATCTCTCTTGTTTTAATTAAGAAGAACAGACCAGTGTACATTGCAGTACAGCATCATTCCTACACTGCACCATATGCAATCCAATGGCAAGGCAGGAGCCTTTGAGAGATGGAGAAAAGCCAGGCCTTTATTTGTGTTTTAGGCTGCAAAGCAAACAAGGAAAATCCATGCTTTGGATCAACACTGTTCTCCTCCACATCCCCACTGTGTCACCTGTGGTGAGACAGGAACATCTCCAGTATCCAACACGACAGGATTTGGGGAAGCTACACAGAGGTGAGACCCCCACCCCCTGGCTCAGAGGCTCCTGGCAGACAACAGAACTTCCACACAAGTCACTGTTCCTGCTGCAGGAGATTAAGCCCCCATTTCGTGTGTGGTAAATACGAGGAACTCCATTAAACTTTAGCTGAAGGAGAACATTTTGTTATATAAGCACATCCCTGCTCCTGTAATGCTATTCATATTAATACAAAACACAGGGGAGATTAAGCAAGTAAATTAAATTTATTAGGATTCTGCTGCTTGCTTCCCAAACAATGTGGGATTCAGGGGACTAAAGGCTCCTTCTCATGTGGCACAGATTCCAGGTTGGGTGTCAGAGGGACAGCTGAACGTGGCAAGGTGGGTTTCAGTGTCACACTTTTCAGTGGAAGGCACAGCAACTGCTCAGGTGCATGTCACAATCTCATGTCACTAACATTAGACATTTTTTTCTCTATTTTAAAAGGCTATATATTAGGAACATGAGCTGAAACATAATGTTCTATTTCATTTTATTCTATTCAGGCACAAAGGGGCACAGATGTATTACACTAGCTAGACATATTTAGAGGCTTCTCTTCACCTGCTCCACTAAATCCTCGGTTGAACACATGATAATCCAGTAGTCTAGAAAGAGAATTCAGAATTAGGGTGGTGAGGAGGGAATAGCCTTCTCTGAGAATGCACATAAGTTCAAGACATTTTCTTCCTCTTTATGCACACATAACTCTCCCTGACATCAGCTCTGGGACTGAGGCTTAAAGAATCAAAGATGTATTTTCTTTTACAAGCTCACTGCAAGAACTGCTAAAATCAGTAAAATGCAACCTGAAGGGGAAAAAGCAAAAGATTTTTTTTTTAAAAAAAAGAAACAAACTTTGACAGAGTTGTCCAAATCAGAATTCCCATTACTGCTACGTTTATATAGCAGTAAGTAAAGGTTTACTTTAGGAAATGTTGAGTTAATCAGTGCAAGAGTTAAAAGCAGAGATCGTCCCAGCTCCTCTGCATATCCAAGACTGTCAGGAATTCAGTTTACAACAATCCCTCTAAGTTCAGACTATCCTCCTGCTAGGGTCACTTTTTACCCAGTGGTTAAAAAACAGAGTTGTTTGGGATGGGAAGTCTTGGCAATGGCTTGGACAATTTCTCCTACAATCCTCATCAAATAAGGGGCACACAACAAATTGCTCATCTCTGATCTGCAATTCTCCCCTCCACCCAGCTGTAAATTTGAATTAATTAATGAACGCCCTTATGTTTTCAAGGTCACGGAAAATGAAAAGCACTCATCAAAATGGATGCACTGACAGTGAAGGGTGTTTGTGGGTGGGGTTTTTATGTAAATGCAAAATCTGTGAGGCAGCAGCTCCTTTATCAGTACCCCAAGTGCTAAAGTTAGACAACTTAAAAGAAAATAAAGGAAACGCAGATAAATTATGTTTTGAACAAACGTGACCTTCCTTGGAAAAAGTGTAAGGTTTTATGCAGCAGAGTCTGGAACCATACAAGGAGGTCAAAGACCCCACGAAGTCAGGGCTTCAGGCTGGCTTTGGTGTGTCCCTGCTGACTGAGGGACAGAGGACAACTCTGCTTTCTGTTCCCAGCACCTGCCCACCAAAGGGCTGGCCCAGGGCTCGTCTCTGCCTGCCACCAGACTCAGGAGATAAGGGGTTTTGGGGTGTATCTGTGCACCAAGCTGTTGCCAGCTTCTGGCTCTGTTTGAAACACTCCAGCACATGCCACGGCTGCGATAACCACGATACACAGACCCACGTGGCTCCTCTGTCTGTGCCACAGCCAAGTGTGCCCTCAGCAGGCACTGCTCTGGGAGCTTCCACAGCTGCCCTTTAAAGCTCAAGCACCTTCACAAATTAGGGAGTTTGAGTCACAGAAGCACAGAATGGTTTGGGTTGGAAGGGATCTTAAATACCATCTAGTGAAGGTGTCATTGAGGAATGTGATATTTGACAAGTTAGGAATGCCACCCCTTTAGATAAAAAGAAACAACATGTGAACTTAGGGGATCAATCTGTGGAGACACACTACAACTGAGTAATTTCTGAAAATAGGAAAGATAACCAAAGACACTCAGCTGGGAGCTCATCGTGCTCCAAGGGTGGATTCTCAAGCCAATCCTAATCTTGACAGGGACAGTGGAAAGAGAATCTGTGAAGTGTAACTGCAAACTACCTGTGGTCCTCAGCACACTACAGACTCAAGCTGCTGGAGAGAGTCCAGAGGAGGCCACAGAGCTGCTCTGAAGGTGAGCCCCTCTGCTCTGGAGCCTGGCTGGGAGAGCTGGGGGCGCTCACCTGGACAAGAGAAGGCTCCAGGGAGAGCTCAGAGCCCCTGCCTGTACCTACAGAAGGCTTATTAAAAAGGAGGGAGACTTTTTGTACTGGCAGGTAGCGCCAGGACAAGGGGCAATGCTTTTAAACTGCCAGAGGCAGGGTTAGATGGGATAATAGGAATTAATTTTTCCCTGTGAGGGTGAGGAGGCCCTGGTACAGGGTGCCCAGAGCAGCTGTAGCTGCCCCTGGGTCCCTGGCAATGTTCAAGACCAGGTTGGACACTGGGGCTGAGAGCAGCCTGGGCTACTGGAAGGTGTCCCTGCCCACGGCAGGGAGTGGCACTGGATGGGCTCTAGGGACCCTTCCAAACTCAAACTATTCCAGGATTCTGTGGGACTCCAGCACCAAGCACAATCATCAGACTTTACTTCCACCTTACACTAAGACTTGCAGTACGTGACATCAGAAACACATTGATTTGATCTCAGACTTTCACTCGAAAATGTAAAGCTTGTGGCAGAGAGGTGGATTTTGTCAAGGAAAAAAGTGGAACAGCATAAAAGTGAAGAGTCAGTGCCTGCAGTTCCCACAGGTGGGTGTGTGAGCACCTGACACTCCTCAGGACAGCAGAGGCCACGGTACCAGAGCCCAGAGCAACACTGGGGCCTTGCTTCCTATTTCTGAGTAAGAGCTCACCTGCCCCCAGGCTGACTCATGGTGACAGAACTGGATGAGGTGTTCTGGGGAGAGCAGGGCACACAACTGCTGTGCACTAATCCAAGATGCTGCCATTTCACCAGCACTGAGAGATCTGGGCAGGGAGGCTGCTGCCTGCAGACCACATTCCAAGGAAAGCAGGAAAAATGGAATGTTAATTAATGGAATGAACCTCGAGAAATACCACAACTGCTAACAAAGCAACTAAAGCACAAGGCAGCACTGTTTATTACAGAAATCAAAGCAATAAATCAAGTATTCTGAACAGAACATTTTCACTAGCCTTTGATTTGTGTCACTGTGAGGAATCCCATTGATGCCTTGAACACAGCTGGGTAGAAGCAGATGGGAAGTGGTCAGTAACACAGGGAAACCTCCAGAATTGCTAAGAAGCACCTTTTGTTGCTTATTTTGATCCATTTCACACATCTGGCACCCCTGATGTTGTTAATACATTACTTGTCAAATTTGTGAGAGTTCCTCCAGTCCATCCCCAGCACCTGTAGCAAATCCATGCTCCTACTCGACAATGAAGTCATGCCGATGTGATTTTATTGTCGCCATTATCATCACTGTTATTATAAAAGAAATCAAAAATGCAGATTGCTCAGCAGAATACCCAGTACTAGAATCAACTGTTGTGCACCTAACAATTGTTAGCACATTATCAAATCCATGTGGTGGAAGAAGGGATCTGTGTCCCTGCACGGAGAGCTCTGCTTTTGGCAGTTCCACTAATTTATTAACAGGAGCAGACACTTCTGCAGTGAGAAAATTAACTTGTACCATTGCAGCCTGTGAAGTCTCAGGCTATCCTGAAGTACACAGCAGTGACAAACCCTTGGCATCTAGATGGGATTTGCCATCTCATCTCTGATGAAACACATTTTAACCTGTCAGTCTCCTGACAGCTTTTACTTGTCTCCTTCTTCTACATTTTATTCTGTAATTTTAAAAATACTGGCAGCTTCTGTAGCCTTTTACAAAAAAAAAAAAAAAAAATCAAAACCCATTTTAACCATTTTCCTCTGTCTACTCTCTGAATCCAGAGCTAATCATGCAATTCCACAAGGAAATTAGAATCTGCAAAGCTTGTGTATTGGTCTCAACAAAATGCTCATTTGACTTTATAGATATATAAAATCACACATTCATACCCAAAAAGTAGAAGCAAACTAGCAGAGGTTAATAAAGCAAAAATCTATGAGGAGATTGAAGTATCTGATGTGCTTGGTTTCCATCTGCCTCTCTCAAACCCACACTTTGAAATTTTTGCTTTACTCAAGTATTAAGCTTTTGTTCATGCAGAAGCCAGAAATCACTCTTGGAAAACATAAACTGTTTTCCACAGAAAATAAATGCTTCAAAGAATTTCCAGATAAAATAAGGGAAAATATTTTACCTATGCGTACTCATAAAGTTTTTTCTCTGACAAAAATGTTCAGCTTCTTCTATAGATTCCAAGAAAGTCCCAAGTTTACTGGCAAATTCTGAATGTTTGACAAGCACAATTTGAGAAAGCCTTTTGGGGAAGCAGTGATTAGAGAAGGCAACTGGCAGCTGGGAAGCCCACGATGTATTCCCTGTTTCACTTACTGATGTCTCTGGATGACCTTGTCAAGTCATTTAATGCCTTTTTGCCTGCCTTTCCCTATCTGCAGAATGCTTAGATAAACACCTCCCTTTTGGAAACACCGTAAAATTGTTTATTTTGGAAATAGTTCCTTGGATGCTAAACTGCCTCTCGGGTGCAACATCAGATGAAAAACACGAGGGCCACAGGGCATGAATGTCAATCTAATATTTTCTAATTAAACCATCTAGATTAAACCATCGCAGTTGAATAGGTTAACCTTATCCCTGAAGGTTTTATTTCAGATGAGACAGTAGTTATTTTAACTTTATTTATATTAGCCAACACAACATCATTATTGCAAAGCATACACGTACGGAAAAGCAGAAAAAATTGGCATAAACTTACTTTTTTCTGCTTAATTTGACTATTTAGCCAAGTTTCATCTTGGTCACGTGTATTGTATAGCATTGGGCAATGCACAGAACTGAGATTAAAGATCCTGGGATGACTCAGTAACTTAACTCAATGGGCATCCACAATCCCACTTGGGGCAGTCCTGAATGGTACCTGGCTCCTCTGGGCCCCCTCAAGAACCTCAACCAACTCATGCACGTTTTTATTGTTAATGGGGCACGGTATGCAGTATAAATGGAATTATGAAGTGCAGTCAAGGCTCCATCACTCCTTGTCCACGAAAAGTGTAGCACTACATCACTGTAGAAGCATCCAACAGCTGAAATGGGGAGGAGAGCGCTATTTTGACTCATTAATCCAGCTGTTTGCTCACACTGGCTAAAATCATCAAACACATTGAAAACAACTTTTTCGACAGACCCCAATTCACGTACCACAAAAACCCCTGTCGCAACTCTAGGAACTGAAAGCCACCAAGTAATGGAAAGGGAATTGAGAGTGTAGGACATTTTCACAGGGACTTGCTGTGTTCCACCTGAGGAAGGATGCACGCTGACATTGTGGCCGTGTTCCAGGGGCATATCACAGGGGCAGCGACAGACAGCGAGAGCTTCTCATCCTCACTGTGCAGATCGGATTGCGCTCCCTCACACCACAAAATGGCGGCCAGAGAAGAAGGAAAAGGAAAGGCAGGAGGCAGCCGCAAGCTGCGCACGGCATCGCCGAGGCCAAAGAAGCCACCACACCCCATAGAGACGGGTCGCCATAAAAGAGGCGGCGCGCGCGTCGCGCTGATTGGAGAGCAATTCCCGCCATTCGCCCTATCCGTCTTCTTATTGGCTCCGCGCACTGCCCGGCACCGCCCCTCAGCCCCTTCACCCCCTTCAGAGCTCTCACTCCCCTCTGAGCTTCAGTCCATTCAGAGGTCCCAGCCCCTTCCACTCCCTCAGTCCCTTCAGAGTCCTCAGTCCCTTCAGAGCTCTCAGCCCCTTCCACCCGCTCAGAGCCTCAGTGCTCTCAGCCCCTTCAGAGCTCTCAGCCCCTTCCACTCCCTCAGTCCCTTCAGAGTCCTCAGTCCCTTCAACCCCCTCAGAGCCCTCAGTCCCCTCAGAGCCCTCAGCCCCTTCAGAGCTCTCAGCCCCTTCCACCCGCTCAGAGCCTCAGTCCCCTCAGCCCCTTCAGAGCTCTCAGCCCCTTCCACTCCCTCAGCCCCTTCCACTCCCTCAGCCCCTTCCACTCCCTCAGTCCCTTCAACCCCCTCAGAGCCCTCAGCCCCTTCAGAGCTCTCAGCCCCTTCCACCCGCTCAGAGCCTCAGAGCCCTCAGCCCCTTCCACCCCCTCAGAGCCTCAGTCCCTTCACCCCCTTCAGAGCCCTCAGCCCCTTCAGAGCTCTCAGTCCCCTCAGAGCCTCAGTCCCTTCACCCCCCTCAGAGCCCTCGGAGCCCTCAGCCCCCTCAGCGCGGCATGGCGGCGGCTGGCGGCGTTCGTGGCTCCGAGCCTGGGCTGGCTTCGGCGCCGGGCAGCGCCGGCGACACCACCGTCCTCGGCAGCGCCACGCTGTGGCCCTTGAAGCGCTACGGTCGCTTCCTGCCCCCGAAGGACGGTGACGATGAAGGGCAAAGCACCTCTTGGAAGGTGCCGGCGGCGCGGGGAGGGTGGCGGGGCGGTGTGGGGTAGCTGGCTCTGCTCTGAGACAAACACGTATAAATGAGGCCTTTCAGGTGTCTTTCTGCGAGTTCAGAGCTAAAGCGGGAATCGGGAGCGATTTTGCTTCATGAATTATTAATGACAACACATCAGAGTGTTAGAGGCCCGCTTTTGTTTTATTATTTTTATTTTCCTTTATTCAGCAGTAACCTGTGGTATTAAAACCTAGAGATAAAGGTGGAATAATCCAAAGGGTTGTTCCGAGTAGTTAAATCTGCATATGGAGGTGTAATTAGTAAAAAAAATAATTTAACGTGTCTCCTGTCTGTGGGAGTAGAGGGCAAGTTGCGTTAGTGGGATGCGAATGACACGCCTGGTTTCTAGCAGCGACCTTTGAGACCTTTTATTTGGCACTGGAAATTGGAATTGTAGATTCTGTGCTTGCAGGGCCAGATTTTCCTTTGTCTTTTTAAAGGTGTTTGAATCAAATGAAGAATCAGGCCCTCTTGTCCTTACCATTGTGGAGTCTGGCCATTTCTTTATTTCTCAAGGGCGAACAGTTCTGGTAAGTTTGTCATGTATAAAGAACATTTCTCCTTCATGTTACCATCTGTATTAACTTCGTTCCTTTTCTCAGCTTCATCTTCTCCCACTGAGTGGGAACTGTCAATTTTGTTTTTCTCATGGTAATTCTCATGTGCTGCTTTCCCTTCGCATTTATCAGAATAACACAAATGCAATATTTCCTGCTGAGGATCAGCATTTCTTCTGCATTTCTAAAAATCTAGATTAAGAGGTAATGATAAGTGTTGCTGATGTTGAAAGCTATTTGGGGTTTTTTCATGATTCTTCTGACTAAGAAAACAGAAAAATAGTACTGTTTAGAAATAGGTGAAACTGGAGTTTGTTACATGGTCCAGCTGACTGCTTGCCAGTGACCTGCCAGTATTTTGGTTTGACAATCTGGTTTATCAAGGGGTTTGTATTTTCTGTGTTGGATGATGAGATTTAACATACAACATAAGATCCTTGGAGACAAAAGTCAAACTTGTGTCACTGGTTTTTCTGTAGCCTGCACTTGCTTAAGCAAAACCAGCTACTAAAGATTTCACAATGACACCTGAAGGAAAATTCTGTCTAGGAGGAGTGGGTTTTGATGCTCGTGACATAGAAGACCTTTGTGGAAGATGGAATTGTGTTCAATGTTCAATTGTGTTCAGTTCACCAGTACTCAGTGGTGATAAGGAGCAGGAGCTGGCTGATAAATATGTTAGAAAGGTATTAAATATGTTAGAAAGGTATTACAAACCACTGGAAGATGCTGCAGTATAAAGATGATAAAGCTTTTTAAATAAAATGTGTAAGAGACTGTGTTGCAGCTTTAAATACATATAAGCTTATAAATTAGTTTTTATTGTGCCTCTTAAAGGGTCTTAAACTTAGAGAAATTTAAGTACAGGGGAGAGCCACAGATGCCCTTGAATTTTTTGGCCTGTCTTAGGAACATTGAATAGTTAATGCATGAGCTAACAAAGAGCTGATACTCTGGATGGCCCTCAGCTCATTTAGTGAGGATAAGGTAAAAAGGGACCCTGGAATGTATTTTAGCAGTTGTGTTGAAGAAGAAAAAGGAAAGAAGTTTTGAACACGTGGATGGAAATGATACTTGCTACCATCCCTTACCACCTTCTGCTTGGAATGACGCAGTGCAGGATGTTCCTGTTCCCAGTGGCTGTACCTGTTAGTGACCAGTAACTGACATTACTCTAGAAATCCTTGAAATAACCAGATAAAAGCTAACAGCAACTTCTGATAATTACCTGAAGTGCAAAAAAAGGCACAGCCCAAAGCTGCAGCCCTTCAAAGATTGAATCTGGCAAGTGACAGGGCAGATAAAAGTGTGCTGTTGGAAGGGATGAGGGATCAGAAAAGCTTCTGAAAGCTTGGCTGAGAAAAGCACTTGCTTGGAGCTCTTGTGTTTAGTGGCCAGTGAAACTTTGAGTCAGCTGCTTTGCATGAAATGACACATGAGGAATTTCTGGGACCTCTCAGGACTGTTCCAGTTTCTAAGATACTGCAGGAACTATCACACAGTGCAGGAGAGGTGGAACAGACATGCTTGGTAGATGTGACCAAAACACAATACTGAAAGTTCAAAAGGAAAAAATCCAAAAATTTGTTTGAGTTTTTTCCAAACATTTATTTTGGCAATGCTTCTATGCCAGCCTTAAAGTTGACACACTAACGTTTAGAGAGTTGCTAAGGAAAAGTCACATGAAGTTGGTTTTACAGCCTGTTGACTGCTGTGGGTGCAGCTCTGTGAGCAGGTCTGTTTGGGCTGGTGGCACAGACGTGTTCTGTGTGTGCAGGGCTGATCTGGTGGCAGAGGCACTGGCACGTACTGGGACTGTGTGTGTTTCTGAGACTGGGCCAGCTGCAGTCCTGTCTTAAACACACCTGAGTGGCTGAAAACCCCACCGAACACCCAGTGTTCTTGTTTGCATGGAATCCCAGCGTGGTTTGGGCTGGGAGGGACCTTACAGCTCACCCAGTGCCACCCCCTGCCATGGGCAAGGACGCTTCACTGTGCTGGTGCTCAAAGCTCCATCCGCCCTGTTCCCGAGTGCTTCCAGGGATGGGGCATTTTGTAAACTCCTTCCTGAGATGCCACGTAACAAACCAACTTGCAGTTCTGTTCAGGCTGTATTTTAGCTGCAGAAATAATCAGAAATGGTTAATCTCAGTGGTTCTGTCTCCCTCCAGTTCCAGCTGTCGGTGCTGTCACAAACCTGTCACAATATTTAACCAGGCTTTGCACGACTAAGTACAGAGTGTGCTTGGAGCCTGTCACACTCCAAATCCACTCACTGGGGGTCCATTATCCTGGACGTTCTGTCAGAGGGGATAATGCACAACTTCTGCTCCAGAGGGAATGCATCAACTCTGATGGAATGCTGCAGCTGTTGGCATGGTTTTACCTGTGCTTTCATTTCCTCTTGCTTGCCTGGGCTGGGCTGTGTCCTCTGGGTTGCCAAGGTGTCCTCCCACACCTGTGTGCTGCCTTACCTGCACTGGAAGTCCCTCTGATGTTCTCACAGAACTGTTCTGTGCTGTGTTGCATCCTTTAAACTGTTGATGTTTTGTCTTTTGATCTGTCTCCAGATCCCTACTTTCAGCCCTTTTGACGTGCTCCAGGCTTCTGGCTTTGAGGGAACTGGATAACAATTACTGTAGCTTTCTGTGTCTGCACAGGAACAGGGTGAGGCACAAAATCTGGGTCACAGGGACACGTTTCCTTCTCAATGTGCAGAACCTGTATTTTTGTAAAATTTTCATTGATGAATGATAAAAGGATTTTTTTTTTCTGATTCTCACCTATGAACAACATTTGCACAAAACTGAAGGAGTTGTGAAGAAGAATTTCTGTTTTGCTGATGGCTGGATTAATATCCATAGTAGGAACAGTACTCAAGTGTTTCTTATTGCTGTCAAAATATTCTCTCTATGATGGGTGTACTTACGTATTCTTAGTCCTTTTAATTTTATTTAAGTAGGAAAGTTAAGAAACCTATTCCTTAGAGCCCACTGGCTCTTTTATGATCTGTTTCTAAGAACAATATTTATAAAATAGCAATAAAATATTCACATATCCTAACAACTGTTGTTTTTAGTAAATACAGATACAACTGTTTTCCTTTTGAAATACCATCTATTTCTCGTGTAATGGAATGAGGAGGAGGTAAACGAAACTTCAGAGCATGGAACATAAAAATCACTGATGCATAAGGCAAATTAAAGGGTGTTCTGATTTGTTTTATTTTCTAAACCAAATTTTTCATTTGGAATTAAGTTACATAATGTATTTTTAGGACCGGTGTATGCTGCAGTGTTGGATGGTAGAAAAACCTCATTCTTGTGTATTGTAGTCAGTGGAATTTTACAGGAATATCTCAACAGCATCTCTGGTAATTTCTGGCCATGCTGAGGATACATCATGTTCCATTTACCACAACTCTTATTTCCTTTCTCCTCTGTATCAACACATCATGCAAATTGTATTTTAGTGTTTTATTCAGTGCAATCCTTTCTGGTGCTAGAATTCATAATATCCTACAAATTAAACAAATTGAAATTGTGAAGAGGACTTGCTTAGTAGGATAAAATTAATCTGGAGTAATTGATTTGTGACCTGATCTTTTGAAGTGTAGACTAAATGTCCTTAGTGCCCTCCTGGTCCCCTCATGACTTCCAATAAGCTACCAGTGCTTACGGTACAGTAGATTCTAACTCATTAATTAGGCAAGCATTCAGCAGGCATTCTCATGTTCCTGATGCTCTCTTTGCAGTGCCTGAAACTCAGGCACCAGATTTTGCAGATGAGATTCACAACAGTGCCCTGGGCAGAGATGGTCCCTCTGCAATAAATGAGGGCTCCTGACAGAAACCTGGGTAGCGAGCAGGTTGCTAATGCTGCTTTTTGGTAGAGCTCTGCAAAGCCACAGAAAGTTGTTCTTTTATTAAGGAAACAAAAGAAACAATTAATTCTTCTGTTAAGTTTTGTTGGTTTATTTAGTACCACAATCTTAGTTCCAAAATCTCAATTTCAGTTTATTTCAACATGTGCTGTTGACGTGATTGTTTTGGATGAGCTGAGAGTATCCTTCTGCTTCAGCTTTCCCCTTTCTATTTCATCTCAAGGGCTTCTGCTCTTGACTTTTCTCTTGCCCCAGTTCTCCTAAACCCAGCTCTTAGAATGATTATCTTTTTTTTTTCTTTTTGAGATTCGTGATGTCTGTTAATGAAGCGTATTTAGCTTAGAGTTTAATGTGTGGTATCAGTCTGGGGAAGTGCATATTTTGTACTGGGAATGAAAGAATAAATTACTGGGACACCCTGAAGAGCTTTAGACAGCTCATCCCTCAACATCCAGTTCCCCTCTCTGTGTCCCTGGACAGATGTCACTGGGAAAGAAACCCAGACCAATTCAGGTTGTCAGTGTGAAGTATCGAGGTTTGTGCTGAGGCAGGGCTTATCTTTGCAGTCAGAGGGCTGAGGTCTGTGCCCATCTGAAACCCTGCTCCTGCAGGCAGTGTTTGCACTTTGGCCAAACCCATTCTCAGGCTGGAGACCCCTCAGGGGTGGCTCTGTGTGTCCTCTGTTTTCTCCCTCCTTCAGCTTCTCTGCCTGTGTACACACACAGAGCACTCTCCTTAATGAGTTCAGCCCTCCTGTGTTCTCTGCCACAATCCAACAGGCTTAAGAGCAGTATTTGAGGGTCTGAGAGATTGAGGGTAAAAAAATGATAATGCAAAGCTTAACTTCCTTTTATTCCTAACTCCTGTCTGTCCCCCTTGATTGGTAGGGTTGGAAATGTTTGCAGGGACAACTTTGTGCTTCCCTCACTATACATGTTGTCTTGTTTGGTTTTGTTTATTTTTTGTTTTTGTTTTTTGGTTCATGTTGGCTCTTCTGATCATGACTCAATTTTCAAGACAGAGCATACTGCAGAAATTAAACCTGATGTATTTGGCCTTACTTAGATACAGGAAATAGATACAAAAATTTCTACTTCCATGTGTGTTACAAGGTAGTAATGAAGACTGGAGTGAAATTAAATTAGCAGTTTCATATTCACAACTTCTATTCTGCAGTCATTAATGAAGAATTTTTACTTTTTAAATAGAAAACTGCTTATTCTAGGAAAAAAGTGTAAAATGGCAACTCACATTCTCTTTTGGGAAGGCAAGGAGTTAAGAATTGCTATTTTTCAGATTTATGCAAGCATTTGATTTAGAATCTATGTCATGTTTCAAGCATGTGCAGCTTTTTTATTGTAATAACCTATTAATAACAAAATCCTTATTGAAGTGATAACCATTCATCACCACTTACCTGTAAACATCATCTCCCATTTTCTGAAAGCATCTCAGTTTTGCCTGTTCTTCAACATTCTGTATAATTCTTGAACCATTCACAAGCTTTTTCTGCCTGCCTGCTCACACATCTTTATTTTTCCTATCTCCTGAGAGAATGGTTAATACAGTCCTTGCAACTCCACTATCTCAGTTCTCTTTGGATCAGAACCACACTGTGAGGACACTTGGAAATAACATTACCATTGCTCTGGTGCCAAATTAGGCACTTCCAAGAATAAGCAAGATGTTATGCAGTATAAATGTTCAATTGTAATAATACCCACAATATCACAGGTCAAAACTGGGGGCGTTTTTGCTTAGCATAGCACACTTTAAACCTAGGTACAGAATAATGGCTCCATCCCCAGTGTGGGGAGCAGCCCCAGGGCGTGGAGCTCTGGGCAGGCTGACACAGTGGGCAGTGCCCTCTCTGCCTGGGAAGAGTGGCACCTTACTGAAGCCATGCCTGGAGGTTTGGTGAGCATTGCAGGAGCTGGCAGCGTGCTCAGAAGAGCACAGCATCCTGCCCTTCCCAAACCCCTCCTCCGTGAGCAGACCCCAGCGAGGTTTGCTCCCCACTTGAGTAGTGGTACCTTACCTTGGGAAAGGCAAGGGTTAAGGAACTCCCCGGTGCCTCCCTGGAAACTTGAAGTAGACTGCTCTGTTTTGCAGGGAATTGTGCCCCATGGTGCTGCCCAGCCTGTGTCAAAATGGTACAAATGGATGTTGGCTGAGGCCTGTAGGTTTTCTCCCAACCAGCACCACCCTGGCAGCTGTGCACTGTTAATTCATACAGTAAAACTCATCTCAAGCTGACCTCGTCCTTTTCCTGCAAATGCATGTTCCCAGCTGAGTCCTTAATCCATAAGATGATGCAATGCATACATTCCTTCGAGCTGTGAGCTGTGAGGAAAACAAACTGCTGTATTTGCATTTCATGGGCCTGTTAGAAGAGGCAGCCCAGACTGGAGGATGTGTCTCTGTAGCATTCTGGGGTTTAGTTTGACCTTTTTTAAGACTGGTTGTGATTTAAGGGCAGACTAGATCATGTTTGTGACCAAGAAAAAAACTTTTCCTCCTAAGCCGTTGTTTACACATAGCTTTGTTTGAAAACATCTGGCTTGTGCATGAGTGAATCCAAACTAACTGATGCAAGCCAGCACAGCTGAACTGCTACACAAATAACATTTCTTAGATATAGAGTCATCTTCTGTTCAGATAGGCTGCAGTCTAACAAAATATAATCTATTCCTGTGTTGTTTAGCACCACAGGGTTGCTAAATGCTACAATAAAAAATATACATAAATCACACTCAATACCTTCCACCACAGCTCACAGCCCTCATTACACAGCGGGTTTCTGAGTGCTGAAATGTGAAGTCAGAACAAAAGTATTTACCAGTCAGTGCTGGACTCGATGGCTGAGGCTGGATCAGCATTTCTGGCTCCTGCCTTATGGCAGCTGTGGTCACATCTTGCCTGCTTCCAAAACATTTGGGAAACAGCTTGCTTTATTTTCTCCTTCAGCTTAATTCCACAGGAAAGGAAAGGAAAGGAAAGGAGAAAGGAAAGGAAAGGAAAGGAAAGGAAAGGAAAGGAAAGGAAAGGAAAGGAAAGGAAAGGAAAGGAAAGGAAAGGAAAGGAAAGGAAAGGAAAGGAAAGGAAAGGAAAGGAAAGGAAAGGAAAGGAAAGGAAAGGAAAGGAAAGGAAAAAGGTTTTCCTTTACCCCACTTCTGTTACAAGTAGAGTCATGGAGAACAACAGGAGTATGTGCCTGACTGAACATTGATGACCAGATATAATAAAGTGCTGCCATTTCTCTCTTCACACGGTGGACATTTGGGCTCTTGTGTCCGTGTCCATTCTAGGCTGCATTTTGGGGATATTCTGATCAATCTTACCCTGCTATCTGGCTTTGCCCCTGCCTAGCTGACTAAAGCAGCTACAGACGCTGCTGCTCAAGGGAGCAGGGGCCAGCTGCTCTGTTCCCTACTCTGGCAGCGTGGTGGCAGCACCAATCCAGAGGGACCGCTGCTTTTCCCTGTGTCATCGCCCCTGTCCAGAGCATGGCGAGAGTCAATCCATCACCTGTGGAAAGGCACAATGGACTATAATCTGAAAATACTGCCTTGCAGTTCCCAGGCCTGCTTCACACCCCGCTCCTGGGTGTTGGCACAGATCCTCCTGGCTTCGAGCGTGCCTCAAGGGACACGTTTATGGTGTTCTTCCCTCCTGCTGCTCGGATTTCATTCACCTGACTTCATATGCACTGTGCAGCCCTGGAGTGACCCAGGCCAGGCTGGACGGGGCTTGGAGCAACCTGGGATAGTGGAAGGTGTCCCTGCCATGGCAGGGGGTGGGACTTGATGAGCTTTAAGGTCCCTCCCAACCCAAATCAGGCTGTGGTTCTGTGAATACAGGGACAAAGATTTTAAAAATAAAGTGGTTAAATTTCAGTTAAATCGAAATTTGGGGATGGAATTGGGTAATGAGGAGTACATAAATAAAAATTCCAGGTGCTGGGGATTTTTCCACTTGTTTCACCTCAGAAACAGGGCATATAAAAGAACCTAGGAAACATCAGTAAAACAGTTGATAGGAAAGTTAAGCAGTGACTGCCTTTTAGAATTCCTTTGAAAACAGTTATTATTTTAAACAGACAACATTTTTTTCAGCCTTCATCTCCAGCAAATGGAAAAACATCATAAAACCAGACTGAATATGGGAATAGCTACATTTAAATAAACCGTTGGTGTGTATCCAAAACACAAACTACTTGAAATGAACAGGACAAGCACAAGTGGCCACAAATTAAAGTGGCTTAGTGAAGGAATGGTTTGGAATTGCTTCACTGACAGCATTTTGGGGCTTGGTTCAACCTCTCCCCATTGCTCACCAAGTGATCTCTGTTGTTTTCACCTTTAGGCCTTTCCCACTTAGCACATCCTGCCTTAGGGCACTTTGAGTGTGTTCAGGGAGACACTACAAGACTGGCCTTCTTACCTGCTGTCAGCACCTGCTTTTACAGCACACAGGGAAAGTCATTTCTCCCTCTGACCACAGATCTTTTGGGAATGGTACTTCCCTGCTGGCTGACATGCTGGAGTCTGCCACAGCAGATGTCTGCCATCCAGTCTGCCTTTGCTTCAACTCTTCACAGCTTTTGAGAGATTCCTCTGTAAAGTGCAGCTAAAAATCTCCATGCAGTTGCTGTATGAGACTATAAAGGCAGTGCCAGCACAGTAAAGGAGCAGAACTGCTGAGGTGATTTCCTGTTCCAAAATAGAATGGCAGATGGTTTTCCAGCCTGGACCCACCTAAGATGGATGGTGACTGTGGCAAACACTGCTGGCCCTTTCAGGATGGACATGGCTTGTGGGGTTTGACTGTTGGGACCCCTTGAAAGCAGCCTGGGCTCAAGGCCTTGGTCATTGAAAGCATTGTGAGTTTGGATAAAGTAGGCACCTGATTTCCTCCCTGCCCTAACACTGATTAATTGTTTAGGTTTCTCCCCTGGACTTTGCTAAGTAATCCCTCAGAGTGCTTTCCTTGGGAGACACTGTCTTGCCTTGCAGTTGTTTTTCACCTTCCTGGGGTGCTTTTACAGGAGGCTGAGCAGTCTGTCGAGTTTGAAAAGACTGACAGTGATGCAGCTGGAGTATAAAAACATCTTTATCCAATTAACGAAGCTGCTGCTCAGTTCCCTGAGTGCCACCTGGAGCCAAGGCCTCCCCGGGCCTTGGATAAAGCAGGGCTGTCATTCCCCAGATTCGCCTGCCCTCTGCTGCCCTCCCGGGCAACTTCAGCACTCAAAGCTCCAGATGCAGCTGCTTTATTCCGGATTTCAGGGGCTTTCATAGCATGCACAAATATAAATGAAGAGAAAAATGGAAATTAGAACATACATACCTGTTGTTACTGGAGTTAATCCCCGGAGTGGTAAAAAGTCCACAGTGGCAGCTGTTTGACAGCTACAAAAACTGCACAACTGCAGTGACTGATCTTCATTAAGGCTTTAATTACATCACAGAACTTAAACATGTGTTTCTAGGTGCTGCTGTTCGCTGTGCAACTGGTTTGTGCTTTATTTCAGGAAGGCTTTTCCCTGATTGATTCCCACAAGTGGCTGAAGATAGTGAGGAGAGCAGACTGCCTGCTGCTCCAGGCACAGGCCAAGGTGAGCTGAGCTGCTTGGAGCATTCCTAATACAGAACACAGATATGGAGAAAATCTCTCGATTTTACCTGAATTTAGTTACGAGGCATAAATTATCTATGTAAATTAGATGGTTTTTTTTACTCTAGATACTAAACAAGAATGGATTGAATAATCTTGATATCTTTTGTAACTAATACTCAGTCGACTGCTGTCTGAGAGTTAGCTGCTAGAGTAGCCAGACTGGTTTTACTTCACAATCTGTCTGCCATGGCTAACAAAAAGATGAAGCAAATGTCTTCCAAGATACCTCTGAGTCAGATTGCACTTCAGCAAACAAACTCTCTAAGCAAGCAATTACTGAGCCATTTTGTGGCTCCTGGCACAGCAGCAGCAGGCTGGTGGTTGAAGTATTTGGTACTCAAGGAAACAGACATTGGTTTCTGTTCTCCCACTCTCTCCTGGTGAAAAGTGGTTGGTTTGTCTTTAAATAATCAAACAGGACTTTCTTCTTACCAATTTTTGTAAAAATCTCAGGTTCTTTTGTTCTTAGATGAACTCTGATACTCTGTATCTTAGTGTTCTAAATTCCTGGGTTATGCCTAAAACCAAAACATTTCTGCATTCTGCTATCAGCTTGTTAGAAAACTTGGAAAGCCTGAAGAGAGCTGGGGCAGGAATTAGTTCTGATGAACAAGCAGGTTGTTCTTTCCCAGTTACCAGAGCCAGCATTAATGCAGCATTAAGGGATTCTGCTGCTCCTCACCAACAAGACAAAACCAACATCACACTCACTGCAAGGCTCGAGCAAAGCTCTGAGGGACAGTTCAGGAAAGGGGAAATATTAACAGTCTGAAATGAATTTGGTGCATCTCAATGTTTACTCACTAGAAATTCACACAGCTTCAGCTGGATTTAGTGGCACTGCAGTGGTTCTACCACACAGCTTCTCTACTTTTTATCCTAAAAGTGGATGCAGCTGCTGCACTCACCTTTATGGTAAATCTCTGGTTTATCTTGTACTCCTTGGTTTTTTTTTAAGTCATTACTACTGGATTTACAGTGCAACTTACTCATCACTTCAAATATGGCTTCAGGAGGGCATTGTTGGCTCTTAGCCAGCACAATGAGTTTCAAACCTACGAAAAGGAGCAAGGTGAATGTTCTTAATACTTTTACAATAAAAAATTTCCCTTCATAATGTTTTCCTTGAGGTCAGCCCCCTTACCCCATCATGGAAGAAGTGCAAATTTAATGATTCTGTGACCTCAGGGTTCTTCAATACTTTAGCTCTTGTGTGGCTCAGGTGTGACTTCCCAGTCCTCAGTTTGTGCTATAAACCTTGACATATCACAGCTCTCTTTCCACAAAGGAACAATGTTTGATTTTCAAAGTCCACTGTTGTTTATGAACTGCAAACTAAAGAATTTAACAGTCCTTGTGAGAAACCTGAGGGAGTCCAAATATCTCTGCCTCAAAATTGATTTGGGGATCTAAACAAGCAAGTGCTCTTTGAAAGTGTCCTAAAGAAACTCCACCTAAGTTCCTTTTCTGTCACTGAAGTCAGAACTCACCTGCCTGGCATCCCATAGCTCAGCCCCTCTGTCTGTGAGGCTGCCCCAGTTCCTTAATTAACGAAGTCAAATCCAACTGGGCACTGGCAAATGAGTGCTACACTTCACATTTGTTTGACATTTTCCTCTTTAGAAGGCACTGAGCAAGGCTTTTGTGCTTACCCTGCCCTAAAAATCTTTTCATGCAATTCAAACATCTTCAAGCAGCAGGCATGCAAACACAGGGGCTGTCAGGAGGAGCTGGCTCATCTCTGAGACAGGAACTTTAAAGTGAGAGCTGTCCTTGCACTCATGTTCCAGCAGCCTGGGACTTAAAGTGGGCATTGAAAATGGGTTTGACATTGGAACCTCAGAAAGATGAAGACCTAAATAAGCCAGGCTAGGCCAAGGAGAATTTGCTGCTTTTCTAGTACTTTAAGTTTTTTTAGTTTAAGATTTCAAGATCAAATAGAAAGTTCTATTAATTTACTCTCTGAACATTGAATATGCACCTACCTTACGTCAGCTCAAGGTGCTTAGGCCAAGCTTATCACATACCATAGATTCCCATCCCCATTTCAGGGCAGTTTGCTGGACCTGGGGCACTTATTAAAAATACCTATAATTAAAAATACCTATTATGGTACAGCCCAATAGCCTACTCTGGGGGGGGTGGGATCAGAGCTATCTGTGAGTTTTCAATTAATTTTTAGTATAATTTCACTCTTTGAAGTAAGGCATTTGAATTTCCTGCACTTGATGACTATTCAACATGTTGGTTTCTGTTCAAGGAACATTTTAGGTGAGAACCAAACTGAATGTGTTGGTTTAGCTACACACAGGCAGGCCAAGTAGGGTTGACTTGGATGCATCAGGAACGTAACTGGAACGTGCCACTCCCAGAATTGCTAGTTCAGATCCAGAGTTACCTTCTGCTTACTGTTGTGCCATTTTTTGTCACAAGTAACTCTGCAGAGCTGGCACACCCTGACAGGATATTGCCTGCAGCAACAATAAAATTTAATTTTCCCGCTACATGTAAAAGCTGAGTCCTGGCAAGGCTTGTCTACTTGGCTAAACCTTGAATTGGTGACAGGTGGCCCCGCATCACTTACCCTTTTCTTGCATATTTTCATCTGATTTTCAAATTGGCAATCACAGTCTTCTGGTTAAGCTGCTGGGAAAAAATGAAAATACAGCAGGGAAAACCTGTTTATCTGTTTTTAAATTGGTGCAGTGATCCACGAAGCTATTGCCTTCTTCCCAACTCCAGCAAACAGGGATTTAATCCAAGTAGTCCGAGGGGATTCCAAGTTAATCTGACTTGCCTGTGGTTGCGAGCAGAACGAGTGCCGCATGTTCCGTGTGCAGTTCGGAGGGAGCTCCAAGGAGGAGATGCGGGAACACTGCTGCAGCTGTGTCCACAAACTCAGCGAGTACGTCCCGGTGCAGGGGGCTGAGCAGAGCCAGCAGCTCGGCCACGGCCTCAGCCAGGACACCCCGGGCATGGACACCGAGCACGCAGTAAGTGACCGCGCACCCAGCACCAGTCGCCTCTCGCTGGGAGAGCTGGACGTGACGAGTTTCCCACAGCTCTGGGACTGTCTGCATGAACTAGGAGTTGGGAAATGAGTTATGGAGGGTAAAAAATGGTCAGAGCCACGAAGTAACCCTGGATCCTGACTCCTTTCTGTGTTTACCGCTCCTGCTGTGCAGTGGTGGTGGCTGCTACAACTGCCTATTTACAGCTTGAGCCTAAGCTGGCATATGTAAAAGCAATCTTGGGAGAAGGGTCTCCTCTCCAAGATAAAGATTCCCTCTCCAAGATAAAGTCCTGAGGTAGCTGGAAAAGGCAGAGACAGAAAATGTTTTCTAGGCTGATTATTCCAAAATACCTGTTTGCTTGGCTACTTAGATCCACGGAAAAGAAGCAGTGTGCTCTTGTGAGCATCCATACACAGCGCTGTTTGAAGTTACTCCTATGAAGTAGTTTGCAACATCAGTTTAGCCATGAACTAATGGGCCTGTAGTTAAACTGTCCTGTCTTTCATTTTTGAAGACTGGAGCAGATGTGCATGCAGGTTCCATAAAAAGAAGCCTTTTTACTGCAGAAGGTAGCTGAGCACATTCCCTTCCCATCAGTGCTAAAAATGGAACCGCTTCCCCCCCTGCACATACCCACACTCTGCTTGGTAACAAGCCCTTATTTGCATTTGGTATTTTCTAGGCAGATGAGCCTCTCCCAGACTCCTGCACAAGCCTTGGAGAAAGAAGATCTGTAGCACAGCTCTCACAGGTAAAAAACAAACATCTCCTCTTTAGAGTCTGTAACTGAGTCTCAGAATGAGCCATCTCAGATTCCATTTTCCATCTGGGAAATGCCTTCCCTGAACATCAGGATGCCATCATCTACACCAGCAAAACACTAGATCTGTGCAATGATCCAGAGAGAGGGAATAAGCAGCAAAACAAGGTTTTTGGTGGTGTAATCACCCCATTTGAATAGGAACAAATGACACACTGAGAGCAAAGAAATACCCAGAGGCAACATCCAAATGAATGGCTCTGGCACTGGTTTGACTCTGCAGAAATTACTTGTGCAGATCAGAGCCGAAGCCTGAAAATATGAATCCTGGAATCACAGAACATCTCACGTAACTCTGCCCTCTGGCAGCTGGAACTCCTTTCCCCTTGTCCTGGCATTCCAGGCCCTTATCCCAAGTCCCTCATCCCAAGTCCCTCTCCAGCTTTCTGGGAGCCCCTTTAGGCTCTGGCAGGGGCTCTAAGGTTTCCCTGGACCCTTCTCAACCCTGACCCACAGCAAAGGAGCCCCATATTCCATGGACAGCTTCACTGAGCAGGTCTGATAGGTACCTGGTAGTCAACTGTTGCTCATTTACTGGGAATTCAGGCCAGTCCAGAAGCAAATGAGCAGAAAACTCTGCTCTTCTCTGCTTTTGTGCAGTTGCTTCTCTGTGTCTTCCTTACCCTTCTCTTTTGTAGTCACTGGGTGAGCACAGAATCCCAGTTCTTGGACTGGAAGGTCATTATCATTCCACCCCAGTGCCAAGGTGTCCAGAATTCTCCCACCGCCACAGGAAAAAGCTGGGAGAGGGGATTAAACAGGGGCAAAAATGAGATTTTAACATAAAAACCCTACACTTCTAAAAGACTTGGCTAAAATGAAAAGCTTGGGAGTGCTCACTTGGTATTCCCTACACAATGCACGTGGCAGCATGTACAGCTCATAAAAGAGTATACACCGATTACAGAATGGACACCCACCAGGAAGCCACAGCACCCAGGAAATCACCATTTCCAGGGTAAATTTCTAACTGAAATAATTGCAGTGGCATTTGACACTGCATAAAAGCTACAGTGGAATCACGCATGGGCATCAGAGAAAAGCTCACATGCAGAAATCACAGCTGACTGACAGCATTCCAAGAGCATCAAACCCAGGCAGCTCCATGTTTCTGCAGCATCCAGGAGGGCTGGGGTGTGGCCGTGTCCTTGTGTCCAAGATCAGGGCCACTTTCCCAACCTTCCCCTTGCAGCGCGTGCTGCGGCAGCGGCCGGGGCTGCCCGCGGCGTCCCGGCACCCGGCGTGGAGCGCCCGGGAGCTGGGGCCCTTCATCCGCCTCTGCCTCATGGACCAGCACTTCCCAGCCTTCGTGGAGGACGTGGAGAAGGAGCTGCAGAGACTCGCCGAGGAGTGAGGCGAGCCTGGCGCAGCATGGGGGGCGCGCAGCTCCGGTGATTAAAGGCTGAAAAACGAAGCCTACGGCGGTTTTTGTCGGTGTTTTATTTTTAAAAACGGGTGAATCCACTTTTTATACATCATTGCACTTCAACAAATACAGAGAACACGAGTTCATGCAGCTACAGTTACGCACATCATGAGAACCCTGGTAGGTCTATTTCTACAATCTTAAAATCATGAGAAATTACAGTGTCAAACTAAAGAGGAATAACTAGTTGCATAGAATATCACCATGCTGTAACGTTTCATCATTTAAACAAAAACAAAACAAAAAAAAATATAAAAGTTTGCCTGAATTGAATGTACAAGAATATGTCGAACACATCAGTGCAAAAGGATTTGAGAATTTACATGAGTTAACAACAAAAAAAAATCACTTAAAAAGCAATAATATATATATATTTATAAACCGAAGGTTTGTTTTTGTTTCCAACTGCATCCCACCACCACCAGCAGCCCCTGGCACCACCCAGCCCTGACGCCCAACAGGACACCCCGTGCTCCTTGGTTAAAGCCCTTGAGGAAATTCCAATGTCCCTGCTGCGAGCGCCAGCCTGGCATCGGTCCCTCCTTCCAGCCATACAGTAAGGAATGAATATCAGCAGCTTCAAAATGATCCACAACGACTTCTGGTTTCCCCTCCCCCAAATATAAATATATACTGTATATATCTTTAGTTTTGCTGTACTTTACAAAAGAAGTCTCACTAGATGGCAGCGGTGCGGTTTGAGCGGTGCCGAATTTAACAGCTACAGGAAGTAAAAAACGGCGCATGCGTGAACCCGCCTGGCTACTGCTCGTGTAAAGAGAGGAAAGGAGGGGGAAAAAAAAGCAACATTCACAGCACATCAAGCCCAAAAGAGTTTACACCTTCTACACGGAAGCATTATTAAAATTCATCTGGCTAGGTCATCCTTGCAGGAGAGGCTAAATAAGGCATGCGTTAGACAGTCATATTGTTGCTCACTTGGAAAGGAAAGAAAAATAAAGAAATCAGACAGAACTGGAGTTCTAGAACCAAGAGTTCCAACCCTTAAATTTAGCAGGTCATATTGCCATCAGTCTCTCAGAAACTTAAAGCTCTAAAAAAGAAATGAGAAAGAGGTGCTAGTCAATGGTGAACAGTGCAAGCCGCCGCAGCCTGCAATCCCCGCGCTCCCACCGGGGCACGGGCTCCCGACAGCCCCAGCTCCACCTTTTAGCAGGGAATGAGGAGGGCTCGGCAGCTTTGTCTAGATTTTAGCAGGCAGGTCCTTAAAGCCCCTGCCTGTTCGAGGAAATCAATGTTTGGTCCCCCCCGCGCTCCCTGAGGCGCAGCGGGAATGTTTCGCTGCTGCGCCCCCAGCACTCCGGGCAGGAGGGCTGGGCCTGCCCGCTCCCGGCCGGGCACAGGCAATACTTACATGATGAGCATTTTTAATTTGTGTTTCTCTGACGTAAGTTTTTGTCTTTGTGATTGTTTGTAGAATTAGTTTTCCTGCAGGAAGGGATGAGAGAGAAATGCACCAAAATCAGTCACAGGTCCAGGAAAAACTGACATTATCTGTACTTCCATTAAACAGCGTTTCAGTCTTCCTCCCTTTAACTGGCTGAAGACAACAGAGTTTTAGACTTTGTATTTTAGCACAGTATTTGTTTTCTAGCAAGATGCTGCTTTTCTTTCCTCCAGTGCTAAGAAACACACCAGACGGCCCAACACCATCTGTAATGTCACATGCAGTACCAATCCTGTGATTTATCACCTCCCACAACCCTCCTGATTAACCCAAAGAGTATTTTTTTCCTGAAAGCACACTTACATTGGCCCAGCTGGTTCATCATCTGCAGCAAGCATCCCGATGCACCCAGGGAGAGACAAGGGAAGGAAAGAAAAAGACAGTCAGAGTTTGCAGGGTGCCACAGGTGGAGCAGCAAACTGATCTATCTACAGCATCAAAGGCCATTCCAGTCGGGAGTGCAAGGATCATGGAGTTACTGCTCTGGGTTCGGGTTTAATGGCAGGTATGTTGCTTCAATGGGTTTAGTTAACATTTGGAATGCTGGTCATGAAGGACTGCAACTGTAGCGGACAGATTGGTGCAACATGGTCAAGACTCATCTTGTCCCCAAGTTCCAGTGGTTCAATCTCATAAAAAATAGATGAAGAGACAAACCAACGGTTCGGTTGTAAAATCCTGCTGGATGTTTGCTTGCATTGACTTTTTTTTAATCCGTATTTTAATTTTCAAGCCATTTTTCCACTGCTGATGGGTAACTCCTGGTATATACCCAAGAGGGTACATACCCCACACTCATTTTCCCCCATGGATGAAACAACCTCTACATTCCCCATTTTTCTCAATGTTTAATTAGAAGGGACCAGGTTAGGAGGAGGCTGAAGGGGAACACTCGATTCCAGCCCCAGCCATGGTCCTTGGGCAGTAGCATCTGATGTCACCAGGAGTCGGGAGTGCTGGGAAACCTCCGGACACACTTCAGCTGCAGAGGACTGACAGCATCATCCTGCCCATGGCCCTTGGCAAAACACTTTTAAGAACTGGGGAGGAAAGGGGGGTGGGGGGGTGGAGAAATCCGCCAATGAGGAATGTTTCATATTAACTCTCAAGACCAATTGGGCTTTTTTTGAATTCTCAAACACTATTTTCTCCCACGCTGTAGTACAGAAGACAGAAATGCATTTAGACAACCATACAAGAGTCAATCCAGGAACCTAATGCTCCCACAGGATGGATTTTGGGAGGACCAGTTCTGGCCCTGCTGGTTTTGGCACTTGACAGTTGCCACTCCCACCTCGTGCTGGAGGGATTTTTTCAGAGAAGTCTTTTGAGAAACTCTCAGCAGGATTCCACAAGGGTGCTCAGTGCACATGAAGCAGTTATGGAAATTACAGTCTTACAGTGTAGGCATCCGCATGAGCACACGCCAGGAGTAATGTCAGGGAGAGGGGACATTACTCCACCTGGGCCTTCGAGGCAACGGAGAGGCAAAGCCACCGCTAGCACAGACAGTGACCAGAACAAAAAATACTTCAAAAATAAAGAACTAACCACAAACCAAGAGCTTTACAGCCAAAGTAACAGACTAGCGACACACTAGTGTCCACAGAATTCCAGTACTAGCAACAGTAACTACTGGACACCGTACAGAGAACTGGGACTAGGAAGGACAGCCAGACATCAATGTGCTGTTGTATATACAGTGAGATATACAGAGACACATCAGGTACTCAAACACAAAGCACGGCAGAGGAATCTACAGCTTCCTTCCACAAACATCTTTGGGAATCAAGGATCCAGGAGCAGCCGAGCTCCGTGCTCCGGGTGGGAGGAGCCTTGGGAGGAACAGCAAGCCCTGGCCCCCAGCACCAGCGCTGCCTCTGCCACCCAACTCGGCTCCAACCAAGCACCATCGACAGCTTTGGGAGTTTGTTTGGCTGGACTTCAGCAATATCAAACTGCACCGTGGATACTCACTACAAAATAACCATTTTCCCTTCTCTGCTCAAAGATTAAAATGCCCATTTCAGATCAGCAAGTTTGTGTTGTCAAAAAAAAAAGAAAAAAAAAAGAAGTTTCACATTTATAAAAGCTGCCGTTGGTGATTCCTCACGAAGGTCCCACAAAAAAGCCTACTGGAACACTTAAATAGATGGTGGATCCCCACCACTCCTCCCTGTCCCACCTCTAACCTAAACCAGAGATAAAAAGACCAAGGGAAATTCCCGGCTGACGTTTAAGTGCTGGAAAAGCATCCCCAGTACAGTACAGACACAGACCGAACCCTCAGCGAAACCAGGGGCAACAGAACAACAGAAAAACCAGTACAAAATCAGACTAAAGAAAAGGTTCAAAACAGCAAACTGAAATCCAAATTAGTTGTGAACGTGAATGAGAAAGTTTTCAAGAGTGTTAACGTTATGACTTGTGCATTGTATAGACTGAAGCGGAGGTTAAACAAACTCCAAAGCATGCAGAGCTCTCACTTACCACCATTTTTTAAGGGTATGATGCAATTGAAGGGGGAAAAAAAAAAGAAGTCATAGTAACCGACAAGATCAATATAACCCGAAGCTTTAATGCCACAGCCCTGCTCTAGAGCAGTCAGTACCACCTATGGCACGGGGACGTCCCCCAGCACTGCCCAAACGCTGCCGGCAGCGGCCACAGGCGCTGAGCCCCTCCTGCAGGATCTCTGCTGGGACTGGGCATCTGCAGGCTCCAAAACCCCCCTGGTTACAAACACAGCAATAACCCCCACAGCCAGGCCTTTCCTGCGGGAATGGAATGACCTGCTTCATGGGGTCCCACAAGCACACATTTCTGAACCAAAATGGGAGAACTGCTGCTTGTCTTTCACACATGTAATCAATCCCTGCAGGCAAAAACATGTGGGAACTAAAACTGGAGGATGATGACCAGTAGATCTCCCTTAGATGGTCCACTTGTATGTTAATGTGTTTTGTGCTGTTGCCCCCAGCCCCCAGTTTCAGCCTTAATTTACAAGGCATTTTGCATGTCGCTCACTTTCTTTCACTGCCTTTGGAAAGCTACAGGATTTATTTTTAGTATCAAATTAATCCTGGCCAGCATCTTGTGACTGGTGGAAGTTGAAAATTAAACACCAGCGGGTTCTTCCAACACTAAGATTCCAATTTTTGCTTCTGAAGGGATTCTATATCTCAGCTCATGCTTTAAAACCTGCAAAGAATCAATCCCAGACTGGTTTGGGTTGGAAAGCCCATCCAGTCCCACCCCCTGCCATGGGCAGGGCCACCTTCCACTATCCCAGGGTGTTCCGAGCCTCAGTGTTCAACCTGGCCTTGGGCACTTCCAGGGATTCAGGGGCAGCTTAATGTTCTGAAGGAGCAGCCAGAGCCTGTGACAGCTTAGGGTCCTGTGTTATGGTCCATTCCCACTGGGATACAACGGAACTGCTGGGAACAGCTGATGGCTATGGCCTCACTATGTACCTGCCTCACAATCTGCTCACCCTGATGAATTTAAAGTGTGGGAGAGAAAGAGGGGCATAAAAGGGGGGAAAAAAACCCACCAAAATCACTGGTTACAAAAGGTAACTGGTTCAGTTAGACAGGTCGTTTCTTTCAGTTACTTACAGTAATAGCAGGAACAGGGGAAGTCAAGAAAAAAGCAAAGGAGGGTTAGAAAGAATGTGGGGATTTGGATGGAGCTTCTGCAGAGCCAGGAGAAGAAACACATTTATGGGAAGTCTTGGGATTAGGCTGAGGAAGGAGAGGGGAAGAAGGAAAAGGGACATGTTATAACCCGGTCGCCTCACGGCTTCGGACTCAAGATCTTGACTACGGATTTACAAGTAAAAACCTCTCCCGTTCCTATGGGGAATGGAGCCAAGGGGTTTTTACTTTCTACTTACCACAGAGAACACCCTTTAACCCAGGGGCTGTGCTGATTTTAGGCTATTTGATCCAACAAAGGCAGAAAGCCCACTCCCTTTAGGAACCTTTGCTACGCTCAGGTGGTGCTGGCTGGTCGCTCTGTCTATTGAAACCAAGCGGCTCGAGCTGAACCACAGAGAACAAAGCCATTCCCTTCTCTCCCTGTCCAGGGGAGCACCCCTGCATTCCCTGCTGGCACCGCGTCCCGCTGGGCATGCAGCCACATGCCAGGGCATGCCACGCTCATGCAGCTCTCGCCCCCAAAGCCACGGAAGCTGCGCGTGGCCAGCCCCTGGCCGCTCCCTGAGAACGGGGAGCGAGCTGGATGCTGTCTTACCCGGCGTAAGGCAAGTCAGAACTCACGTTCTGAAAGGATGCGGGAATTCAGGCGCCGTGTGCCCTCCTTTCCTCCTTCCAGCACGGGATTTGGATGTGCTGGGAGAAGCCCTCAGCCACAGGCAGCGCAGCAAGCCCGGTGCTGGGCACCCCCTGATGCCACTGTTTTGGTGGAAACAGAGATTTCACGGGTGCAACGTTCCTTTTCCTGCTCTCCAGCAGCAGGAAGGAGAATCGACTGCCAAATCACAGTTCTGAGAAGGAGGAAACATCAGCAAAGGAGCTCCTGAGCAGCCCTGGCCCGAGGCACACCAAGCAGCTCACCGGACACACAAAGCGAGATCCATGCAAAACCGAGTCCTGCAGTCAGGAAATGCCAAAGTTAAAGGAATGTCCCTGCTCTTCTGGCATGGCAGCGCTTCCAACACAGGGAACATCTTTACACTGGGAGGTGTTTCGGGAACACGGAACTGCTCCAAGTGTACGCAGGAGCCACCACCCTCCCCAGCCTCTCGGGGATGGAGCCATGGGCACGCTGAGCCAGGCCATTTGAAGCCTGCAGAACATGGAGAACAGAGGGAAAGGGAATTCATTCAATTGTCTCGTTGGGCTGGCCAGGCAGAGCTCCCAAGTGCTGGGGAGAAGTTCCAGATGCCTGAGGATCCTCTCACCCAGAGAACGCTTCTGTCCCACCAGTCTCGTGCCCCAGGACTAACTGGGCACTTTTGCTCAGCACCAGACTGGCCTGACCTGAGGACCTGACCCAGCACACCCCAAACATTTTCACTTGTGTAAGTTTAACTGAGCCAGCCAGAAAATATCACCTGGGCACAGCATGAGATGAGAGCTCACCGTGGGCACCTGCAGCTCCCAGAAGGATCCAAAACCAGTTCATCCTGCACTGCCCCAGCCAGGAGACAGGGTGTGCTCCGGCAGCTCATTAACAGCTCCTTCTGCTCCAAAAGCCTTTGATTTTCCTGAACATAGGAAGTGGCCACATTTAGCAGCACTGCTTTTCTCCAAATTTTAAGAACAATCCTTAGTGCGTAAGTCACGTTTCCAGTTACCTGCGCACTCCTCTCAGCAGGCCAGGTGGTGGCCAGGACATCAGAGGATCTCCTGAGGAACAGTGGCAGTCACCCTGGGGTGGATGTGTGGCACCTGCACAGGGAGGACACCACAGGTCCCAGCACCTGCAGCCCAAGCCTCGGGATCTTTACAGGGATCTGCAGCCAGAATCATCCCCCACAGGAGGACATGCTGAGCCAAGCGGTACCGACCCCTGGGCACAGATCCACAGCGATCCATCCTCAGCCATCCACACTCACACCTGCTGTGGGACCTGGGCTCACACACATCACAGAAACCTGGGCACTCTGGAAGGGCATTCCAGAGTTATTCCACCCTGGGAAGACGGGCTGATGGTGCTGATGATGAAGCAATCTCAGTGTCTAAATTTGGAGAGGTCCAAGGAGAATGTTCCCATCCCAGCAGGATGGGCAGCAACAGCTCAATGGCTGTTGCAGCACCATCTCATGTGGAGCTCTGCCATGAGCACAAACCCTAAAGCTGAGCACGTCCCACTGACACCAGGATTAGGAAAGCCAGCGGAGAGATCCTGGCTGGTGCCAGATGCTGTGGATAACACAGAGTGCTGTGGTGTTTGGCCTCAGCCTGCCGGCTCAGCCACAGCTCCCTGACATTCCTTCCCCACTCACTGCAGCAGCGGAGGCGGAGGTGTGATTTTGGAAGAGGGAGCTGAAATTCCAAACGCTGAGCATGCCACTGCATTCCTGCATTAACTTTGGCATTTCATAACCGTGTCTTGAAAATAATAAAATTCAGGATAACCCAAGTGAAACATCCACACGTGGGAATCAGGAGGCTCCTGATGATTTCCCACGTGTGCATTTGTAGGTGCCCTGCTCTTGGGGTATTCCTCACCACAGCAGCACAGAAAGCTTCGATGCCAGTACAGAAAATGCACAACTATCCAAGGAACGTGTGACTCAAGGCCACGTGATGCCGCTTGTGTCTGTCAGCCAGGCAAACCTCATCCACAGGTACACTGTCGTACTCAGCATGGATTTTTCCTCCAGGAAAGGGGACAGGGAGAACATCTGACCCCCACGGAGGTGCGTCATGTCACTCTCCAGGGCTCTGCCTTCAAAACAGCGGCCCCAGTGAGAACTGGAGTAACCTCAGCTCCTTGGCTCATCATCCTGGACAGCTCCAGGAGGATGATGAGCCTGGATCCCTCGGGTACCTGAGGAGTGGCCAGACCAGCCAGGAAAACTCCAGCCTTGGAAAGAGGCAGTGAACTCTTCACCTCCAATGTGAGCTTCCCTGCACCATCATGGGGGCTGTGCTGTGATCCGGTCACGCCAAAGCCAATTCCTGCTGGATTCAGTCCATCTGGGACTGCTTGCAGGGAATATTTGTGTATCAAATTCCCAGGACCTTATTTTGGTCCTTGTGAAACTTCATCCAATGAAAATTCTGAACACAGGAAACCGTAATTACTGATGTGGAAGTGGGTACATGCAAGGGAAAATGAGAATTGTCTGTTCCAAGTTTTCCAGGCTGGTGGAGATCCCTGAGGGCACGCTGAGGGCAGGACAAGCGCCGGAGCCACTGGAAGCTGTTAGTGATGCACAGAACATGCACTACGGTTCAACTGGGGGGCTCCATCCCAAGAGCAGCCCCCCCACATGCTCTGTAAGCAGTTAGTAAGTGCTACTCAAGGCTTACAACCAGAGCTGGTTTCCTCTAGCGATGCACTACTTCAGCCTGCTCTGATCCAAGCCCTTCTCCTGTGATTCCATTTGTTGTGTTCTGTGAGCTCCTCTCCTCACTGTGGATGCCATGTGAGGTGAGTGTGCCCACCCCACACACAGATCACTGTCTCACACCACTATATTCATGCCCTGTGAGGGCCCAGGCCCCCCTGCAGCCCCACAGCCACACCCTGGGAAGTAGCTCTCACTGGGAAAGGCTTGGCCAGCCCAGGATGGTGCTGAGGATCACTCCAGCATGCTGCCCTCCACTTGCTCTGTGCTTGGATCCATCAGGTTCCTACAGCACCATGACATTCCTGCTGCTTCTCCCAAGGAGTCCTTGCAGAGCTTTTCTCACTGCACACTGGAGTAAGCTGCTAGCAGCACATTAAAGGCTGTTTCTCAGCATGGATCTTGCAAATACTCAGCCTCGCACTGCCCCTTTCCCCAGCTGGCAACAGGGGAAGGTGTGCAGGAGAAGCTCATAGATAAAAGTTACTACTAGTTGTATGTACCAAATAGATTGATTAATTAATTATTGCTACCACCAAACCTGATAATAAGCCCTAATTTTATAAAATCTTATCAGCAGCTACAATTAAGATACAGGTTCCAGAGCATTCCTTAATTACAGATTCAGCTACGCAGCAGGGTAAGAGCCCACCCCACATCTCTGAACCCTGAGCACATTTTAGTTTTGAAGCACCTTTGCAGCCTCAATTCCTTGAAGTGCAACGATTCCTTAGTTTGAGTGTCATGTTCCCTCAGAGCCCTGCCCAGTGTCCGACCCTGAGGCCACGGGGAGGAAGGAATGCCACCAATGGTGAGGGTGCTGCCAGCTCTGCCCCTGTGCCGCCCCCCACTCCTTGGGACGGATGGACAGCGTTTCTCAGGAAAGAGATGGGAGCACTCCATCCCTCATGCAACAAAGCCTTGAAGAGATCCATAACCCCCTCCCGCCCCACGGTCTGAGACCCCCTGAAACCCAGCCCTGGGCCTCGCACCCTCTGGGCTTAACGTGTGGAGAGGGGAGAGAGGAGAAAGCCAGGAGCGGAGCGGGACAGACTGGGCCGCTGGTCCTTCCTGCACAAGGCCCCCGTGGTTCCTGCAGCGGGACAGCTCCCGTGGCTGGCCGTGCTCCGTCACAGGCGGCGCTGGGCGCGCTTACCGTCGGGAACTTCGTCCGGCCGCTTCCGCTTCTCGTAGATGACGATGATGACCACCAGGATCACGATCTCAGCCAGGATGCCCAGGAAGGGCCACAGCGGGGCCAGGTGGCTGCGCACGCGCAGGATGGTGGTGACCGACACGGAGCCCACCTGGTTGGTGGCGTTGCACTGGTACTCGCCGGGGTCCTCGCTGATCTGCAGGTTTGTGATGCTCAGCTCGGTGTAGTTCTCTTTGTTGGAAATGAAGAACCTGCCCGAGGAGTTGTTGATGTCCTGGCAAAGGGACAGGGGTGGGAAATGGCAACAGCTTTAAGTTCTGGGGCCTTTGTGGCACGGGAACAGGAGGAGATTCGAGGGAGGAACCCAGGCCTGGTGCTTGTCTCTCCAAACACCACCAAAACACCACGAAGGGAACCCTGCACTCAAGGGCCTGATCACTGCCAGCGCTCAGCCACTCCTTAAAACCTCCAGCTCACGCTCAGCAGGGAACACCCACCCCATCCTGTTATCTGCTTCACGTTTTGGCTCCATCCATCCAATTGTGCCTCCCTGGTAAGTCATGCAGCAAGAGGAAACAGCTGGGTTGGAGGGGTTAGAAATTCCCAGCTCTCCTCTATTCCCACTGCTGGTCACATTTTCCTGCTCACTACATCACTGGCTACATGGAACAAACAGATCACCTGAGCTCTAATGGGGATAACTGCATCCTCCTCACATTAAGTCTTGTGAGCTCAACTGGCAAAATCTGGAGGAATTTATAACCCAACGTCGTTTTAAATCATGTCTCATAACTCAGATCTTGCAGTTTGTAGTGAATTCCAGAAAATTACTTTAAGGGTAAGTTCTCAACTTTGCCCAGCAATGCAGCGAGCAACTTTTTTCACATACCAGTAATTATGCATTCACCCATCCATCCTCACTGCTGCTGAAAATATCCACCTTCAGTCACAGGCTGGAGGAGCTCCACTTTGAGAAGTTACAGAGTGCCTTCAACAGCCCATCCCTCCCTCTGGGGCTCTGGGCAGGTGCAGACACCCTGACCCCCCTTCCTTACCTCAAACACCCCATTGACCTTCTTGCGCCAGACCCACTCGGGGTGGGGGAAGCCCACAGACTTGCAGTACATCAGGGCCTCCTGCCCCTCGTTTTTGTTCTCACTCCTCTTGTGCCCAGTGATGTCAGGAGTGGCTACAAGACAACACAGCAGCTTGTAAGTACAAAGAGGCTTCTTTCACTCATCTGGACGAAAATCCCTCCAACTCCCAGGAAGCTGTGCTTTCCCACACTGAGATGCTGTGGAAGAACTGTGTCTGTGTGTCCCTGGGAGCAGCCCTAAACCCTGTGCTGCTGTCTGTGTGTCCCTGGGAGCAGCCCTAAACCCTGTGCTGCTGTCTGTGTGTCCCTGGGAGCAGCCCTAAACCCTGTGCTCCTGTCTGTGTGTCCCTGGGAGCAGCCCTAAGCCCTCCCCTAAACCCTCCCCAGCTCAGGCTGTCTCAGGGCAGTGCCTGGGCTGACCTCTGGCCCAGCAGATGGACCCGGGCTGCAGGGCCCACCTTTAAAGCTGCAGCTCCTAATTACAGCACACGTGGCTCGCTGTGTGATGGCAGCTCTGAGCTGTTAATCCATCCAAGGCCAGCCCGGCTGCTCCAGGAACCTGGAATTTCCTATAGGAGGCTTCTCTGCACCACCAGCAAATTCCCTGCACATGAGTACATGGAGTGAGCAATTCCAGCTGCAAGCTGAGATAATGAAGGGAATTTCACAGCTCTGATCAAAGAGAACAAAACCTCTCGTGCCACCAGACAGCAGCTGAGCCTGCTCTTCCCAAAATTACAGCAAAATCTTTGGGAAAATGCCTGGCAAGCTGATATGCTTCCTACTATCCTATGTCAAAGGGGTTTTGATGCAGGAAGCGTCCCGTGCCTCAGGTTCGTCCTGGACAGTAACATTATGGAAGTGACATTCTGAGCCACAGAAAATCCACAGCTGTAGGAAAACCTGGGCTTCAGCTCCTGCTGGTGTGTGTTCGCCTCAACAGGCACACCAGGAGAGGACTGAAGCACTTCCAAAGTGTCCATGGAAATTCCAACAGCATTTCCAACACAGTCCTTGGCTTTGCAGAAGTCCTGACCAAAGGATGAAGCTCAGCCAGATGCCAACTCATTAATTCCAAGGTGATGCCAAGCACAGCTATGATAGGTAAGAACAGGCCAAGAACAAACTCAAGGGGTTTATTTCAGAAAACTGACACCCAAAATGTATCTTTCCACATCAGAAATAAAAATGCTCTGAGAGCCATAAATCCTGACCTGAATGAAGGCACCAGATCCAAACAATCCCCTGGTCTTGTACTAAAAGTTGCTGCCAGAAACTATAGGAAGCTGGGAAGAACAGGGAGCTGCCAGGTGATCCCTCACTCCCTGTGCCTGCAAGGGGCAGGAGCACCTGGAGCAAATGGAGCTTCTGAGCTTCAGGTCTTCAGGCAGGAAACAAATCAGCTCTGGGGCTGGCTGTGCTGCACTACTCCAGGATCCCAGGCACTGCAGAGCACCTGCCATGTCCTTCCAACCCCCTGTCCCCAACCTCGGAGAGGAAAACGACATTTATTCCAAATAGTGAGGGCTCCAGAGGGCAGTTTCATCTTGGGACCTACTGAAAGGTGCCACCACTTCCCTGCTGGGCTTGGGACATTCTTAAAGCAGGAGCTGGGTGAGCCTCCTGTGGCTTTTGCTTCCTGGAGGATGCCCAGGGGGGATCTCCTCCACCCTATGGACACGAGAGCCCAGCAGTGAAAAGGCAACAATCCTAGAGCTGGTGCTGCTGGAATGCCAGCAGGGACTGCAAACTGGGAATGGTTCCATGAGGAAAAGGAGCAATGGCACTCAGTAGCACAGAGCTGCAGCCCCCACAGGCTGAGCTCCAGTGCCATCCTGAGTGGAGCTGAGCCTGGAAAAGGGGACAGGGACAGCACTCCTGGCTGGCCCAGTGTGTGTCAGGCTGCTGGAGAGAGGAGAGGGAGAGAGGAGAGGGAGAGAGGAGAGGGAGAGAGGAGAGGGAGAGCTTTCTGGGACACCTCCACTCTTAGTCCAGGGTGACACAATGACATTGCTGAAGGAGAGGCCAGATCCCAGGGGCAATCCCAGCAGAGCAGCAGTGCCCAGAATACCTCTGCTCCTCCCTGGCTCTGCTGGGAGAGGGTTATTCCTGGAGCACCCAGGGAGCTGTGTGCAGTGCTGGTGTTTCAGGGCTCGGTGCTGCCACCCAGACACAAATCCAGCATTTTCTCTCCCTAACAGTGCAGGAAACTGTCCTGCTGTCCCCATATCCCTGCAGTGCCAGCTTTAGCAGGGTTTTCCCTCAAAGCTCTTCAAGCCAGGATTGCTCCTTGCACTGCTCTGCTCCAGTGCCAGCAAAAGCCCAGGGTGAAGCAGGTTTTGCTGGGAAGGATTTGGATTTCAGCTCTCAGGCAGCAGAGTCCCCTCTCTGGTCAGTCACTGCTGCATCACTGGCACCAGGAAAATGCCCCTGGCAAAGGGAGGTTTGAATTCCTGCACGTAAAGCAGGAAAAATTCTGAAGGTGGGCTAGAAACACCTCATGAAGAGCAAAAGGAAGCAGGGCTAATTGAAATTAACTGCTACCAAGAAAAAGTCAAAATAAATAAACATTTAGGCATGCTTGACACAAGAGGAATTCTAAGCAGCATCATTTTGACAGTTTAAAACCAAAACACAGGAGAGAAAGGGGGTTTGTGGCAGGGTGACCACGGGGCTCCAGTGCTCCTAGCTCCCAACAGGCACAGAACTCGGTGTGCAGCAGCTTTCTGAAGGGCTTGGGGGTCACAGAGCCAGGAAAATTTATTTCCTCATATACAGGAGGTATTCAGCCCTTCCAAGCGCTTTACTGTCACTACTGAAAAGGAGAGAGGAATTTAAATGTGTAACACCTCCAAACCACGGCCCAGTTACCTTCAAGGTTCCCATTAAGAGACAAAATTAAAGCAAGGGCAAAGCACCTAAAAATATTCCTGCACTGAAAACTGGGATGTCTGAGGGGTGACCTGCACAAGGATTCTGCAAGGTTTCTTTTTCTGGTTATGATTCCAATCCCTGTCTCCCTCTGGAGCTTGAAGATACTGAAGGCACCAGAAGGGGGTATGTGAGAGGATTTTCGTGGATCACTCCAAGATGCAGCTGGGCTCAAAGAGTGTCCAGTTTAATTAATTTCTGGTAGAGAGGAGCAAGATTGCAGCAGAGGTTTCCTGAGACAGCCAGGAATCAAGGATGAGGTTCTTCCCCAGCACACCTGGGGAGGATGGAACAGGAAGGTGCAAAGGGAGCTGGAAGAATCCTTTGAAAGGCCTCTCAGGAAGAGGAATTAAGAAGATCCTGTTTCCTCTCCCTTTCTCCCAAGATCCCAGTAAGAGCAGCAGCACTGCAGAGTTCTCCAGGGCTGCATTTCATTCTCTCTTTTGGTTTCTTTTCATCCTCAGGCCTCCAGAGCTCCACACCAGCACTGCAGGGATTCCTCCAGGCAGAAATGCAGCAATCAAAAATCCCCTTCAGGGGGGAGGAGGGGGTGTCCTCCAGGCCAGGCCTGGCAGCTCCAGCAGCACTGCCCCACCAAAATCACCCCCCGGGCACCCCAGCCTGCTCCAGTGCCAAGGAAAAGGGGACACAAAGAGATCCCTGCTCCAAGGCCCCATTTCCCTAATCTCAGCCTTTGCTCAGCCTTTGGTTTGCAGCTCAGAGCTGGCCCCACACAGCACCCCCAGAGCTTCAAGGGTCTGAGCAGGAACAAAGCCTCCCCCAGAACTTCAGCAACAGCTGCCTGAGGGAAGCCAGCCTTGGAATGAATTCCCAGGAAAGGCAGCAGATGCTGCCATTAAACCCCGGGATTCCCAACTGCTCTTACAGCACTGCCCTAGGGATTTTTTTACTAAATCAATCCCAGAATGGTTTGGGTGAAGGGACTTAAAGTCCATGCAGTGCCACCCCTGCCATGTGCAGGGACACTTCCCACTATCCCAGGTGGCTCCAGGGCCCATTCCAGGGACACTGGAGGGACTCAGGAGGCAGCAGCACACGAAGGGAGGTGGCCCTGGATGCCCTGGGCTGCCTCTGCCACAGGCTCTGGGGAAGCTGTTCACGAGCTGTCAGAAAATCCCTATTTTTGGAGCACGAGCACTCTGGCATTCAGCACCCTCCTTTCCCTGTGCATCAGCAGTGAGAGCTGCACCATAATTACAATCAGCAATTAAATCTGTGTGTAATTGCTTGAGCACCGACATGACCCACGCAGGTAAATATTAAATTGCAGATCTGCATGGGCAGCCCAGACTGTGTCACTGTCCCTCACACCTGCTCTAAGTGCAATCCCAATTTATTATATAGCATCTGAGGAGTATTTAGGTGTAAATTACCCGTGGGAAGTGAGTAGGATTAGTTCTCCTTGCACTTCAATCACAGATATTGGCTTTTCTTCACCCAGAGTGAACTCCCACCTCCCTGCCAAGCTTGCTTGGTGGTCCTGCCTGGCAGAGCAGCAGCCAAGCCCTGAGGCAAACACTCCCAAAGGGCCTTGCAGAGACTATCAGAGCTGGCAGAGATCC
The DNA here is from genome assembly GCF_963662255.1 of Cinclus cinclus. Classification (NCBI taxonomy): domain Eukaryota; kingdom Metazoa; phylum Chordata; class Aves; order Passeriformes; family Cinclidae; genus Cinclus; species Cinclus cinclus. Next base: position 3,023,021 of record NC_085058.1, on the reverse strand, counting down.
TGCTACACTCCCAGAGTTACATTTCCCCTCTCTAGGAGTGGTTTGCCACCTAAAGCAGCCCAGAGGAGGCAGCAGGAATTGAACATTTTCATTAGGATAACACCAGGAGATTTAGCAATTCGAGCAGAAGAGCAGAATGGAAGAAAAAATCCCCAAGAAAAGGAAAAGAAGGAAAATTAAACCGCTCCACCTGTGTACCCTGAACACCCAGCTAAGCTCCTCAGAGGCACAGGGTGCTGGAATTCCATCTCCCACAGACTGAGGGATCCTCCCACCTGCCTCCCAGGGCCTGCCCATGCACCACAAATTCCGGAACTCGGCCCTCCCTGCAGCCCCCTGGTCACTGGGAATTCATCAGCACTGCTCCGTGCTTCACCTACAGCAACACTCGTGCCAACCTTGCCCATCTTGCAGCTTTTACCCTAAATTTCAGGCTCCCAGAGATGCCAGGAGGTGCTTTAGTGTCCACAAATGCCGTAGCTGCATTCCCATCTCTGTGAGCTCTTCCCCTGAACGTGTGCCAGGCTTTCCCTTGGAATCCGAGTTGTTATCTCTGATAATAAATTATTACTGATGATTATTAACCCAGGCCTAGCTCTGTATGATGAGAAGACCTTTCCTCTTGTGGGGCAGCCGAGGGAACTGCTGGAGGCAGGGAGTGCCATTCCCAGAGCCAGGGAAGGGAGCAGTGGGACAGTGGGACATCAGTGACAGTTCCAGCAGTACCTCTCACTTCGATGGTGGCGTTGGCGACGGGAGAGCCGGAGAACACGAACACACACAGGTACTCCCCCGACTCCTCTGCTCGGGCCTTCAGGATCCTGCAGCAGAGGGCACAGCTCAGCTGGCTCACACCACAACGGTCACTGCAGCGCCCCACTAGCACCTCAATTAACACCCATTAATTGCACAATGCCCTGCTGGTGTAAGAGGGGCAGGCCCAGCCCCCCACCCCAGCACACACTGAGGCAGTTCCCTCCCCCAAAAAGCTCCTTGGCTTCCTTTTTTTATTATTTTTTTTTTAACCAAGCAAAAAGCCCCGCAGAAGAACACAAACCCTGCAATAAAATCATTTAATTACACGTGGAAACTGCTCAGACACATGGAAACAGCTGCTCACTTCACTCTGAGTGCTGACAGCACTTACTCACCCACACCTGAAGTTAGAAAGTTATTTAAGATAAGCAACTTTCCAATGGAGAACAGTTCAATAACCACACTTCGACCACTGCTGGTTCTAACCCGCTCCAGGCAATGCTCCAAAGTGAGGAAAGGAAGGACAAGGTGGAACTGTTTGAGTCTCCCCAGGCTGGAGCGACCAGGGTGACACTGGGGTCCAGTTACCATCAATCATTCAGGAGCTGCAAACTGACACAGCTCAAGGTTCTGCAGGCAGGCAGGAGCTCCCTCCAGCCAGGAGCAGCCACCCCGAGGATGGATGAAGGGTTAGGAGAGGTTCATTCCACTGCCAGTGATGGAAGGGGCTGGATTTTTAAGGGAAGCAGTTTAACCTCTTAAATTCTGGAGCTTTCTGGATGATAAAAGTACCCAGCTCTGAACTCCAAGCACCAAAAACATCTTACAGCAAAACAAAGTGACTGAAAAAAACAAGAACCCAGGAGCTGAAGGGAAATAAACAGAATACTAAAGATGCACGAATATAAAATATATATAAATGGGGGAGGTAAATACTCTCTGTTAACCACAGCTTTGCTGATGCTGGAATTGCTGGATTTCAAATGTAACCACAACACAGCTAAGGAGCAGATCCAATGCAAAACCAAACAGCAGAGAGAGCCTGAACTCCATCATCAGCAAAGCAGCCTAGGAGTGGTCACAAATTCAGGATCTACTGTGCAAACGGAAATCTGGGATTTCTCCAGCTATCCCTGGGATTGCTGGCAGCTCCCATAGTCCCCCCATTCCCTAGGGACAAGAGGCACTGCTGTGGCCCCCTACTTCACTCCTTCCTTCCCCAGCAACAAAAACTGAAGCCAAGCCTAAATCTTCCTTTGCAGAGGAATTTGGAAGGAAGAATCCAGCCTGGTTTGGAACAGATGCCAGAGGAGCCAGCCTCAGCACGGCCCTTCCTGGGCAATAATTGTGCAATTCCCAGTAACCCTGAGCACCACTCCCATGCAGTGAACTGCTCACTAAGGAAGCAGAACCCCTAAAGCTCAGTCAGGCCCAGTGCTGAACACTGAACTGAAGAAAGGTCGGGAGGGAATTATGAAAGGAAGTGAGACTCAGTTTCTAATTGCCAAATTAACCAGGTAATTTGAGGTGAGCTAAAGGGGAAAATGAAAGGAAAAACTTGGACAAATCATTATTGGGATCAAACCAAACTTCCATAATGCTGTGGGTGAGAGGCTGCATTGCTAAGGCCATGGAAACCTGGAACATTCCCTAGTCCTGTGGAGCAGGGGGGAAAGGGCCACTCTAGAGACAGAAAATAGGAGGGACCAAGTTGCCAGCAGAGGTTAAAACATCCCTAAGTGCTCTTCAGTTTGGCTTAACGTGGAACTGGAAGTTGGATTTGCTGTTCATCAAGGGGGCAAGTGGACGGGAAGGAAAAACAGTGCAAGAAGATCACAGAAGGAACAGATTCTGAGGGCATAGCTGAGGGAGCCGCACAGGATCCCACCACTCCAGCCGAGGTCTGGGATCATCCCACAGCAGTGGGGTGACCAAACCCTCAGCGACACCTCAGGAACACCATCTCTGCCCTCCCCAGGGCAGCCCTGGCTCAGCCCATTCCCCACTTCCCATTTCAGGCGGGATTTTGGGCTGCAGGAAGATGCGCAGCAACAGATCCCTCCTTAAGGAGACGGGCAGGACAGACCCCACGCATTCCAAAGGAAAGAAAACCACGCTGCGTGTCCGTGCTTTTGTCCAGGTGAACCCTAGAGAAGAGCTCTGCGGTCCAGCCTGCAAGCCCCGAATTCACGGAGTTTTTACCGGAGCCACCCCCTCGCTACGGAACCCCAGGTGTGCCCTTCTCCCCTAGAGTCTCCCAGGCCTGTACTCACCTGTACTCGGTGGTGTTGGAGAGCTTCCTGGTGCCCGGGATCTCCTCGCCGTTCTTCACCCAGTAGCTGGCGGCCAGGGGGCTGGGGCTGCTGGTGAGGTTGCACTGCAGCGTGACGGCCACGCCGGCCACGTGCAGCACCACGTCCTCGCTGGCGTTGATCCTGGGCTCTGCAAGGCAGGGACAGCGCTCAGCAGCCACACCCCTGGGGACAACGCCCGCTACTCTACAGGGCACAGGGGAGCGGCAGGGGAGGGCACCACACGGGGAACGGCACTGCGGGACACACCGAGAAGGCACAGACCGAACAGCGCAGCGCTACCGCGGCACCGCCTCGGGCTCCGCTCCCGCCTGCACCAACAGAACGTTTCATGGTTTATTGGAGCACTGCCAGCACCGCACACATCCAGCTGACACCACGACTCCCGACACACTTCGTGTTTCCCACAAACAAACTTCCCAAACGAAGTCCTGGGGGCTGCACGTGAGGCCTCAGTTGCTCCTCCAGAAGCTTCTTGCTGGCTGGCACTTCCTTCTTCTCCTTGAGGTTTCAAACAAACCATCTTTTTTTATATGAACTGTACTCAAATTTAGGCTTCTCAGTAATATTCTGGATTTGCCCCTGCCCAAAGGCTGCTGTGTCCTTAAGTGCACCCAGGAGACTCCAAATGGCACGATTTCCCCGGTGTCTGGAACTGGGGAAGGCAGGAGGCTGAGGGAGAACAGCTGAGAGCAGTGCTCAGAACCTGACAGTGAAATGCAGGGAAACACAGCGGGGTAAAATCAGAGCTGCAACTGCTTTGAGTCTAAAGTAACCTCGAGCACAAACATGTATGAAGAACAAAAACAGCCCCAGTGCATGAGCAGAGCCCCGGAGTTCTGCACTTTGCTGGCTGCTTTGGGGCTGTTCCACTCCACAGCCTCACCTGGCAACACCAAATTCACCATTTTTAGGGCAAAGCCTTTCAGAAGTGCTAAAATCAATGAGAGCACCGTCCTGCTGTTTGAGAACCATGCTGGCTTCAGCTCCTGCAGGTGCTGCTGCTCTCCAGCACACACAGCTGGCTGATTTCCAGCACAGCCACGGAAGCTGCTTCCCAAACTTGGCCAAAAGACCTTTCTGCTGCAGGGCCTGAAGCATTCTGTGAAAAACCACCTCACACAGGATGGCAGAGTTAAAAAATTTCACAATTCTTGCTGTTAGTCTTCCAAAAAACCTGCTTTTTAGTGTCAGCTTTGCCCGCAAGCCACCCCAGAGCCTCTGTGTGTAAATGCTGCTGTGTGCCCTGCCTAGGATGAATTCCTGACTAAGGAGCAGGGAATTCCAGAGGTGCAGTTCCAGCTGCTCATTCCTCCCTCCCCTCTGGATGCAGGAGGCTGAGGAAGCAGCAAACATTTCCCTGATTTCTGCAAGTCACCCAAGGAGTTTGGAAACTCTGCCGTGCCTTGTGGCAACAGTCTGGGATATAAATTTATGATCCACAGAAGCCTTTGGAATGCAGATCATGAAACGCAATGAGAGAACGGAAAATACCAAATTGTGTCAGAACCATCCCAGCTTTCCACGCAGGGAAGGAACATCCCTGTATCGTGTGGCACAGCCTTAAGATTATTGCCCAGAGAAAAAATATGCATCCACTGATAACCTGGAGCACTCCAGTCCTGGATATCCCTTTTTGAAAATCCTCCTTCTCCCAGCTCTCTAAATCATTCTATTACTGCAGAAACACTGCAGTTGCTGTTTGTGTTATCACGTTTTTCATTCTGTTTCTGCCTCATTTCTCCCACACTGGGTATTCTACCCTTTCAAGGATTGTTTGGGCCCAAAATTGTTGTGCTATTCCTGTATCATGCACCATTCCTGGCCTGCCCCATGTGCTTTTCCACCCCCAAAGAGCTCATCTGCATTCCTCTCAAAAACACTGACAGAGCTCTGGGAATATTTTTGGAGTGTGTCTGAAATAGTAACTTGGTGGCTGACCTGCAACCTTTTCAGTTTTAGTTTAGCAAAACTGAAGGCAGCTGCAAGTCTCATTTCCAGCTTCACCTGCATTTATGTTAATTTGATGTGGCTATTAAAAAAGCAAATTGATGGATCGGTCTCCTCATTTAATTCCAGGAGACAAACTGCAGTTGGAATACTGGGACAGCAGCAGCCAAAGGAGGATGCTCACCTAGAAAATCACTTTTTACTCATCACTTGAAGTGCCCATTTTATGTAAGCTCAGCTCCAGTTAAAAACCCAGTAAAGCAACTAAAAAAAACCCCAGTAAGTGAAATTCTGGTTCCAAATCCATAATGAGGTGGAAGGCAGATGGTGGGTCCTGGGCGCCAGATTTTCAAAAGCAAGTTGACCTCTGCAGAGGCCAGGATGGAGCCTGTGCTCTGTGGGACTTCGGTGTCGCAGCAGGGCAGCAGCCACCAGCATCAGCTGGAAATTCCAACTCCAGTGAGCCAGACAATTCTCATTTCCAAGACAAACTGTGCTCAGGCACATAATGGAACAGCTGAAGCCATCCGAGCAGGCTCAGGGAAGAGTCTCCACTTCCAGGGACACTTTGGAAACCTTGTCCCCGTTCTCCTGTGCCACCGGCAGGGTCAGGCAGGCGTTGATGTCCATGGGCTCCTTCTCCCCGGCACGAGCAGCTCAGCTCTCCCAGCACACACGGGAAAGGCATTCAGGGGTTTGATCCACATCTCCCTGCCAGAGCACAGCCCCAGAGCAGCGTTATCCCGGCACAAGGCACTTGGAAGGAAACGGCATTAATGGCAGGGGAGGAGAGGCTGAGCTTCAGTCCCTGGAGCAGCTCAGTGCCACGGGCCTGAGGGAGGGAAGCTCCCTTTCCATAGGGACACATCTTCCCAGCAGCTGGTCCCAAAGCCTGGCTCTGCACACAGCAGGATTTTGTCCCCCAGAGTCGCTCTGGAGCCCCAGCAGGGCCGGCAGGCACGGGGCTCTCTCCAGCACACAGCACTCCCTAGCAGACACAGTTCTGGGTTTGTCCCAAGGCAGGATCGTTCCCAGGATGGCAGAGCTGCTGCTGGAGGCCATGCAAGCATTCCAGTCCTTTGGGAGCCCAAAGGACGCGGGAGGGGCGAGGGCTGGGCTGAGGCTGAGCAGTGCCAGCTCAGGGATCCTGTGCCACCCAAACACTGCAGTCACTCCACACCACCGGGGTCACCATCCATTTTAATACGTGCACCAATGCTGTTTCCATTTCCAGAGGGAAGGGCTCTGATCCAGCAGTGCCAGCGGCAGCACCAGGCTTTGGGGACAGCTCTGGGGGGCACTGTTCAAGGTGCCCAAATAAATAATTGAGATGCAAATACAGAGTTGGTATTTTGCACCCAGTAGGGCATTAAAGGGTTATTTGTGCACAGAGCACAGGAGCAAGACCACACTTTTGTTCTGCTCTTCTGTCAGCTGAGGACACTGAGAAACAACTCAAAACAAGTTCTCCTGTACCTGCACACTGCAGATTTAATTCCCTCTACCTGTAACTCAGCAGCCATTTCCTTAAGCAAATGCAAGTTTTACATCTGGTCCAAAATTCTTCTCTACTGAATCGGACCACACGAACTCCCAAATCCACCTGGGGTAAAAAGCAAAGTGAAGGCAGGAAAGCCTTGTCACAACCAATAACAAAAAGCAACTCTGGGCCAAGCAGGGCCTCAGCTCTCAGAGCTTTGCTGCTGCCAGGAGCTGCCCCTGGATGGAGTCGCTGAGCTCAAGTTTGAGTTCAGCACTGGGCAGGACATCCCCCCCTCCTCCCCAGGCTGCATTAGGAATGGCTGCATCTCCTCAGCACTGCTGCATCAGAGAACTCCTTAGGAACATGCTGCTGGCCAGGAAGGAAAAGAAACACCACGACTTCATGGAAAAATCCAAACATGAAAGGTCACGTGGAACTGAAAGGGAAGGATTTATCCAGAAGCAGACATGTAACCAAAACCAGGCGAGGAGGCATTCCCATAAATTCCAAGAGAACAGGAGAAAACAAAATAAAACGGTTAGAGTTGGGAAGAACATGGAAATCAAAGAGAAAGGCACTCGTGGAGAAGCCAGGGAGGCTGGAAACCTCCTACAAAACTAAAGGGAGGAGGGAACAAACACAAATCCAACAGCGGGCTCGTTTCACACAGAAGCTCTAACACACATCCCGAGGTTTTCCCAAGTGCTTTGGTCCTAAGGAGAAGAGACACGGGTGGCAGACAGGGTCAGCACTACAGGCGAGGGGCAGCCCGTGGGTCGGGTCGGGTCAGGTCGGGAGGACAGCACGGGGTGGCAGAGGGTGGGACACGGGGCGGGGTCACCAGACTGCCTCTAGACACTACAGTGCCACTACTGGGGGCCAGACTCACTCTGCAGGACGCTTATAGTAGCCTGGGCTCGAATCCACGTAATGGAGGGATTTTGCCTCAAGTCATTCCTCCTGGGATCGTTGCTGGCCCTGCACTCGTAAGTCCCAGAGTCTTCCAAGGTAAGGCGGGTTACTCTCAGCACACTCACCCCATTGGCCCCGTAGGCAGTGTTAATGGTGACACGGCGCTTCCGAGCGCCATCCCACAGCTGTTTGAAAGCCTCAGCCCGGTTGACTTCTGCATACCACCACTGGATCTCTGGAGTGGGGTTCCCAACCACATCACAGTACAGTTCAAAGGCGTCCCCCGTGAGCTTAGTTTCTGACATGGGCGACTTGACAAACCCGGCTGCAGGGAGGGGCAGCAGAAACGCAGTGACAGAGCAGCAGAAAACAACAGAGCTCACACACAACAAAGCAGCGGAGCAGAAAACATGGTTAGAGACATGGCATTGGCAGTGACAGGGCCAGGGGACACCCACGGTATTGGCAGTGACAGGGCCGGGGGACACCCATGGCATCGGCAGTGACACGGCCTGGGGACACCCATGGCATCGGCAGTGACAGGGCCGGGGGACACCCATGGCATCGGCAGTGACACGGCTGGGGACACCCATGGCATCGGCAGTGACAGGGCCGGGGGACACCCACGGCATCGGCAGTGACACGGCCTGGGGACACCCATGGTATCAGGAGTGACACGGCCTGGGGACACCCATGGCATCAGCAGTGACACGGCTGGGGACACCCACAGCACACAGAACAGGGGTGCAGGGCCCAGGCTGCAGGGCAGGAAATTCCCAATATTCCAGCTGCTCCTCCTTTCCCTGGCAGCTGCACGGGCACACCCTCACGGAGGCACTTCCAGGCCTCTTTCGGCCGTGGGAAGCTCGGGATGTGCCAGGGTTAAGTGTTCCTGGTCAGGCATCTGCTCTCTGAGGAGGTTCTTTACCTGACCCATCCACAAGGGCACAAGGGGTAAAATCCCAGACCCGTGCCAGCTGTGAGCTCTGCTCTGACCTCCTCTCCCATCCATTTAGGACTCCAGGGCAGAGAATTCCCCAAGATACAAGTGACCTATTTTCCTGGAGGAGCTGATAACCCCAGCTCCGGGAATGAGGGAATTTCAGTGCAATGAACACTCACAGCCAAAAAGTTGTTTTGTTAGGAACCCACAAAGGAACCTCAGCAGTCCCCCCCCACTGTGGAGAGCTGCTGGGCTCACATCCATGCTCAGGCCACGATATCATTATTCTGGATATCCTAAATCCTCCCATATTTACACGCCTCAGAGCCCTGCTGGGAGCACACTCACACTAAATTGTCCTTCAATCCTATTTCCAAAGATATCCAGGAGAATAGCAGTGCCTCAAACCAGGCCCTTCCCCCAGGCCCCTCCTGAAACTGCAGGATTAGGACACAGCTGGCCAGACAGATTATGCAGCAAAAGCTGTCCTGGTGCTGTGCTGGGGCAGGGGACCTAAGCAGCATGGGGAAGGACAGTGCCACACCAGGAAAACTCTGTCTGTCATCCCTCTCCTCAGACTGTGCCATCCCTGTCCTTGAATTCTGGGCTTATTTTAGGATGAGGGACAAATCAATGAGGTTTAGAAATGGAAATGTGGACTTGGAGCACTTATTAAACAGCATTTAATGCCCCGTCCCTCACTTGGCCACAGAAAACAAAGAGCTGCAAAAGACATGGGAAGGTGGCATTCCTTTGGGCAGGAAAACCCCCAAGTGTCCCCAAAACACACCAAGTGTCCCCTGCTGGCACAATACTGCTGGAAGAGCAGCTGGCGTGGAGCTGCAAGAACAGCTGCAAGAACACTCGAAATTTTAAACAATTACCCTCAAATTCCTTGATTTATGAACACATGGGATCAGCAACTCCCCAGCCCGGCATCCCCACACGGAGGGGATCAGCACTGAGAGACTCCCAGCAAATCCTGCAGGGCTGTAGGGGCAGGAAATCCCAGCTAGAGCAGCCACAATGGCCACAGCCCCCTAATGGCCACTGGCCACAGCCCACTAATGGCCACAGCCCTCAGTGACCACTGGTCACAGCCCCCTGATGGCCACAGCCCCCAGTGACCACTGGCCACAGCCCCCTAATAGCCACTGGTCACAGCCCCCTAATGGCCACAGCTCCCAGTGACCACTGGTCACAGCCCCCTAATGGCCACAGCCCCCTAATGGCCACAGCCCCCAGTGACCACTGGTCACAGCCCCCTAATGGCCACAGCCCTCAGTGACCACTGGCCACAGCCCCCTAATAGCCACTGGTCACAGCCCCCTAATGGTCAGAGCCCCCTAATGACCACAGTCACAGACCCCAATAATGGATGGCCACAATCCCAATGAATGACCAGCACTCCCTGACCCCAATGAATGACCACCACTGACCCCAATGACCAGCACCCCCAGGGATGATAAACAGTCTCTATGTATAAATTAACAAATACTCAAATTACCAAAGGCAGCTCCGGGTTAATATTTTGCAATTTTAGCCATTCACAAAGAGCAGCAGTCATGCCCCTGGTGACACCCAGCCAGGAGCTGCACAAGGAGCTGCAATCTGCCAGCACTGAGCAGGAATGCTTAAAAAACACAAAAAAAAGGAAAAAGATGAATTACTCCAGAGGCTGCAGCACAGGGCAGCTGGGAAGTGCTGCTGCCTTTGGGCCCTGCCAGTGAATTCCATGCTTGTCCCAGCACGGAGCGGGTGACGCTGGGCAGATCCCGCTTACGCAGGAGATGCCGGAGCCCGGCCTTGCCTTTCTTGGGCTTGTCCTGCACAGCTCACCCGGCAAAACAACCACAGAGACACAGCCACGGGCTCGGGGCTGCCTCAAGGGACTGTGCTCAGTTTAACCCCAAAGACTGGGGACCGTGCTTGGCTTAAACACAAAGATTTTCTGGTTTATCCCCAGAGATTTGGGACTGTGCTCTGCTTAAACACAAAGATTTGGGACCACGCTCTGTTTAACCCCAAAGATTGGGAAATGTGCTCTGTTTAACCCCAAAGATTGGGAAATGTGCTCTGTTTAACCCCAAAGATTTGGGAAATGTGCTCTGTTTAACCCCAAAGATTTGGGACCACGCTCTGTTTAACCCCAAAGATTGGGAAATGTGCTCTGTTTAACCCCAAAGATTTAGGACTGTGCTTGATTTATCCCCAAAGACTGGGAACTGTGCTCTGTTTAAACACAAAGATTTCCTGGTTTAAATCCAGAGATTTGGGACTGTGCTCTGCTTAAACACAAATATTTGGGATAGCACTCTGTTTAACCCCACAGATTTAGGACTGTGCTTGATTTATCCCCACAGATTTGGGACTGTGCTCTGTTTAATCCCAAAGATTTAGGACTGTGCTTGATTTATCCCCAGATATTTGGGGCTGTGCTCTGTTTAACCCCACAGATTTGGGACTGTGCTCTGTTTAACCCCAAAGATTTGGAACTAATCTGAAATCCCTTCTGGAAGGGTTAATTTATTCAAGATTTGATCTCATCCCCCAATTGTGTGGACAAACTTGAGGAGAGATTAATGCCCTAAAACCAGGGAAATGTTTCAGTCTGCACATGGAATTCCACTGGAATTCCAGGGGCTCCTCACATTTCCAAACTCTGAGTTAAAATTTGTCCTGGGGAAAGAAAATTAAACCCCCACTGAGAAAAAACAAGATTTTCAGAGCTCAGAAACTCTTGTAAAATGTGCCAGGGTAAGAATACACAAAGCAGTGCCTCGCAGTTGTCCCTGAATTGTAGAAATTATTGTGCCATTGATTAAAATATCCTTTTGGAACTCAAATTTCATCAAGGTTTAAAAGCAAGGCAAAAGAATTACGGAGAATGGCCCTGGAGGAGCACAGCAGGGAGAATTTTCATCTCCCCAGGTTAAGTCTGATGTAAAAAGGGGGTTTAAAAAATATACGTGCTTTGCCTTTTAAAACCCAAGTTGAGGAAAGACATTAAGCCAGGCCCAAAGACAGCAAAAACCAGGTTTAACACATAGAAAGAATGAACAAATGAGGACCAAAATGAGGGAAAAACAAAAGATTTCCAAGGAAGTTTTCAACCCCAACCAATACAACCATAACCAAGGAATCCCCAAAAAGCAGGCTGATGCTGCTGCTCACATGAATCCCACTTAAATCAAAGCACAAAGCACAGTTCAAAGCTCAGAACTGAGAGCTTACAAGGCTAAAGTGCAAAACCAAACCTGATTTTCAGTCTGGAGGCACAATAAATAAAGTCTAACTGCTGTAGGACTGAATGACTTTGAGCTTGGCTGTCTTTACAGCAAAAACCCACCTGGAAAACCTCTCAGCACATCAAAAATTTGTATTTCACTACTCTCAGGCCCTCAGGAAAGATCTGGAGCAGATTTTATATTTTTATATCTTTATATTTCACTGCATAACATCCAAATTATGTTTTCTTAAATTCTTCAAATAAATAAACAACAATGCAAGTGCAAAAGGCAAAGCCACCAAGAACTGCTCAGCTCTGCTGTGCCCTCACCTGAGCTGATTTTTGCTTTTGATTTTTGATATTTTTTTTCTCACATTGACAATTTGATGGGAATATGCTAGAAAATGCCAGGAGGCAGGAGCTGCCCTCCTCAGTTGGGCTGTGTTAATGAGGTACCTTGGCTGATTAACACCTTTTTCTTCTCTTGATTAAGCAACGAGAGTTCTGAGGGTGGGGAAATCTCACTCTGTCAAGTGTTGCATTTTTACCCCATTTGGGCTGGAAAAAGCACCCTGATTAACGTTTTGTTCCTTGCCAATGCTCACATCCACTGAAAATCTTGGAGATCAGTTAAATACACAAAAAGTGACAGCTGGAAGAGGTGAAACACCTCAATTCCAGGAAGGCACTGAAGCATCCTGCCTATTCCCACCCATTTTCCACAAGATCCATGCTTTCCAATTCTGCTGTCACCAGGAAGCACGAAACTAGAAAATTGGTGTTAATCCCATTAATTTTTGCCAGCTGCAGAACAGCTTTAAGAGGGGCCTGAGGTGAGCCCGGGGCAATCCATAGATTTAATTCCTGTCGTCTCATCCTGCAGCTTCCCAGAGAACACAACCCGGAGAGAGAACATCATGTAAAATGCATGAGCTGTGCCAGGGCAGGAGGCTCATTCCACAGGCAGGGAAACCTGAGGATCGCTCCCTCAGAGGCCACAGGAGGCATTCAACATTCCCTGGATCCAGCCCAGCATCCACCACTTCCCTGTGCATCCCAAAGCCTCGGCATGCAGGAGATTTAGGGGCAAATTAAATCCGTGTTTCTGCAGTGGGAAACTGGGAGCATGATGAGGGGAATGGTTTTGGTGAGGACATCCAGGGAATGTGTCCGAGGAACAATTCCTGGCACATGTGGACACAGGGATCAGTTCCTGAGCAGAAATCAGGAATTCAGCATGGAAAGGATTCCTGAATAGGGCCAGGACACAGGGATCAGTTCCTGAGCAGAAATCAGGAATTCAGCATCGAAAGGACTCCTGAATAGGGCCAGGACTCAGGGATCAGTTCCTGAGCAGAAATCAGGAATTCAGCATGGAAAGGATTCCTGAATAGGGCCAGGACACAGGGATCAGTTCCTGAGCAGAAATCAGGAATTCAGCATGGAAAGGATTCCTGAACAGGGCCAGGACACAGGGATCAGTTCCTGAGCAGAAATCAGGAATTCAGCATGGAAAGGATTCCTGAATAGGGCCAGGACACAGGGATCAGTTCCTGAGCAGAAATCAGGAATTCAGCATGGAAAGGATTCCTGAACAGGGCCAGGACACAGGGATCAGTTCCTGAGCAGAAATCAGGAATTCAGCATGGAAAGGATTCCTGAATAGGGCCAGGACTCAGGGATCAGTTCCTGAGCAGAAATCAGGAATTCAGCATGGAAAGGATTCCTGAATAGGGCCAGGACACAGGGATCAGTTCCTGAGCAGAAATCAGGAATTCAGCATGGAAAGGATTCCTGAACAGGGCCAGGACACAGGGATCAGTTCCTGAGCAGAAATCAGGAATTCAGCATGGAAAGGATTCTTTTAGTTACTCTGGCCATCACCACAAAGCCATCAGATCTGCCTGAGACCCTAACACAAATCCAAGTGTCCCTGGAATAAAAAAAAAGTGATGCTTCCTTTCACACTTTTGGAACACATCTGGTATTTTATGGCTACTTTTATGGTGCAAAACCTGATCTCAGCAGCCCCAGTTCCCTGAGGAAGCACATCCAAGCACAGCCCACGGGGTCATTCCTGGCAGGAGAAGGCCCTGGTGTGGCAGACCAGCACAGCCACACTTTCCCCAGTTCCAGGGAATTTCTTCCCCCTCCCCAAATCCCCTCCTGGCTGGGTTCAGAACACCCAATTCCAGGATTGCAGGTGACAATCTTCCTGCTACCATCACCTGGACGTGCAGGTGAAAATTGAGTCAAGGCTGCAATAGCCCATAGGGAAGGACAAGCAGGACATGCTTTATAAACTCCAAAACTGGCTGCAGTCACCTTCCCAAGAGCAGGAATGGTGGGCTTTTTCCCAGTTTGTAGCCGGGAAGAACAAAGCTGTGGCAGTTCCCTGGTTCCACAGAACAGCAGAGCCTGAGGAGGGAGCTCTGACAGAGCCCTGGCACAGCTGGAATGTCACTGTGGGCAGGTGCCTGTCCCCAAGGCAGCTCTGAGTCCCTGTCACAGCTCCTGCTCCCACTTACAGCTCCCTCCCTCCCTCCCTCTCCAGCTCTGCTGTTGGAGCCCATCTGCTCCCAGGCCTTTAGCGTGAACTAGAAAATTCCAGGGTTCTGCACCTTGGGAATTTAAAGAGACAGAGGTTATGGAAGTGCTTCTGTCTTTTTGGGACATCCTGGACACAGAATCGTTTTTATCTTGCTGCAGACTTGATATCAAAATATTCACTTCTCTAGGAAACACTGAATATCTCTTATTTACCTAAAACACTTGAATCAGCACTCTGGAATAAATAATAGATGGATAAAGATGGAGCAGAGCCAATTCTGACCAACCTGTGAACCCAGACCCACAGCCAAGTCCAGTGCCTTTAAAAGCTCACTTGTTTCCCATATTTCAATGGAAATATTAAGGAGTATCAGTGCAGTAGTGCTGGAGGAGCTCTCACAGGAGACACCAATTGTATTTATTGGGTGGCACTTTCCCTCACACACTGTAAAAAATCCAAGTCTGGGATAATTCCACAATTTACATAACCTCCCCAAAACTATGGATGGCAAAGGCATTCCAGGGAAATGCCAGCTTTTTCCTCCCTGAATTACATCCCCTGTAATCCCATGGAAAATGCAGCTTTGTGCTGTCAGGAAGCTGGGCTGAATCCCTCCTGAGGAGATTTCCTTCCACGGGGAATTTGTCTCTCCTGTCCCAGAGGTTTTTCCAAGGATTAAACCCACCTCGTGCTTAGCAAAGGCAGGAATTGTTCTCTGCTCTCCCCATTCCTGCTCCTCCCCAGCAGGGAAAAAATCCACTGAGCCAGCAGTCACTGCTTTAACCCCTTTTTTAAGGGAATACAGGAATATCAGTGTTACAGCTAAGGAAAACACAAGAATCCCTTCGAAGCAGAAAGAGCCAGGGCAGGAAAGCTCCTGGAAACTACCAAAAAAAATCCACGTTAACAACGGAGAAGCCATTCCCTGGAAAGCAGTGGGAAGGGATTCAGTTGCAGCACAGGAAGCAGAGTCTGAGCAGGCAATATCAGGTTGTCTGCTATCCCCATGTCGCAGCAACTGAAGCTGAAGATCTCCAAAAATTTTAAAGACCGTTAAATTTCTGTCCTAAAACCACCTCAAACGTCGTTAATAAAAACAATCCTGTCTCAGATTAGCTCTTTAAAATCCTCAGCCTGGCTCTCCAATGGTGCAGCGCAAGGATTTGAAATAACCAAAGGTTTTCAGCCCTCCCCAGCTCTCCCCTGACCTTTCCTAATACAACAAATGTGTGTTTGACAGGATTCCATTTCTCTCCAGCAAAGCTGCTTTTTATCCCCCTTTTATTCATTCTGCAGGAGCTGCTCCATCTCCTCGTGAGGGAGGGAAAGGACATTTTCATCCAGCGACTTTTCAAAAGAAATGCCCTTTGCTGAATTGTGGATTATGTAACAGAGGCTGACGAGAAGCTGGTTTTATTATTACAAAAATAATTCTTCTGTGAGCACAGGGAATGGCAGCAGTGCAGGGGATAATATGTTTCCAGCACGCTTTGGAGCCTAAATCAGAGTTTAAACTGCCTGACGTGTAAAAACCTGGCCCTGCTGCAGGAGATGGGGATAGAGATGCTTTAATTATTCCGAGTTGAGGCTCTCCAGAGCAGGAGAGAATTCCTGTTTGCTCAGTGCCACATCCAGAGGGACACAGCTCCAGCAGCTCAGCCTCTGCTCAGTGCTTCCAGCAGCAGGAGAACGATGGAATTCCAGGCAAGCAGGAAGGAAATGGATTAAAAAGCAGCAGAGATGCCACACTTCATGAAGCAGATTTCCTCTGCTGGGCACATTGAGCTCCTGGTTAAAAATTGCATTTTTAGGGATATTTTTCCCAAAGCAGTTTGGCTTTTTCCACTTCTTTCCCTGGGAGCTGGGATATGGAACCCGGGGTTCCAGCAGAGCCCAGCTCCTCCCTCCCTGAGGAGGTTTGATCTCCATGGCCTAGTGACACTGCTGAGATTATGGGGCCAGAAATAACCTGTGCAGGGCAGCTCCTCCCCACAGCATCCAACACCCCATTTCTGAGCTGGAATTCCACTCCAGCACAGATTAGTGCATCCTAATCCCACGCAGGAATCACCTCCCCGTGCTGGGCACTCATCCTGCCTCACACCTCACACAATTTCTGTGCTGAAGGGCCAAACCCCCCCTCCCCACAAAGTGCTAGTTTGTGGTTATTTTTGAGGTTGGGGGGTTTCCAGCTGAGGGGGAGCCCCACAGTGTTCCCCAGAGCAGTTTCCCTGTTCCCAGAGCTTTCCCAGGAAAAGCAAAATCCAACCAAAGGCCAAGCAGATTTGGACTCTTCAAAGAGACAGCAGAAAAAATAAATTAATTTCACCACCATGGTACCAACAATAATTGTGTTTAATCACACTGCAGGGATTTTGTGGTGTTGGAGAGGAACAGGAATGGTGACCTAAACAAAATTTCATTTGAGCCACGTCCCCTAGGCCGAGTTGAAAGGTTCTACTTCTGTTTCATATCCAGTGTTAAAAGCTGTCCCCTCACAGGATGACAAGAAGAGTCCCTCGTGCCCTCCAACCAGAGGCCATGCTCAGTTGTGCAGCAATTTTACAGCAGTTTTAAAAGATTTTTCTTAAAATACCTGAATAGAGCCCAGCAAAAGCACTGGAGAATTTATCCCACAGATAAACTGATCCAACTGTGACAGGAGTGTCACATCAGGGCAAGCACAGAGGGATTTTCTGCCAGCCCTCAGGAATTTCTCCCTGCTGGGGCCTTTCCTGATCTGAGGTGGTTTTTCCACTGCCATCCAGGCAAATTCAGGTTTCCACAAAGCACCCAAAAATCTTGATTTGGCAGCTCTATTTCACTTGGCAAAAGGATGACAGTAGGGTTGTGTCTGGGAAATCCTTTGGGAATTCTAAACCCATTTTGTCAGGTCCCAAAGAGGGAGAGCCCCAGGGCAGGGCCCCTCATGTGGTCTTGGCTCCATTCTCCCAGTAATTCCCTTCCTGCAAAGCAAACCCCACTTTTTTGTTTCTTTTTTTTTTAGTTTAGGTTTGTTTTTTTTCCCCCTCCTTTACTCCATATGGCTCAAGATTGGGGTCACCAAATCACTACTAAATATAGGAGCTTTGGGAGCCTGAGACCCCAAACACGCAGCTCAGAGCCTGGGGTGAGAACAGAAGCTGCTGCTGAGCAGTTCAGAACCTGCAGCAAAGTGCTGAAATCCCTGTCAGATAAAATTGCAACAAATTAAGTCTGCAAGGAAACCACTAACACAATATCCCAGCCTCCTACCACATTCAGCACCCTCAGAACTGGGGAGAAATGGGAACTGTCCTGGCTCTGTTTTGGTTTTGGAAGCAAAGAACCAAAGTTATAGTGGGGAGAAAAAGATCTAATCACAAATATCCTGTTAAAAGGAATGAAAATACTGAATTACTCTCATGTGAGAAAAGCTCTCACGGTACCCAGGGGTTACAGACAGGTGCTCCAGCATCCCTCCCAACCCTTCTGCATAAAGAATTGGCAGAAATGGGATAAAACAGAAATATTTCCCAAAAGACAAAAGTCAGAGGTGACACCGGAAAGGCAATTCCAAGGGTGACTGTGATGCCACGGCATTATGGGATGGGTGCCACATAAAACAATTAAGTTTCTAGGCTAGAGGGAATAAATGCACCAAGTATCTTGTTCCTGACAGCCAACTGAAGCCCAAAGAGTGGCATCCTCACTGCATTTTTCACTCAGTGCAGCCTCAGAGCAATTGCACCACGGAAGAGCTCTCCAAGCACAGCTCCAAAGTTCCAACCCCTCCACCTTGGAATTTCTGTACTCGGACCCCAGTGTGCCTGGGACATGCTGGGATTTTACCTTTATAAAAGGTATCTTTTACCTTTATCTGACCTTAAATAAACCCCACCCCTTTCTAAGGGGATGGATCACACATCAGAAAGGAACAGACTTGCGTTTTTTTGCTTCCCAGCAGGAAAATGCAGCAGAGAGCAGGTAGAGCAGGCCCAGCTTCTCAATTCCCATAAAAACAAGGAAGAGCCCATCAAGAGACCCCCAAAGTGCAGGTGGGCTCTGAGCCACAACCTGAGATGTCTGGGTGTTCTGGGATTTGGGAAACACTTGCCAAAGATTTGTTTTCCAATCTCCTGCAGTGCTCAGCTCCTGGTCTCTGTGGCTGGCAGTGCAAAAGGAGGGAGCTGCAGGGCTCCTCTGGCCAAATCAAATCCAAATGAGCTCTCCAATAATGAAGTTCCAGTTTATTCCCCAGAATCCTGAACTGGAAACCCAGCTGCCTGGTCAGTGCAAACTGCACAACATCAGCTGAAACTACAGAAACTTTCCTAACTCTGCTCAGTCCGGCAGGCTGGCTTTATAAATATTTACATCTATTTGTTTTCTCCGTGGCATTTATTCCTGGGTGGCTTGCATGCTCCAAGGGTGGAGCCAGGCTAAGAGAGCTGGGGGATGCTCAGCTGGAGAAGAAAAGGCTCCAGGGAAACCTCAGAGCCTCTTCCAGTGCCTGAAGGGGCTCCAGGAGAGCTGGAGAGGGACTTGGGGCAAGGAATGGAGGGACAGGACATGGGGCATGGCTAAAAAGTGAAAAGGGGTTTAGGTTAAATTTAAATTGGGAAAAAATTCTCCTCTGTGAAGGTAGTGAGGCTGGAATTCCCAGGGAAGCTGTGGCTGCCCCTGGATCCCTGAAAGTGTCCCAGGTAAGGCTGGATGGGTCTGAAGCAGCCTTGGATGGTGGGAGGTATCCCTGCCCATGGATGAGTTTCAAGGTTCCTCCCAACCCAAAGCCTGGGATCCCACGAAAATGGGAATTAGCTGCTTGTAACCAGTAAATTCCCTGGGACAGCCTGCTTTGGGTGATCTCTCTGTACATCAGGAAACCTCAGCCAGAAGAGACCCACCAAAGGATAACAAACAGGGATTTGCTGCTGCTTGAAGACACAGAAAGGACCAGACCAAAAATAAGCTGCAAAACTGCATTTTAGGGATTTTCTAATCCTTTGAGCGTTCAGGAGCTTCCTGACCCACATGGATTTCACCATGCTGACAGAGCGAGCAGCTGAACTCTGACTCAGAGCTGCTTTTAAACCGCTCCAGCACCATTTAATTCATTCCAAGCAGTTTGAAACGACGGGAATTAAAACGCTTCCCCACTTGCAGCCTGAACCTGAGGCAGGCTCTGCTGAAGCACCACAAAGCTTTCCCAACAAACCACGGGAAAAAATAACCCCCGGAGTGCTCAGCCAAGCTCAGGTTTAAAAATGCTCCCAGCATCTGTTTTTGCAAACTCCTGCTGTCCGCCCTCACGGAATTATTCCGGGCTGCCTCTCTCTCGTCTGCTGGGAGCTCTCTGCACTGCCAAAAGCCTTCCCAGGCTCTTCCCTGGCCACTTCAACCCATTTTCTCAGCATTTCCAAGATGCTCTGTGTCAGTTTTCCCAAGCTCCTGGAATTCCATGAGTTCGCAGCCACTTTTCCAGCTGAAGTTTGGGGCTGAGTGTGTTTTTTTTCCTAGGCTGCGATATTCCCCTTCCTCTCGTTCTCCCATTCCAGCAATGCATCACTTACAAAACGC
This sequence comes from Cinclus cinclus, assembly GCF_963662255.1. Lineage (NCBI taxonomy): Eukaryota > Metazoa > Chordata > Aves > Passeriformes > Cinclidae > Cinclus > Cinclus cinclus. The sequence continues at coordinate 3,003,326 of NC_085058.1, read as the reverse complement.
TTCATTTTAGGTTTCCAAACCAGTGGAAGGGCCCCCAAGATCCCTGTGAGTACCCCCAAAACTGTGAGGAGCTACACCTTGGTTTCATCCAGTCACTGCTGTGGGTTTTAGAACATGGAATGTAAAACTATAGGAATTAGAGCAAAAACCCTTTTTATTTTTTGTTTGTTTGAACCATTTTGATCCGTTTTTCCTCTGGAAAAATGTCTCATGGAGCAAATCTCCACCAACACAAAAAAAAAAAAAAATACAAGCAAAAAAAAAATCCCACAAGCAGCACCAGGCATCAAACAAATGTTTAACCTGGAGTGAAAATAAATTGCCATGAAAATAAAAACACAGAGAATTATCATTATTTGAATGATCGGATATTGGATTTGATAGAGCTTTGATAACTCCTGAGTTTTGTTTTAACAGCCAAGCTCCCTCCTCCAGCTTTACAGAAGTCAGGATTCCTGTTCTGGAATTAACTGGGAAAAAAGTGGCTGCATTTATTCCCAAATCCTCCTGTCCTGCAGAGTTTGAGTGAACACACAAAGCCCATCCTCAAATATCCTGTGGAATCCCACACCAGTCAGCCCAATTCCAGCCTCCAGAAAGAATTCTGCTGGGAAACTTTGAAAAATGGAAAATGGCTTGGGCTAAGGCAGACCCAAGCTGTGCTGCCCCTCCTGCTTTAATCAAAACCAAACTTTGGAGGAGTGTGGCCTTGGTTTTAGTAAAGCTTTAACACTGCCCTAAGGAAAAACACCCCCAAAAATCTCAGTACTGGAGCCAGGTGCAGCATTTATGTGAATTTGTGGAGCTGCAATGATGACAAAACAATGAAATAAAATCCATGATGGGCTAGAGGGTCTCTGAAGCTGGCAAAGCCACCTTGGGCTGGAGGTTGGGAAGACAAAACAGGACTTGGGACAGCAGCAGAAGTAGGGGAGATCCTGCCTGGATCACAGCTTCCAGCACAGGAGCTGGAGGAGGAGGAGGAGGAGGAAGGAGAGAAACACTGGTGGGGAGGAGAAAGAGAACTCTGAACGTTCTCCACGCTGCTCAGCCCACACTCAGGCTCCAAAAATGCTCTGGGAAACCATTGCTCACGTTTATCTGGGCACCATTAGAAGGCACAGCAGAGCTCAAGCACTGCAGAATGGATGAGGCTCAGCAGACAAAAATAAGGATAAAAGCCAGGTTTTTCACTGGCTCCCTCAAGAAGAAATTAATTTTCAGAATTCAGGATTAGCTTAGCTAATTTTCCTGATTTTATGGTCACTTTTATACTGATTTCTGCCAACAGAAGAAAATCCATATTCTGGTCTTAACCAGCCAATTCTTTCTTCATCCATGTAGAGAATGAACTAAACAAGCACCACCTGAATTAATTTGGTTTTATTTTCCCCCATGTCCAGCTCAGAACAACCCAAGCAATTTTAGGGTGAAGAATGGTGAAGAACTCTCTGCACTTTAGGGCAGAACTTGCCATCTTGCTCCCAACTCCAATTCTTGTGTTGGTGTATTAAAAAATACACTGCAGATTTCACAGGGGGAAGCCCAAGCAGCAACTTTAGACAATAAAATAACCTCTAAATCCCAGCCACTCCGGGGTGGAATTATCACTGCACTGAAGCCTTTGGTTCCCCAGCTGTTTTGAAATAAAGATACTTCAGAGTTGAAACAGCAATGGAAAAGTCATGTTTTCCTCCCCTCCACGAGGAGCTGCTGTCTGCTTTGAAGCATTAAAGCGATTTTCCAATAGCTGCCCTTAGAAAGTGCAGGTTAAACACAGCTCTCCCTGACTGGCTTTCTCCAGCTCTTCCTCCTCACCCTTCCCCATCTCTCCCCAGTTCCAATGGAACTCTGCTCTGGATATAAGGCATGAGCAGAAACTGATCATTTTCCTAGCAGAATATGAAGGAAAAGTTCAATTCCTGACACATTTCCACGGAATCTTAAGATATTTATGCAAGAGCATTCAAAATAAGCCACCCGAGTGTCAAAACCCTCCTTCCAGTTTTAGCAAGCTTAAATCCACAGGTGAGCCTGACTCCAAATATTCTGGATTGCACCAAGTCTGCAAAAATTACTGGGAATTCAGCAGTGTTCTCTGTCAGAGGTGGGGGGGAAAAGCTGGTTCCCACAACCGCTTGGCATGGGAGAATTCCAGTGGGAATTTTCTGCTCCAGGTGAGCGGTGACCTGCAGTTCCAACAGATTCCTTCACCACCCTGAGCTCGGCAGCACTTGGACTATCACCTTTCATCACTCTGATGGTTTCACATCAATAAAAGGTAACAAATTCCTGCCCTTTGGGATCCTCCCCTGCCCCTTCAAAGCACACACCCGTGGGTGAGAAGCCATTTTCAAAGGAGATCTGAAGGAATAGCCACAGTCCAGGAAATGGCTGGACCTGCTATCAACACCAAAGAGGAGTTGTTCTGTTTCAAGAAGCTTCCCATGGGCCGTTAGTTGCCAAAAAAAAGCCCAGATCCTCTGCAGCAGGGCCTTTACATTAAAACTGGGGCAGCAATAAATCTTAAGTCAGAAAGATCTCAACCCCTCACTTGGCTTGGGGTGCTCCACCCCTTCCCCAACGTATTTTCACCCACCTGTGTGAGCTCCCACAGCATTACAGAAACTCAAGAGTCTCCCTCACCACTCTCTTAAAAATAAAAATCGGTGAGCTTTCAGGACACAGCAGGGGGCTGCAATCTCCCCTCATGCCAAGATCACTTTGGTCGGCTTCAAGCCCAGTCATGGAAGTCACGATGAAGCCCCTTCCCAGCTCTCCCCAAAATCCACTTCGTCGCTGACCTCCAGACTCCTGACTGCTGCAAACGCCAAATGTTTGCACTGTCCCGAAGCCACTGGGGATTGTCATCCCAGCTGCTGGCACTTGACACCTTCCCTGCTCCATTTAACTCCTTCCAGGGGAGCGGCTTCCCTCCCTCCGCGCCAGCCCAAGGCTGGAATTTCTCTGGGAGCTCAGCAGTGCCACAGGGAGCACAGAACCACATTTAATCCACAACCCAGCCCATCCAGCACCTTCCCGGGAGCCCACGGGAGCGAGATCCCTAATTCCCACACAGCTCCAGCAGGGTTTTCCCAGATTCCATGAAGAAGTGCCTGCCTCACTCTGCTGAGAGCCTCCAGTTTTCATTCAGAGTGCGGATGTCAAACTCCAGTTAACTGAGACACGAGGCTCACTGCTGGTTTCACGCTGCAAAACCTGCACGTGCTCAGGGAATAATTCTCACCTGGGATCTTCAGGACAGTATTTTCCCCATCTGGATCTCACCTATCACCGTGAAACACCCCGAGAGCCTCAGTGCTGGCCTGGTGGAAGGTGTCCAAGCCCTCGGCAGGGGGTGCAATGGCATGGGCTAGAAGGTCCCTCCCAGCCCAAATCAGGCTGCGATTCCAGGATTCCCCTGGAGCAAAGAGCCAAGGACCTCGTGCTGCAAGGCACAATTCACCTCAACAGCGGGGAAAACTCTAGGACTGAATATTATCCGCAGAGCAGATGGGAAGGAGAGAGAAAGGAGCATGAAACGCTGAAACTAGCGTGGAATTTGTGTATTAGCAAGGCAGCCCTTCCTCCTAGGCAGATTTTCCAGAGCAGAGCCTCCTGAAAGCCGAGCTCCCTGTCCTTCCCAGCAGTCCAGGCCCGAGCAGCCCTGACCGTGATGCTGCACAAGGAGCACCTCCCGCTCCAGGAGCAGACCGCCCTGCCCGGCCTGCCGGCAGCAGACAGGCATTTTCCTCGGCGCTGCAGGATTTCCTTGGAGCAGCAGGCTCGGCTGGAGCAGCCTCTTGGCCCCGCTCCGCTCTGCCACTAATTGTCATGCACTTGGCTGCGAACTCGCCGGGGAGGAGGCAGCCGCGCTGGATTTAGCTCACGCTATCCTACAAGGAACGGAGAAGACTTGGGGTGTGGTGGGTTGGTTGTTGCCTTTTTTTTTTCTTTTCTTTTTTTTTTTTTTAATTCCTTCTTTTACGCTCCTATCAGAAGGACCTCTCCAGTTGCTAAGGAACTACGGGCTTTATTGCATTATAAATGATTTAAGGCGGCCCGGCAGATGCAGGTTCAGTAGGCGGGAGGAGATGAGGAGATGTTCCATTTTACCGGCGGCACGAGGCGCCTCAGGAGGAGCCGGGGGGCCGAGCCTGTCTCCCCCCCTCCCTTTCTCCTCCTTCCCCCCTTTCCCCCTTCCCTTGAGGAGCCCCAAATCACGAGGGATTCCCCCCAGAGCCGGGGTCGCCCCCCACCCGCGGGGTTGCCCACAGCGCACCCGCCGCCATAGCAACGCGCCCCCCCCTCCCCCCTATGCCGCCCTCCCTCACCGTTCTGCGCCGCGGCGGGTCCCGGCAGCAGCGCGGCCGTCGCCAGCAGCAGCGAGAAGGCGGCGGGGAGCGGCCCGGAGCGCGGCATCTTCCTGAGGCAGGGGCAGGAGGAAGAGGAGGAGGAGGAGGAGGAAGGTGAGGAGGGTGAGGCGGCGGCGGCTCCGTCCGTCCTTCTCCGCCGACCTCCTACCGCAGCACAGCGCCCGCTCTCGCGAGATCCGCCGGGGGCGGGGGGCGACGCCGCCGGGGAGGGGACGGGAGAGGAGGGGGGGCGGTGTCAGGGCTCGCCTCGCCCGCCCCTCGCCGCCATGTTGGCCCCGTTCGGGCCGTTCCGCTCGGTGCTGCCGCGTCCTCCATCCCGGGGTTCTCCTCCTTGCCGGGCTTCGGAGCTGGCGGCGGGACAGGGCCGCCCAGGCGGCGGGGAGCTGCCCCCTGGCCTTTCTGCCGTGCCCCCAGGGATGCCGTGGCGGAGGCCGCCTGAGGCAGCTTTTCCTCTGGCGCAATGGCGGAGGTCGCCCGAGGGAGCCGTTCCTTTCACGGATCCGATGGCGGAGCCTGCCTGAGGGATCTGTCCCTGTGGTGGAGCCCGCCTGAGGCAGCTTCCCGTCAGGGGTGTTGAGGGTGGGATGGTGCAGCTCCTTCTCAGGGATATGTCCACCACGGCAGAGCCCGCCTGAGAAATCTGTTCGTTCAGGGGCACTGAGGGTGCCCATGGTGCAACCCCTCTTCAGGGATCTGAGGGACACCATGGCGGAGCTGATGGAACCTTGTCTCCTCACGGGCACTGAGTCGGCCATGGTGGAGCCCTTCCTCGGTGATTTGTTCCCTCAGGGACCCCATGGTGGAGCTGAGGAATCCGTTCCCGTAGGGTACTGAGGGTGCGATGGCAGAGCCCCTTATGAGGGCACCTTCCCCTCGGGGCAGCATGGTGGAGCCCCTCCTCGGAGACACCATGGCAGAAGTGCTTGAGGAATCCAACCCTCCAGGGGCACTGAGGGCGCAGGCGCAGAGCGCTGCCTGAGGGATCCATCCCTGCGGCTGCCGTGTTGAAGCCTGGCTGAGGTACCTTCCCCTGAGGAGCACTGAAGGCAAAATGGCGGAGCCTTCCTGAGGGAACTGTACCCTCCAGGGCACTGAGGGCAAAATGGCGGAGCCTTCCTGAGGGAACTGTACCCTCCGGGGCACTGAGGGCAAAATGGCGGAGCCTTCCTGAGGGAACCGTACCCTCGGGGGCACTGAGGGCAAGGTGGCAGAGCCATCCCGAGGGATCAATCCCTGCAAGCACTGAGGGGCAAGATGGCGGAGCCATCCCGAGGGATCAATCCCTGCAAGCACCATGGCAGAGCCGTCCTGAGGTATCCTTCATCGGGGACAAAGAGGGTTCCATGGCAGGGCCTGCCTGAGGGATCCATCCTCTCAGGGACAATGAGGACACCATGGTCGAACCTGTGTGAGGCAGCCTCCCCTCAGGGCCACCATGGTAGAGCCCCTCTGGCTGTGACGTGAGAAGCACCACACTCCTTCTCGCTTCTGTTCTTCATGGGCTTAAAACACTGGCAAGTACAGGGCAGGAGCTGGTATTTGGTTCTGTTTATACTCACTTTAGGAGTTTCTGTGCCATTCTGCAGAATGTGTCAGAGGAGCCCAATTCCACCCCAAACTGTACAGCTTATGGTCCATGCACCCACAAAAGGCTGATATCATTTTAAACACCATTCCATCCATCTCTTCTTTGTTTCCAGACAAAAGATTTCCAAGGGCCACGTCATTTCTGCACAGGTGGGAAAGGTGTTTTCTCCATGTTAGCAGTGGAATTGTGGGCAAAGAGCACAAAAACTTGATCCTGGATGACTGGGCAAGCCAGGCATGCTGGAAATCAGCTGTTGGTGAGCTTTGGGTGGCTCTTGTCTATTTTCCTATAATGAATCACAGATGCCAGGTCAGATTTGTGGCTTGCTTTTGCTTTGTTCTGTGCCCAGCTGATGGTGTGGAGATATGAGGCTTGTAAGAGATTATGGGACAGAGCAGCAGAGAAGGAAACTGGGGGAGAAAACAGCAGAAAATCCTCCAAATCAGATTTTCGGCTTTCTGCAGAGCGCTGTGTCACCAGCATAGCCAAAGTGGGGTGGGCTGGGAAATGATGGGTGGTGACATCCCAAACTGCCCTGGTTTCTTGACTTTGCCTCCCTCTTCCTTCACCCTGCCCAAGCAGGTCTCAGCTGATCATCAGCAAACTGACTGCACGTCCTTTTATTGCTGCTGTGACTCACTGAAGGCAAGGATCCGGCACACCTTTTCCATGAAAACCCTGCTGAAATCCCTGCCTGTGCACTTCAGGACTTGGACGAGGATGGCAGGGGCGAGGTCACGCATGAAGAGCAGCAGATTTTGGCTGTGTGCTGGTGCTCCACGTAATCTTGGCTGCCCCTGGCTCCGCAGGGATGCCAGGTTTGATGTGCCTCAGAGATTCCACTGCGCTGGAGAATTTCCATGGTGCATTTCCGTGACTCACAGTTGGTGCCAGCTGATTCATCTGTGTGACACTACTCTGCTTTTTCTCACCGTGCTGTGGAAACATCCTCTTTTTTTCCCCCCATTGTGGAACAATCCTGACAGCAGCCCTTGCAAACCAGACAAAAAGGGGAACAGAGATCCAAAAACCCCAGTTTTACAGGGGGCTGCCCCTCGTGCCGTTCTTTGCACACTGTTTTCCCAGGATTTTGCTGTCACTCTGCTCCTTGCAGACACCCACTCGCTATTAGGCCTCACCTCCACTGCCTGTTTTCCAAGTTTGGAAGGAGTGAGCGCTGGGAGCAGGCTCTGGATCTGCTCAGTAATCCTTGCTCGGTAACCATGGCAGCTCAGGGTGACTCACGCTGCCAGAGGCCCGCACCCAACTTAACAGGAGGAATTTCCACCCCCCCACCCCCCCACCCCCCCCCAGCTCTGTCACCAGCTGGGTTTTGCCGGAGTTTCTCTCTGCAATTGCATAACTCAGCTGTCACTTGTGTTCTTCTGGTTCTGCCATGGGGACACTGCCCTGCTCTCACCTGCAGCTTCCCTGGAAGGTCTCCATTGGGGTTTGTTCCCCAGGAGGGGAAGGAAGGCTCTGCATAGAGCTGATCCATGGATTTGTGATCATACAGCACAAGAAACCAGAGCAGAAAGTCCCCATGGCTAGGAGATGTCCTCATGGGTCTGATCCCGAGTCTCTTGGAGCTCAGACTTCCTACAAATCCCTGAAATATATAACAAAGTATTCAGGTATCCAGGCGTATAAACTGTGGCCAAAAAACTCTCATGTTGTTCCATGGATGAGGGAATCCTCTTGCAGCTGGAGTTCTGCAGGAAAAGGGGATTTGCCAGCCTTAGATCCACCACGGTGGCTTGGCAGTGAGGAAAACCCTGGTATTCCAACAGATGGAGTCTGAGCAGGGTGATGTGTTTGGCTGGTGTGGGCATAGTGATTCCTGGCTTCAGGAATGCCAGGAAAATCCCAGGTGTGTCAAAGTTTTCCAATCCCTGTGTTTTCCCTTCACTCAAGACCCATATTTTCACCTGGGGAGGTGGAGTGGTGTCTCGATTTTGATTACTCCTTCTGAACGAGGAAGACAGAAAATCTTGGAAGGCAGACAAGCAAAGAGGAAGCAAAAAAACCCCTGTAATCAGCAGGAAGTTCAGGAGGGTTTCAGTTCTCAGAGAGCAAGCAGCAAAGAGGCATCATCCTTATTTTGTGGGGGAACTTTGAGCTTGTCTTCTGTTAACTGTGAGTGTTTGAGAGATCCCTTTTATTTCTATGTGTTTAGTGATGTGCTTTGGCACTTGAAAGCTTTTGCTTTCTGTTGGGGTGGAAAGGATTTCAAGGATCATCCAGTACCACCCCCTGCCATGGGGCAGGGACCCTTCCACTGCCTCAGGTTGCTCCAAGCCCCGTTCAGCCTGGCCTGGGACACTTCAGGGATCCAGGGGCAGCCGCAGCTGCTCTGGGAATTCCGTCCCAGAGCCTCCCCACCCTCACAGGGAAGAATTTCTTTGCTTTACCTCACTCGGACTCACCTTCTTTTGAAAATGTGTTCTGGGCCAGGGCAGGGCAGAGCACTAAACAGAGTCCAGAGAGCACAGAACTCCTCTTTTTCAGCTGCTCTCGGGCTGAGAAACCCTGGATAACATCAGATAATGCTCCCAGGGCCGCTTGCCAGGAAAACAACGATCCCAAAAGGTATCTCCGACCTGATTAATGGGTATTCATCTCCCCAAAGACACAATGGCTGCTGGAGAGCGACATGAACCCCATCAGATAACATCGGGATGAGGCACCACAAAGAGGCTGCGTGCCTCATTCACACCCTGCTGCACAGGTGACCCCTGCAGTTTTCATCCTAAACAGCCAGGAAAAAAAATAAACTCAAGAAAACCCCCATGCTCTGCGAAAGGAGAGAAGGGAGAGCTTGTAAAATCACACAGTCACATGCTCTGAGGGAAAAGAGTCAAAGGCAAACCTTCTAAATTTTTTTTTAAAATTAAGGATCTTAGGGTAGTAATGACAAAATCTAGATGTCCTTTTTTTTTCCTCAGCAGAAAGCTGAGTTCACTTCCCAATCCCATGGGGAATGGCAGTTGGGATTTTGGCAGCCAGCTCCCCTCCTCCCCGTGCTCACTGCTCCTGCCGCCTGTGGTCACACTGGAGTCACGCCGTGGTTTCCTCTCGGAGCAGAAATGGCTTTCCATGCAAAACAAACGCCTTGACACGAAGGGTGATTTGGGGCAGGGTGGTTTGGAATGCAACCACGGAGTCCGGGGGGAAATCTCAGCAGGGCTGAGATCAGTTCTGTTATGACAGAAAGCTGAAGTTTGCCTGACCTCGTTTTCTGCAGGGAAGAACCAAGAGGGACACAAATCAAACTGCTTTCCCCCCCCCCTCCTCTCTGATCCGGTCCAAAATGATTTGTCTCCATTGCAAATTCTTCATCCAGCTCAGCCACACTGTGAGGTTTTTTTCTCCACCCCATTTTTTAGGGAATGAGGGTCCAATAACTCAGCCATTCCCTGACTTTACATTACCCTGAGGGAAGGGATAACTTTTGCTGGGAGCAGCTCCATCCAGCCACGGGCAGGGTGCGTGGGGACAGCTTTGCTGCACCCTAGCTAGCTCCTGGGTGCCAGTGAGGGTCTCCGAGAAGGCACGGGGGAAACATCTGGGGGAATTTTCAGGAAGTGGCTGATCCGGCAGGAGCAGACGGCAGGTGGCACCGCTGGATTAGCACAGGGCTAGCTCCAGCCAGGCTGGGCACTGCCTGCAGCTGGGCTCCGTCTTCCTCTCCTCCCTCCCTGAGGAGAAGAGCAGGGATTTGGTGGTAGCTCTTGTGGTAGCTGCAGGGACGGTCCCGTGTGCTGAGGTGTTCCCCAAGGGACACTCAGGCTGTTCCCGTGGCATTTTAGTAGCCTGGGGTGTGGCTTTGGACGCGGGTGCCCTTGTGGGGCAGCAAGGAGGGCTCTTCTCCCACATGGATGGGAAGGAAAGGGAGCAATGCCGTGGCTGGCAGGGAACGAGAGCAGCCAGGAGTCCTCACATCATGCACCAAATAGGCTGGAAATACCCATCCGTAGCTCAGGATCAATCCCAGTGAGGACACCTAGGGGTAGACAGAGCCAGGAGAACCCTGGGCAGATCCAGGGACACGAACCAGCCCTGAGCTCGTGCTGGGAAATCAGTCCAGGCCGGGATTCAGATCTCTGGGCTCCAGAGGTGCAGGGACAGCTGGGGATAAACTAGAGACCAACAGGAGCTCAAACCTGGTCTGAGACCACCGCTGGGCTGAGCTTAAAAGGGTTCCCAAGCGTGTGGGTGGGAATGCCACCCCAGGTGGGGCTGTCCAGGGCTTCAGTGCCCCAGGACTTGTCACTCAGCACCGTTTGCCCAAGAGGCAGAAGAGCTGGGGCATCCCTGTTGGTTGCATCCAGGGACACCTCAATGAGCCGTTTTCCCTCAGTTTTCCCTCAGGGATGTATTTGGCCATGCCAGCCTGTGTGTGGGCACTTGGTTTGTTCGGCCTGGAGAAGGGGAAGCTGAGGGGACACCTCTCTGTGCTCTTCCACACCCTCCTGAGGGACAGTGGAGGGGCAGGAACCCAGCTCTTCCCTCTCCTGACCAGAGGCAGGCCCCAGGGAAAAGCTGGAGCTGTGTCAGGGAGGTTCAAGTGGGAGATCAGGGAAAGGTTCTTCCCCAGAGGGTGCTGGGCACTGCCCAGGCTCCCCAGGGAATGGGCACGGCTCCAAAGCTGCCAAGGACAGGGTGAGATTGTTGGGGTGTCTGTGCAGGGCCTGGGCTTGGATTGATGATCCCAATGGGTCCCTTCCCATCAGCCTGTTCTGTGCTTCCATGATTCCCTCGTGGCCCACGGCTCTGGTCCCACACGGTGTGGGGTCACTGTGGGGTTCTCAGGGCTGGTTTGGGGTTGGGGACAGGTCCCTGTCCCCCCATCGATGGGACCTGTTCTGTCGTGGCCATCATCCAGCCTGCGAGGGCAGGGCGGCCACAGCCGCCCCGGGGCGCAGGCAGCCAGGCAGAAAGGCCGATAATCCATCTGCCTAAACAGCGGTGATTAACATGAAATGAAGACAATGAGCTGCGATCAGTGTGGCAGGGACAGAGGGGACAGCCAGGAGGTCACTGTCGAGCTGGCAGCACGGGCACCCGTGCTATGCTGCTTCTCGCATCTCTTGTGGGGGATGTTTATTTCCCCCAGGCCCTGCAGCTCATCCTTCAGCAGCTAAATCCAAATGAAAGCTATCAGTTGGCCTTGGAAATGATAAATATAGTTTTCCTAGTCCTGCCTGCTGCAGGTTGCATTAGCCAGCGGTGGTTCTGACCCTAATGGCTCGCTCTGATCAGCATTCTCTGCTGTCCTGGGGCGCATTCACTTCAGCCAGTGATGCAAGAAAAGTGATTTAATTTAATGAAACCCGCGGCTCCCTCCTCTCTCGGGGGTGTGACATCTAAAATAGACCCCAGTGATGAGAAAGAGCTGGGCCCAGCCAGGGGGACACTGATAGATTTTAATGGCCTTGAGCAGCTTTACCTGGGCCCCCATCCCCACTCACCCACCCACCCTCTAATATTCGGGCGTGTAAGCCCAGCCCAGGGAGCTGCTCTTGGTTTAAACTGGAATGTTCTGAATCTGGCCTTGTTTGGCCTTCCAGACCGGGAAAGGGCCATTTTCATCCTGTTGGGACCTGGAAGGACATGGATGGGGTGCAAAATATCTCAGCATTAAGGTGTGATGCACAACCCAGGTTCAAAAACCTTCTCCCACCCAGGGTCAAAAACCTTCTCCCGCTGGCTGGGGGGTTACCAAAACCTCAGAGTCATCTAGGCCAGCCCAAAATCATTGTTATAATCCCCAGAAATGGAGGGCTGGGGCTCAGTGCCACATCTTGGGGTGTCCTGTGCAGGGCCAGCAGTTGGGCTTTGCTGATCCTTCCAGCTCGGGGTATTCCACAGTTCTGTGCCCCACTAAGGCCTGGAAATGGGCAACATCGGGAGAACTGGGGATTTTAGGCTCTGTGTGTATTGACAATGTTTGGCTTTCAGACCCGTGAGAAACAGGCTGAGGAAATTGCACTGGAGAGCATTGGGAAGAGCTGGATGCATAGGGTAAAATAAAAGCAATTTATGAGAAGAAGATTTTTTTTATCAACAGGAGAAAATGAACAAGAGTGAGTGACCAGACTGGGCTAAATATCCCAACTATTTCACCTCCTAAAGCTCAAAGGAGTGACAGGAGGGGAGGTTTAATTGATGGCAGACATTACAGCTGGTGCTGAATTCTCCAGCCTGGGCAGGAGAGACTTTTATAGCAGGGAACACAGGAGCATTGTGAAAGATGACTGTGATTCTTTGGGCATTTCTGGGTTAGATTGCAGCAAAATTGCAGCAAAAAAAAGCAATTTTGCTTTAATCAACTCTCTAACAAAGCCTCAGCATAGTGAAGAGCAGAAGGCATCAGAAGATAGGAAATTGTCTGCCTTGCTGGAGCTGAAAGATAAGATTGTACTCCCTCCAGCTACACTAAGAGAAGATAAATTATCCATGGGGGCGATTCAGAGAGAAAATAATGTACAATTAAGGTTGTCTGAATTGCAGTTCTTGGGAAAGCACGAGTGCAGGAACGAAACAGCCTCAGTGGAAAGGCTGAAACTTCCTTCCCATGTGCTTCTAGAAAGCAGAACTGGGGGGGGGGGGGGGGGGGGGGGGAGAAATCATAAATTTTGTGGAAAAAATGATAAATTGGGCAGGGCAACCCTAAAGAAGAGCAAAGGATTGTCTCTGTAAGGGGCCCTGGAGGGAGATGCTGGGCCTGGGGATGTGTGCAGGGGAAGAGAAGCAGCTCTGGGCTCACCAGGAGCGAGAGGCAGGGCTGGGAAAGGCTGGAGAGTGGCAGCAGGGCTGAAAATCTCATCCCTGCGAGTCCCTGCTGCAAGCTCTGGGCTCACCAGGAGCGAGAGGCAGGGCTGGGAAAGGCTGGAGAGTGGCAGCAGGGCTGAAAATCTCATCCCTGCGAGTCCCTGCTGCAGCTTTGCCTCTCCAAAGCCGGGGGTGGGTGTGGAGCGGGGCTGGGCTGTGCAGCTGCACCAGGAGCAGCTCTCACCCTCTGTCAGCATCCCGGGGGCTCCAGCACCCAGTGCTGCTCCCTGAGATCACGGGAATGGCTTCCAAACTTTGGGAAAACCCCACTGGTGCTCAGGGAAAGCAGGTGGGTGCAGAGGTTACTTCAGGCTTTGCTGACATCTGCCCTTCTCTGGGCTATGCTTGAGCAAACAAGCGTGGTGTAAAGGTTAAAAAAGGCTCTGTGTTTCCAAGGATAGCTGTCCTGCATGTCCTTGGATTCCTGAGGGGGACCTGGCTCATCCCCAGGCAGGTCCCTGCCCTAAGAGCAGCCAGCTGATGGTGAGTGGGAATCTCCTGAGAGCTGGGAGTGTTGCCTGGAGAGGCTGACCTGGAAGGATTCACCTTGGGCAGTACAAGAGCCTGGCTGGGGCTACACCAAAATCAAATCCAAGATGGATCCTGGTCACTATTTTTTACACTTTTATAAGTTTTGGTTCATCTACATATTGGGGTCAATTATCCAGCCACAACCCCAGACTATGAAGTCTCAGCCCCTTGGCTTGCTCCCCTTCCCTTGCCGTTGTTTCTGCTTTTTGGGTACCACTTGTCCCTGATTCTCTAGCTAGAAAGGAATTGTTTTGTCTAACTACCCTGTGAAGAGAACTTACTAACACCCAACATGAAGTTTCAGAGTTACACGTTAAGCAGCAGAGATTCTGAAAAATACAAAAGCTAAAACCCAAGGCATCAGGAGAAGCTGGAGCAGCCTCCTGTGCCTCCGGCTCCCCTCCGGAGCTGCCGGCTGCTCTGAGCATCCCACCAGCCACCTGCCGAGGGGCAGCTCTGGCAGGGGGCGTGGGCAGGGCTGGCAGGGGCAGCGCTGGGAGGTGGCACCCTGGGACAGCTGCACTGAGGAGCTCAGAGCAGCAGCCACAGACGAGCTCCTGCAGTTGCCACATTCCCCCTTCCGTGCTGGCAGCTGCCTCGGAGGAAGGGGGAATGAGGAGGAGGATGGTGGTGCTGAGGTGGAGGAGCTGCTTTGGGTAGGGCTTTTCTTGGAAAAAAAAAAGCTCCGTGCTGTGTGCCACAGGGTGGGCTCCAAAAATATGTGAGGCTGGAAATGTGGTGTGCTCACAGTCAGCTGCTCTGTGAGCAGCAGCGCGGGGGTTATTCCATCTCCAGGCTTCCTTCCCATTGCATCAGCCATTCCTACTGCTGGAGCAACTGGGAGGGCCCTGCCACAGGTGGTGGCTGGTGTCAGGAAAATTAATCCACCAACACCAGAGGTTTATGTCCAAGGAGACAGAGCAGTCCTTTTTACTTTATTCTAATAAAGGGAGAGGCCATAGGATTACTCAGATTTTGGAGGACGCAACCTCCCTTTTTATCCCAATTTCCCAGCCACATTTCTCTCTCTCTTTCCCCATAGGCTGAGGTACTTGAGAGGCACAGACTTCCCGAAACGCCTGATAGACAAGATTTCCCTCTAATGTACAACCCTCCCCTTTAATTTTTCATTCTTACAGAGTTCATCGTTTTCCCCCATTGTTTCTTTTAATATCCAATTTCATTTATCAGCAAACCTCCAGTTTGTTTGTAAAATCAAATATCTTTTTCCATTCATCCAGCAGTGGAATCCTTCCCATTGTTTCTTTTTTCTCTCTCAGTGTTGGTTTTATAAACCGGCAGACCCACAGCTCGTTTGTAAAGACAATTCTGCCATTCCTCTTACAGAGTAGGGCAGTGTGTTTGCGTGTCTGTGTGTGTCTGTGTGTCCGTGTGTCCGTGTGTCCATGTGTGTGTCCGTGTGTGTGTGTCTGTGTGTCTGTGTGACTGTGTGTGTGTCTGTGTCTGTGTGTCCGTGTGTCCGTGTGTCCGTGTGTGTGTCCGTGTGTCTATGTGTCCATGTGTCTGTGTGTCCGTGTGTCCGTGTGTCTGTGTGTGTGTCTGTGTGTCCATGTGTGTCTGTGTGTCAGTGTGACTGTGTCTGTGTGTCCGTGTGTCCATGTGTCAGTGTGTGTGTGTCCGTGTATCCGTGTGTCTGTGTCCGTGTGTCTATGTGTCCATGTGTCTGTGTGTCCGTGTGTCCGTGTGTCTCTGTGTGTGTGTCTGTGTCTGTGTCTGTGTGTCCGTGTGTGTCTGTGTGTCAGTGTGACTGTGTCTGCATGCCTGTGTGTGTCCATGTGACTGTGTGTCTGTGTGTCTGTGTCCGTGTGTCCGTGTGTCAGTGTGTCCGCGTGTGTGTGTCTGCGTGTCCGCGTGTGTGTGTCCGTGTGTCCGTGTGTGTGTGTGTCCGTGTGTCAGTGTGTCCGTGTGTGTGTGTCCGTGTGTCCATGTGTCCGTGTGTCTGTGTGTCAGTGTGTCCATGTGTCAGTGTGACTGTGTGTGTGTGTATCTGTGTGTGTGTGCCCGTGTGTCTGTGTGTCTGTGTGTCCATGTGTCCATGTGTCCATGTGTCAGTGTGTCCGTGTGTCCATGTGTCTGTGTGTCCGTGTGTCAGTGTGTCCATGTGTCAGTGTGACTGTGTGTGTGTCTGTGTGTGTGTGTCCGTGTGTCCATGTGTGAGTGTGACTGTGTGTGTGTGTGTCTGTGTGTGTGTGTCCGTGTGTCCATGTGTCCATATGTCCATGTGTCCATGTGTCTGTGTGTCCGTGTGTCAGTGTGACTGTGTGTGTGTGTCTGTGTGTGTGTCCGTGTGTCTGTGTGTCCGTGTGTCCATGTGTCAGTGTGACTGTGTGTGTGTGTATCTGTGTGTGTGTGCCCGTGTGTCTGTGTTTCTGTGTGTCCGTGTGTCCATGTGTCCGCATGTCCATGTGTCCATGTGTCTGTGTGTCCGTGTGTCCGTGTGCAGCAGGATGTGCCTCTGGAATCACTCATGGCACACGGAGAGCTCTGCCTGGCCCTGTGTGATCCTGGTGGTACCTCCCGGGCAGGAGCTTAGCTCCAGAGGATTTTGGGATGCACCACAGATGGCCTCAGCCCCCGGGATCATGGAATCCCGCAGAGGAGGGTGGGAAGGGACCTTAAACCCATCCTTAAGCCCTGCCCTGCTTTAAGGTCCCATCCCACTCCCCCTGTGCCAGGGTGCTCCAGGGTGCACTGCCAGGGAAGTCACAGCTGCTCTGGGCAGTCCTGCTTTCAGGTTTGGCCAACTTCAGCTAACTTGAAGGTAAATAAAAGCGTGGGGTGAAGCCTTCAAGTCTGGGTAAAGCCTGTGCAGCTTTTTGGTGTTTGGGAGCAGCCTGGACCCTTCTCTCCTTACCTTGTACCAGGTGGCACCTGCTGCTCTGGGCATGGCTTGTCCCTCGCTGGTGACAGCTTTGTTGAAGTTCCACATGGCTGGGCCCTGGCGTCACCGCTCCCCTGGGGACGTGGTGACCCTCTTGGGCCTGCCCAGCTGTTTGTCCTGCCTGGCTGCCCCCGGGCTGGGCTGTTCTGTTCTGCTGCTGTTCTGCTGCCCCCGAAGGAGTTTGTTTGTTGTAGCAACGTGGGTTTGTAGTTTATTGAAGAAAAGACCTCAAGGAAAGGTTTTAGAGATAACAGCTCTTTTTTCTCCCGAGCCCTGACAGGATGAAAGCCACACTGGAAGCGATCTTGCAGAGGTGCTGCTGGGCAAAAGAAAAGCCTGGTGACTTTTCTCTGATAAGAAACTACCTGGCTGATATTTACAGATAGCAGGGCTGCTCTGGAGCTGAATTAATTTCCTGGGAGATCAAAATGCTGCACATGCTTTGGGACTGAAGCAGGAACCTCCGGCTCCTGCCTGCTGTTCTGGGAATTTCTCTGGCCTTAGGTTTGCCAGGTGCAATATTCCTGCTGCCTTCCAGGCTGGCTGCAGGGGATGAGGGGGGACACTGTGGAGCTGCCTCGGGGACAGAGCATAGAGGGGTGATTTTGAGGGAGAAGGTCTCATATTTCTTAAATCGGGGGATTGGGGGCGGGGGGGGGGGGGGGGGGGGGAAGAAGGAATCCACTTTTTTGCCCTCTCCCTGTTGTCCTTGCTGGATGTAGGGTGCTGGTAAATCCCAGCCCAGAGGTTTAGGTGCTGGTAGCAGCAAAGCTGGAGGGGAGGATGTGGGAAGGAAGCAGGAAGAGGGGAGAAGGAAAAAGGCCTCATTTTCCATGCCTGGGGGAGGGGAAGGGCTCTCCAAGGGCCTGGAGCACAGCTGGCTCCTCATCCCTTCATGCCTCACAGGCAGCTGGAATAGAGGAGCTTTTCATCCTGCAGGCTGTGGAAAAACCTCTGTGAACTGGGCACAGACCTCTGGCTGCCCTTGAGGAGGGGAGAATGACGTGGCTTGGGGCGTTGGTACCAGACACACATCCCCAGAGCCCAGGCTGGGATAAAACCCCCCTGGGAATGGCTGATCCCACTGTTAGAAATACATATTATGGTATTGGCTTTTCTCAAATATTAGGGTGGATACTGTATGTGTGGTGTTGAAGTGGTTTTTAAGATACAGTTTTCTTTAGGAGTAACATAAGCTAATAAAGTGTCTGTAGCAAGTGAACTGCCCGCTTGGTTGAACAACACCCAATAAAGACACCTACTGCTGATACACCAGTTACCAGCACCGACCTTCTGTAAAAATTGAAAACCACAGTCCAAATTAAGAATGATAAAGAAAATCGATTAAAACCACAACCAAAAAACACACATGCTCTAAAAAGACAAACGCAGGAAGTGACCTAGAATATGGAAAACAGTTTATAGGAAAGTTTGTAAATGTATGACAGGTCTATGAATATGCCGGGAGCTGATGAATGTAAGGGGTGTCTCCAAAACAGCAAGTGTGCTCTTGGCTGAATGCCAAGCACCAGCCCTTATAACCTTTTGCTTTATTGTCTGCCTCTTACTGTCTTTTATTAAACCCTTTAAAATCTGCCGGGAAACTGAACCTCGTTTTTCACACCACCCAGGAGCTCTCTGGAGCTGAGGGCTGGGGGAGGCATCCGGGGGCAAGGGCTGCTGCCAGCGCTGCTGCAAATTTAATGGCATTTTAAAAAATAACCACCTCTGGGCTGGGGAGGCTGCATGGGGCTGGGCACAGCTGGGCACAGCTGGGCACAGCTGGCAGGAGCTGCCCTTGGCATGCACGTTGCTTGGGAAGGCTCTCCCAGGCCCTTTCTGGGAATGCAGAAAAGTGTTGGGGGTGACCCTGAGCTCACCCTCCCTCACTGCCCCTTGCAGGTCCCTCAGGGCAATTTTTGGGTAAAATTAATTAAAGGTTGGACTGTCTCTGTCCCCACTTCCCTGTACACATTCCCAGTTCTTCCCTGGCACTAGAGCTCTCCAGTGGGAACCTGGGGAGCTGACCCAAATAAATTATTTCAATTAATTCAGTGGGATTAATTAATCTGCATTGTGGGAGCATCCCAGACTTCTGGCACTTCTGGCTTTTCCCATGCTGGGTCATATCCAGATTTGGGGATGGATAAAACCTTCATGGATTCAGGGAAAACCATTTTCTGGACCTGGTGTGATCTGAGGGACAGCTGAAGGCTCTGAGCCCTCACTCCGGGTATCTCCTGGCAGTGGGGACTTGCTGGGTGTGCCTTTGGGAAGGAGAGGGATGGAGCTGCAGGAGCAGGGCTCAGCCACACCTAGGACCTCATCCCGTTTCCATCAGGATGGTTCTGCCTCTGGAGCCCACTCTGGGCTTGGGAATGGCCTTGGGAAAACGCTGAGCTCTGCTCAGAGCAGCCTCTGCCACAACACAGCCCTGAAACATCCCTGAGCAATTCCCTAGCCCTGACTCTGCATCCCAGCACGGCCACATCCAGGGAATCCCAGCTCTGTGCCTCCTGAGCCACCAGGATTGGCTTTATCCAGAGGCAGCCTCAGCAAAAAGAGACCCAGGCTGGGGCTGTGGGGTTGTTTCCTCCTGGCACCAGTTCCCTGCTCTGCCCCACGATTCAAAAGCCTCCAAAGCCCCTTCCTGCTGCTCCACATCCTCTGGGTTTGGCACTGGGATATTCCTGGCACTCCTAGGAGGAGCCAGAGCTGGTTTATGGAGTTTTCCATGTGTCCAAGGCTCCTGCAGTGGACAATGCAGGTGGGACCGTGTGGATCCACCTGCCAAAGGGCTCCAGAGAGATGATTGGGATGGAACAGGTAGTTTTCCCCATTCCTGGAAGGGCCCCAGGCCAGGCTGGACAGGGCTTGGAGCACCCCGGGATCGTGGAAGGTGTCCCTGCCCATGGCAGGGGTGGCACTGGATGGGCTTTAAGGTCCTTCCCAACCCAAACCATCCTGGGCTTCCATGATCTTGGCAGGTTTGGGGATGGAAGGTGGGATTTACTCTCCTGTCCTTGTATTGGATCAGTCCTGAGTGTGCTGGGTGCTGGATGCCCTGTGCTGGTAGCAAATTTGGGAATGAGCCTCCTGGGCACCACATCTTTGATCCCCACATCCCCAGCCGCTGGAAATGGGAGCTGTGTAGCATTTCCATGGTGATAATGGCATGGAGAAACAGCCCTGATTCCCGGAGCTGACCTTGGACCCCTCCTTGGGAGGCTCTGCACATGTCCCAGCACTTCCCTCCTCCTGACTGAATCCTGGCTGAGCACAGAATTAACCTGGCGAATTGCAGCCCCTTGCTTAGCCTTTCTGTGGTTTTTTGGGTCATTGTTATGCATATTTCTTCTCCCCATATACCTGGGCTACTGCAGGGCTTGAGGAAGGAAAAGAAGCCAAAACCAATCATTTGGGATGGAAGCATCCCCAAATGAAATTCCCTCCCGGAAGCCCTTTCATTGTTAATGACAAGCACACCCACGAGCAGCAAGGATTTTAATTCTGAGTGTGTTTTGGTGTTAAAAACTTGCCTTTGTTTCCCAGCTTCCTCGTTTTCCCTTTTTTTTTTTTTTTAATATTTTTTGTGTTTCTGTTTAACACTCAGAAATATCCAGGCACTCAGATTTCCCTTTGTGCCTTCAAACACCACCAGGAGCAGAGCAGCACTTGTGGTTGAGAAATCAAAGCTGTCTTTACCAGCTAGACTGGTGGGAGACAAAGGGACAAAGTCAGGATGCGGGGATGATGGGAAGCACTGCCCTGGGCAGTGCTGCCAGTTGATGTCTTTTTGGGAGGATTTATGTCTTTTTCTTGGATTTCACCTGAGGCTTTGGGGTGCTGAGGTTTGAGAGGAGTTGTTGTGCCAGTTGTGTGTCAGGTTCATCCCCAGCAGCACGGGCAGTGGGTGAGGGAGGGAATTCTGCCCTGCTCAGGTGAGACCCCACCTGCAGAGCTGTCTCCAACAGCAGCAGGACGTGGAGTTGCTGAAAAGAATCTTGAGGATGCCCCAGAGATACTCTGAGGATGGAGCCACTCTGCTCTGGAGCCAGGCTGGGAAAGCTGGGGTATGCTGACCTGGAGAGGTGAAGGCTCCAGGGAAATCTCAGAGTCCTTTCCCGGACCTAAAGGGGCTCCAGGAGAGCTGGAAAGGGAATGGGGACAAGAAATGGAGGGACAGGACGCAAGGAATGGCTTCCCACTGCCAGAGGGCAGGGGTGGATGGGATAGTGGGAAGGAGGAATTCCTGGCTGGGAGGCTGGTGTGGGGCTGGGGTGGATTTCCCAGAGAAGCTGTGGCTGCCCCTGGATCCCTGGAAGAGTCACAGGCCAGGCTGGACAGGCTTGGAGCAACCTGGGATAGTGGAAGGTGTCCCTGGGACTGGGATGAGACAACCCTGAAGGTCCCTTCCAGGAAATCCTCTTGATTTTCAGGGCGTATCTGGGAACGGAACACAGGGCTCCCCATTTATTCCCTTTTGAAGCGTGTTGGTCTCACCCTGTCCCGTCCTTGCTGCTGTCACCACGGGTGCCCAGGTCACAGCACGCAGCCTTTCAGCAGCTCCCTCACTACAAAATCCTCCCTTGCCTGCCAGGGGGAAAAAAAAAAGCCACGGAAGGGTTTAAATATAGCACGTCTGGGGTTATTTTAACTCACCTTTTATTTTCAGCTCTCCAGCTTTGGGTGTTGCAGCTTTCCTCTGTAATTAAAAGGGTGAGGAGCTTCCTTTGTTCTGTGGCAAAGAAAGGCCCAAACCACCCTCTGGGTGTCCCCCTCCAGTGCCACAGCTCCCAAACTTTTGGGGTTTTCCCCGTGTTCCCAGCAGCCCTTTCTGCCCAGCACGGTGTGGGGCTGCTGCTGGACAGCTGGTGTGGGGAAATCATTAACCAGGATTTTCTGGGAAGCAGCCTGGGCTCCACCTGGCAAATTCCATCTGCCTTTTGTCCTCCCCAGAGGAGATGGCTCAGCCTTCCTGCCTGGATCCATGCACCTCATCCCGAATCTGAAGTCTCTACAATCCCTGGTTCTGTGCACCCCAATCCCCCGAGGCTGCATGTGCCAGCTTTGAGGGCTTCTCCTGGCTCCATGCACCCCGTTTCCCCAGCCCTGTGAACCCCAACATTCCCTGCAGCTGCGTACCTCAATCCTCTCGACTGCTGTGTCCTGGTCCCCAGGTTCCATCACCCCAGAATCCACCAGCTTCTGGTTCCCTGACTCCCTGCACCCCAAATCCTTGACTCCCTGCACCCCAATGCCCTGGGTCAGGGTGTACCCCCCTGCTATGGCTCTGTGCCCTCCAATGCCCTCAGTGTACCCCAATCCCCTGGCTCAGTGCTCCCCAATCCCCTGGGCACCCCAATCCCCCGGGCTCCCCAATCCCCTGGGCATCCCAATCCCCCGGGCTCCCCAATCCCCTGGCTCAGTGCTCCCCAATCCCCTGGGCACCCCAATCCCCCGGGCTCCCCAATCCCCTGGCTCAGTGCTCCCCAATCCCCTGGGCACCCCAATCCCCCGGGCTCCCCAATCCCCTGGCTCAGTGCTCCCCAATCCCCTGGGCACCCCAATCCCCCGGGCTCCCCAATCCCCTGGGCACCCCAATCCCCCGGGCTCCCCAATCCCCTGGCTCAGTGCTCCCCAATCCCCTGGGCACCCCAATCCCCCGGGCTCCCCAATCCCCTGGGCACCCCAATCCCCCGGGCTCCCCAATCCCCTGGCTCAGTGCTCCCCAATCCCCTGGGCACCCCAGTCCCTGGCTCAGTGCTCCCCAATCCCCTGGGCACCCCAATCCCCTGGGCATCCCAATCCCTGGCCAACTGCTCTACAATCTCCCTGTTCAGTGCTCCTAACCTGAGCTCCAGGCTCCCCAGCGACCAGCTCCAGGCTCCCCATTCCCCATTCCCAGGTTCCCCAATTCCAAAGGCTCCCAAATCCCTATTCCTAGTCTCCCCAATCCCCTCACTCCCTTCTCCCGGCTCCAATCCCCATTCCCGGTCTCCCCAATCCCCATTCCCGGTCTCCCCAGTGCCCATTCCCGGTCTCCCCAATCCCCATTCCCGGTCTCCCCAGTGCCCATTCCCGGTCTCCCCAGTGCCCACTCCCGGTCTCCCCAATCCCCATTCCCGGTCTCCCCAGTGCCCATTCCCGGTCTCCCCAGTGCCCACTCCCAGTCTCCCCAATCCCCATTCCTGGTCTCCCCAGTCCCCATTCCCGGTCTCCCCAGTGCCCATTCCCGGTCTCCCCAGTGCCCACTCCCGGTCTCCCCAATCCCCATTCCCGGTCTCCCCAGTCCCCATTCCCGGTCTCCCCAGTGCCCATTCCCAGTCTCCCCAATCCCCATTCCCGGTCTCCCCAGTCCCCATTCCCGGTCTCCCCAGTGCCCATTCCCGGTCTCCCCAGTGCCCACTCCCAGTCTCCCCAATCCCCATTCCCGGTCTCCCCAGTCCCCATTCCCGGTCTCCCCAGTGCCCATTCCCAGTCTCCCCAGTCCCTCTCTCCCCTCTCCCGGCTCCAGGCTCCTCCCGCGCCGTTCCCGGCAGGAAGCGGCCGCAGCCAATGCTGCCGTGGCCGCCGCCCGCTGCCCGCGCTGTCTCCGCCGCCGGCCCGGTGAGTTCCGGGGCCCCGGGGGGTGCCCGGGGGGTTCGGGGGGTTGGGGGTCGGGCGGGGAGCGGGGCGGTCCCGCTGCTCCCCCGCTCCTGGAGCCGCCCCGCTGCCGCCGCCCCTCCCGCGGGCCGCGGCTCGGAGCCGGGCGGGGTTCCGGGACGGACGGAGCGATAAGGGAGGGAGGGAGGAATGGAACGGAGTGGAATGAATGGGGGTCCTCTGGGCCGGGGCAGGCGGGGCTGGGGGGCTCAGGGAGTCCCGCGGGGTTTGGGGGGACTGCGGGGGTTACCCCGGCCCGGTGCGGAGCGGTCCCGGGGTGCAGGAGGGAGCCCCGGGGCCGGGGTGGGTGCAGGGAAGGTGTCAGCCCGGGATGCTTGGAAATCCGATCGGAAACGCCCTCTTGGGTATCCGGGGCTGAATGCGCCCCGCGCGTGGGACGCGGTCCCGAGGGAAAGTGTTGGTTCCCCTTTTCCCCGCGCCGAGACAAGGGATAACCCACCCACCCTTCCTCCGGTGCATCCGGAATCCCGATCCCTTCCTCCCGCCAAAGAGCACCCCGAATTCTTGTCCCTTCCTTCTGTCAGGTATTGCACCCCCAAATCCTCATCCCTTCCTTCTTCCCAGTATTGCACCCCCAAATCCTCATCCCTTCCTTCTTCCCAGTATTGCACCCCCAAATCCTCATCCCTTCTTTCCTCCCAGTATTGCACCCCAAATCCTTGTTCCTTCTTCATGCCAGGTGTCATCCTGAATCCTCATCCATTCCTAACTCCAAACACCACACCCCGAATCCCCAATGGGATTTGGGGGCTGTGTCCCATCTTTCCACACTCCCATCCCCACAGAGTCCCAAGTGAGTGATTGCTACTGCATGCCCGAAGTTCAGTGGGAACTAAAAATAGTCCCGAGCAGAGCTGGGCTCTTGGCTTGAGGAGAGGGGCAGAGGCAGGGCTGACCCGGGCACCCCAAAAACTGGCATTGAGCTGGAATGGGAGGCAAGGACTTCTCCCTGCATCTGGAGGTGTTTCCTTGACACCTCAGGGTGATAAATTGGCAGTGGATAATTTGGGGATTATAAAAAATTAAAGAATGGGTGACGTTTGCTTCCCGGGGGATTTAGTTATTCCTTGGGTTTCTGTAGGGTTCAGCCATCCCTGGCATGAGGGCATCCCCCTGCCAAGGGAAGATTTTGGGGGATTCCTTATATCCCAGCTCAGGTCTTTTGTCCTTGGATCCCACCCCAGGCCCAGGGAAACAGTCACGTGTGGTGACATTCCCAACTGCAGCTGGAGGGACACCCATGTCCCCCTCCCATGACACCCCTGAGCCAGCCAGGCAGGAACTGAAGGTCACCAAACCTGGAAAAGAGCATTTGTTTAACATGCCCAGGGAAAGGGAAGGGTTCCAAGGGGGATGAGTCAGGGTTTCCCTCTCCAGCACGGAGTAATGCCCCTTTCCCATCTTTCTCCTTCCTGGTGGCCTGGGACGGGTCCAGTTGGTAAAAGTTAGGGATAGGAGTAGAGAAAAAAACCCTGCGTAATTCGTTTTGCCTCATGCTTGGGAGGGAAGGAGAGGGGAAGCTGTCTTAGGGCTCATGGGGTGGAAATGGGCCTCAGTTTCCCCTGTTCCTTGTGCCTCAGTTTCCCCCATTCCCTGTGCCTCAGTTTCCACCATTCCCTGTGCCTCAGTTCCCCTCCTCATGCCTCAGTTTCCCCCCTTGTGCCTCATTTTCCCCCATTCCTTGTGCTTAATTTTCCCTCATTTCCTATGCCTCAGTTTCCCCCATTTCCTGTACCCATTTCCCCCCTCGTGCCTCAGTTTCCCCCTTGTGTCTCAGTGTTCCCCATTCCCTGTACTCCAGTTTCCCCTTCTGCCTCAGTTTCCCCCATTTCCTGTACCCGTTTCCTCCCTTGTGCCTCAGTTTTCCCCTCGTGCCTCAGTTTCCCCCGTGGGAGCTGAGCTGAGCCGTCCTTTGGCACTGCCATTTTCCCAATTAAAAGGGATTTAGGGAATGAGGCTGCAGCCGTTTCTGCTGCCCAGGAACGAGGTGCTGTCACCCCACAGATGTGGCAGTGCCAGTGCCAGGGGCTCTGAGATGTGCTGGGACACAGAGGGGACACAGTGGGACCCTGGGATGTGCTGGGACACGGAGGGGACACAGAGGGGACACAGTGGGACCCTGGGATGTGCTGGGACACGGAGGGGACACAGAGGGGACACAGTGGGACCCTGGGATGTGCTGGGACACGGAGGGGACACAGAGGGGACACAGCGGGACCCTGGGTTGTGCTGGGACAGGGAGGGGACACAGAGGGGACACAGCGGGACCCTGGGATGTGCTGGGACAGGGAGGGGACACAGAGGGGACACAGCGGGACCCTGGGATGTGCTGGGACACGGAGGGGACACGCAGTGGTGCCGCTGTCCGGGGCTCATTCCTGCCGCGAGTGGAGCGCGGGTCACGCGGATCCTCGGGAATCCAGCGCTGCCGCCAGCGGGGCCGGGCGCTTTGCCCTCACCTTCCCCCCATCCAGCTCCGGTTTAATTCCCCCTTTTCCGGGACAGTCCCATCCCGGAGATTTTCCTGCCGCGAGCAGGGATGAGCCTCGCTCTCCCGGAGCCGCAGCCGGAGCCGGGAATCCGCAACCCTCTCCCTTTGAGCTGCTCCCGTTGGGTTTGGGCATAAATCGCGGACCCTGGGAGCGAGCTGCCTCCTCTTGGAGCACGGGGGTGGAACGGCCCCGCGCTGCGGGGAGAAGCTGGGAAAGACAGGAACAAAAGGGAAGGGAAGGGAAGGGACGGGAAGAGGCTCACGTGGCTTCCCCGGGGCACGGCCACCGCCTCCGGAGCTGCCGCCGGCTCCGTCGGGTCGGGCCGGGAATGCAGCGATCCCTTGGCCCGTGCCAGGCTGGAGCTGAAGCTCTTCCCATGGTTTCTGACAGGGTGTGTGCTCCCTGGGAATGGCTGCCGTGGTTCCCTTCCCTCGCTCTGCGTCCCTCCTTCCCAGCACCATCCCAGTGTTTCCTTGTGTTTTCCCTCAGCTCGGGCTTCCCAGAGAGGATCCTTCCCGCGAAGATCCCCGGGGCCCTGCCCGCTCCTGCTTCCTCATCTCGACTTTTCTCGTGCCGAGGATGCTCTTCCCACTGCTCATCCTGGAGCTCAGCCTGGCAGGTGAGTGGGGCTGGGGGGGTTGGAGATGATGTCCTCAGTGCCACCCGTGTCCCGACGAAGCTGTGCCCCAAGGTGGCAGCTCCCTCCAGGTGTTTCTCCTGGATTCCTGCTCCGTGGGGTGACAGCCTCTGGTGCCACCTCCTAGCAGGGGACGCCTTCCCGGTGCTCCAGCTGAGTGGCAGAGCCACAGGAGGACTCACGGATTCCACTTCCCAGGAGAGCTCTTGGCAGTGCCTCTGCAGTTCTGGCCAGGCTGGCTCCTGGCATTTATTTTTATCCGGAGATGCTTGGGATGTGCCCAGAGCCAGGCTGGCTGCCCAGTGCCCTTTTCCTGCCTGTCTGCCTGTCTGCAGGGCTCCTTCCTGCACTCCTCATCCTCCTAGCATGGGATCTTCCTGCAAATTCCCTGTCCCAGCCCTACCCTCATCCCCATGTGGAAGGTTTTTGCCAAGGGAAGGGGCTGGAATCATTCCATGGCACTGGGATGAGTTGGAATCATTCCATAGCACTGGGATGGGTTGGAATCATGCCATGGCACTGGGATGAGTTGGAATTATTCCATGGCACTGGGATGGGGCTGGAATTGTTCCATAGCACTGGGATGAGATGGAATTGTGTCGTGGCACTGGGATGAGCTGGAATAGTGCCATGGCACTGGGATGAGTTGGAATAGTGCCATGGCACTGGGGTGGGGGGGAATCCTGCTATAGCACTGGGATGAGTTGGAATCCTGCCATGGCACTGGGATGAGTTGGAATAGTGCCATGGCACTGGGGTGGGGTGGAATCCTGCCGTAGCACTGGGGTGAGTTGGAATCCTGCCATGGCACTGGGATGAGTTGGAATAGTGCCATGGCACTGGGGTGGGGTGGAATCCTGCTATAGCACTGGGATGAGTTGGAATCCTGCCATGGCACTGGGATGAGTTGGAATAGTGCCATGGCACTGGGGTGGGGTGGAATCCTGCCGTAGCACTGGGGTGAGTTTGAATCGTGCTGTGCCCCTCTGGTTGGCACCGTCCTGGAGTACTGGTGCCACCTAGTGCCTGCCAGCCTGGCCAGTGCTGGCTCCTCCTGGGGACCGCGTCCCCACCGCTGCCACCCGCTGTCCTGTCTGCTTGGGGACAGTCCGGGCTCCGTGTCCCGGTGCAGGTTTGGGTGCCCATGGCTGCTCCTGGCTGCTCCTAGCAGCAGTTCGATGCTGGCTGTGGGATCGTCCCCCTTCCAGCAGGGTGGAATGGCTGGGTAGAGCCTTGAGATGCCACCTGCCCACGAGTCCCTCCCGTGGGCATCCCTCAATTTTCTTGGATGCTCTCCAGGTGTAAAATTCAGGAGGTGCTCCTGGAGGTGTCACAGTGCATCCTCACGCCCTCCCACAGGTGCCATGGAGATCCAGGTGCCGGAGGAGCCCGTGGTGGCCCTGTTTGGCCACGATGCCACCCTGCGCTGCTCCTTCTCACCCGAGGCCAACTTCAGCGTGGCCGAGCTGAGCCTCATCTGGCAGCTGACGGACACCAAGAGCCTGGTGCACGGCTTCTCCGGGGGCCACGACCAGCTGCAGGACCAGGGCCACGGCTACACCAACCGCACCTCGCTGTTCTACGACCAGCTGGCCCGGGGCAACGTGTCCCTGCTGCTGCGGCGCGTGGAGATCTCGGACGAGGGCAGCTTCACCTGCTTCGTGCGGGTACGCGACTACAACAGCGCCGCCGTCATGCTGCAGGTGGCAGGTGAGCAGGAGGGCACTCCGGCTTTGCCAGCCTTGCTGTGGGTTCCTCGTGAGACTGGGGATCAATGGCTGCACCTCCCCGAAATATTCCCGGGGGAGCGCGAGCCGTGCCCTGTCACAATGGAGGGGATCTCAGATGAAGGGCCACCTCAGACAACGGTGACCATGGGGATGGGTGTATCAGCTGGAAGAGCCCATCATGGGGTTTGCAGTGACCCTGGGGCTGGGTGTATCAGCTGGAAGAGCCCATCATGGGGTTTGCAGTGACCCTGGGGATGGGTGTATCAGCTGGAAGAGCCCATCATGGGGTTTGCAGTGACCCTGGGGATGGGTGTATCAGCTGGAAGAGCCCATCATGGTGCTTGCCCACCTCCCCATCCCAATCCTTACACCAGTCCCCACCTTGTCCCCTGTAGCTCCCTACTCCAAGCCCAGCGTGCACCTGGAGCCCAGCAAGGACCTGAAGCCAGGTGACATGGCTGTGGTGACTTGCCACGCGTCTCGTGGCTACCCCCAGGCCAGCGTGCTGTGGCAGGACAGCCGAGGTGCCAACCTGACCTCCAACGTCACCACGTCGCAGGTGGCCAACGAGGAGGGGCTCTTCGAGGTGCGCAGCGTCCTGCGCGTGCTGGTGGAGCCCAGCATCACCTACTCGTGCCTGGTGCTCAACGCCGTGCTGCAGCAGCACGGCCACGCCTCTGTCACCATCACGGGTGAGCACCCAGGGAGGTGGCTGTGGTGGCACTGTGACCCAAAGCCACCCTGAAGGGGCTGGGGGAGGTGGCCGTGGTGGCACTGTGACCCAAAGCCACCCTGAAGGGGCTGGGGGAGGTGGCCGTGGTGGCACTGTGACCCAAAGCCACCCTGAAGGGGCTGGGGGAGGTGGCCGTGGTGGCACTGTGACCCAAAGCCACCCTGAAGGGGCTGGGGGAGGTGGCCGTGGTGGCACTGTGACCCAAAGCCACCCTGAAGGGGCTGGGGGAGGTGGCCGTGGTGGCACTGTGACCCAAAGCCACCCTGGGGGTTGCTGTCCCATATTCCATGTCTCTGCCCCATGGACCCCAGGGGTGACCTGAGGCTGTCCTGCTGTCACCCCACCCCAGTGCCTGTCCCAGCACAGGGCAGGGCAGGTGTCTTCTCCTCATCCCGAGGCCATCCATGGGCTGCTCCAAATTCCAGGATCTCCATCCCATTTTTCAGGAATCCATCAACACCTTCAGCCTTTGCCCCTTTCCAGCTCCTCTCGCTGCCCTCCCAAAGCTCATGGGAACCCCATGCCCACCCCAAGGGCATTAATTAGTCTTTAATTAACCTTAGTGAAGCATTGCTGGGTTGGGAAGGCGCATCCCGGGTGGAAGATAAACTTTTCCAAGCTGGATGCACCAAACCCTTGGGGACAAAGGGTGGTGTTGGGATGGGCTCTGTCACCATTGGGGTGACATCGTGCAGGGACAGGGTTTGAAGATTTTATTTCAAGTATTACAGGGAATAAATAGTTGCATTCCCACTGGAATCTGGTGATCCCTACCAGGCTTTTCCAGGACCTGAAGGGAGCCAAGAATAAAGGTGGATAAAGGTTGTTTAAAAAATCTTGGAATGACAGGACCCAGGGAATGGCTTCCCACTGCCAGAGGAATATTGGGAAGGAATTCCTAGCTGGGAGCATGGAGAAGGGCTGGGATGGAATTCCCAGAGCAGCTGTGCCTGCCCCTGGATCCCTGGTACTGGCCCAGGCCAGGCTGGACAGGGCTTGGAGCAGCCTGGGACAGCGGGAGGTGTCCCTGCCCATGGCAGGGGTGGCTCTGGGTGACCTTTAGGTCCTCCATGGTGACATTCCCCTGGCATAGCAGCTCCTGGGGGCTGGGTCATGATCCATCCTGGATGTGGGATCATCCTCAATGTTGGATCATTCTGGGTTTTGGGGCATCCTGGGTGTTGGATCACCCTGGATGTGGGGTCATCCTGGGCGTAGGATTGGTCACCCCAGGTGCTGATTCACCTTGGGTCACCCTGGATGTTGAACCATCCTGGATGTGGGCTCACCCTG
The DNA here is from genome assembly GCF_963662255.1 of Cinclus cinclus. NCBI lineage: Eukaryota > Metazoa > Chordata > Aves > Passeriformes > Cinclidae > Cinclus > Cinclus cinclus. The sequence continues at coordinate 2,973,544 of NC_085058.1, read as the reverse complement.
GATGTGGGCTCACCCTGGATGTTGGGATCACCCTGGATGTTGAACCATCCTGGATGTGGGCTCACCCTGGATGTTGAACCATCCTGGATGTGGGCTCACCCCAGCACAGCCCAGATGCTGATCCAGGCCCTTTTCCCTCCCTCCCCGCAAGGCCAGCCCCTGGCATTCCCGGCGGTGGCCCTGTGGGTGACAGTGGCCCTGGCCGTGTGCGTGGTGGTGCTGCTCGGCGTCCTGGCCTTCGTGTGCCACCAGAAAATCCGGGAGAGCTGCCGGGAGGATGAGGAGCACACAGGTAAATCCAGGGAGAAGCTGGGAAGGGGATGGGTGGACGGGGGTGGCGGTGGCACCGGCTGAGGGACACTGGGGGAGTGGCACCATGACACTCGTCCCCCTGTTCTCACTCCCAGTTCCCGCAGCTGGGACATCTCCGGCACCTCTGGAAGCGGCTCCGGGCTCCTTCCCCACATCCCGCTCCCATTTGGGCTGCATTTCACATTTTTACAGGGCAGTGTTTGCACCAGAGGGGGATTTATTCCCAAAAAAGCTCCCAGAACGGTTGCGGGAGCAGCTCTGCCACCCTTGGAAATGACTTTTTTCCATGGATTTTGCTCCCAGTTTCCCACTGCTGGCTGCACACCCTTGGGAATGACCTTTTCTCCATGGGTTTTGCTCAGCCAGGAGCCAGGCAGGGCCCCTTCCCACCAGCCTGGGAAGCAGGCTCAGCGATTTTTCCTGCTGGGAACGGCAGCAGAGGGTGGGAAGGTCCCAGGACCCTGGTGGGTGCTGGAGGGAGGGAAGGGCTGAGGGGGCATCCCAAAATTTGGGGGATCCAGGGATCTGACTCCAGGTGTGCTAAAAAAATGGATGTCCCTCGGAGCTGTGGCTTTTCCCACTGGGATTTTTGGGAATGTGCTGCCCTGGCTGGAGGGGACGCCCCCGTGGAAAGCCCAGGATCACAGGGATGCTCCAAGGAGCACTCACAGAATCCTGGGAATGGGGTTTCCCACCTCTGGATCATTGTTTTCCAGGGCCAGAGGAGCGGGATGAGGAGGGGGAGGAGCCCAAGACAGGTGGGTGCCTGATCCTGGTTTGGGGTGGTGCTCGGCCCCTTCAGTATTCCTGATTTTTCTGACACCTCTGACCTGGCAGATCCCAGATAAACATCCCCATTCCTAAATAAATCTCTCCATTCCTCAATAGAACCTCCCAGTTCCCGAATTAAAACCTCTCAGTTCCTTAATAAAATGACAAAATTCCATAAGAAAACCTTGCTATTCCTTAATTTTCCAGCATCCAGCCAGTCCATGATGTTCCTAGGGTTTCCCTTTATCCACTGAACACATTCCACAGGAACAACCCTTGGAATTCTGCAGGGAAATTGGAAATGGGTGTCGCTCTTGGGGTTTGTTCCCCAAAAAATGGGATCTTGGAGCCATTTCCTTTGGGAAAGGGATGGGATTGACCCTTGGGAAAGGAATGGGATTGACCATGGGATGTTTATTCCCTTTCCCCAGCTCTGCAGCTGCTGGAAAACGTGGAGACCAGAGAAGGTGAGTGGATTTTTCTGGCAAATTTGGGATAATTCCCCAGTCCCCGGCGACATTTTCTCCCTAAAATCCGCGCGGAAACATTCGTCAGGTTTTGGGGGGAATTTTCCCTTCCTATTTTCATTTTCCTCCGGGTTTTCCATCAGCATTTCCCAGATTATGGATTCCCAGCTCCGGCCTGCTTTGGGCTGTGCTGGCTTCTCTCAGCATCCAGCAGCTCCTGAATCCCTCGTCCCTCCTTCTCCTGGCCACTCTGGGATCAGGAAAAGCCTCCTGACTCCCAGCCCTGGAAGGAATTTGGGGTTTTTTGGGTGTTTCCATGGATTTGCTGGGATGACAGGAATTGCTAGGGTTGGCGCTGCCATTCCAGGGATCCCACAGAACTTCCAGCAGCATCCTGGTGCTGAATTCCAGTTGGAATTCCATGGGAATTGGCACCTCAGCTCCTGTTGGTTCCTTTCCCTGTTATCCCAACCTCCAGCCCCCCTCCCATCCCAGTCTGGAAAAGGATCCGGAGTTTTCCAAGCCTGCTCAATCCCGGCTCCTTCCCGTCCCCAGATCCTGATCTTTCTGTTTATTCCATCCCTCACCATCGGATTGGAGCTTGGCCTCTGCTGCTGATGAATCCCTGCTGATTTTAGTATTGGGAATTACCACTTCCTACTTTTGTTGTTGGGAATTAACCCTCCCAATTATTTTATGTCCTCGGGAATTACTCCTCTTTCCCTCATTTCCAAACCCCGTGGCTTCCCATTCCTGGTGCAAATCCCACTTTTCCAGCCGCCTCCTGCTCGCTCTGGACCCACTTTTCCAGCAGAAATGAGGCTGGAACAACATCACCTGGAATTTCCAGCCAGGAGTGGGGATGAAGGGATAAAACCACACCTGGGAGTGGTTCCCAAGGTCTGGAGCAGCCTGGAGAGGGGGGAGCCCGATTTTCCTGAGAGCTGCTGTGGCCCCAATAATTCATTAATTCATTAATCTACTGCTTTATTAATCCCAACCCGGGAGTTCTCTTTTGCTGTGCCTGGCGGTCACGATGTTTTTCCTCTCGATTCCCTTTCCCTCACCCAGGTCGGGAGCAGGAGATCGATTGATGGCAGCGGGGCCCCCCCCGGAGCCCCAGTCCCACCCGGATGTCCCCGAGCGGGGACGACCCCGGGACACCCCGGCAGGGAGGACCCGGAGCTGCTGCCCCACCCCTCACCCCATTCCCATTCCCTGCCTCCCTTCCAGGCCTGGCCCGTCCTTCCCAGGGAAACGTGGGATGAGGATCTATCCCCACATCTCCATGTCCCTGTGTGCGCCCCCGTGTCCACTCCGGGGTGGACATTCCCCCGTTCCCTGCTCCGGGTGCTGCCCAGGGAGCCTTTCCCCACCTTCCCGAGCTCGGAGCCTCGGGAATGCTGGCCAGAGCGCTGGGATCCGGGAGCTGGGCTGGGATCTCCCGCCTGATTCCAGGGCCGCTTGGGGCTGCTCGATGCTGTGTGTCCCTCCACACTCCTTCTGGCCTTAAACGCTGGGTCCCGGCGGGGTTTGTCCCACTGGGATGATCCCGCGGCATTTTTGGGAAGGGCGGGGCAAGGGGGCACCCGCTGGCCGGGTGAAATCCTGCTGTGGGGACAACTCTGGGGACATCTATCCCCAGCTCGTTATTCCCGTGGCGTTGGGTGCTCTGTCCCCAGCGCTGTTGGAGACACAGGTACGCCCCGAGTGCTGCTGGAACATCCCTGTCCCACTGGCGCTCCCGCTCCGCAGTGAGGGAAGTCTCCGAGGGCTCCTTGGGTCGAGTCCTTCTTTGAAATCCGGGATCTGGAGGTTTTCTTGTGCCTTGACAAATAAATTTGGGACCATGTTGGTCATTCCTTCCCGGCTCTGTGTGCTCTCTGGGGTTTGGGCAGGAACGGTGTAAGGGTCAGGATTCCTGGAAGAAAAGCTTTCTGAGACTGTTGGAACCCCATCCTGAACCAGCCTCTGTCCTGAACCAGCCTCCATCCTGAACTAGCCTCCATCCTGGACCAGCCTCCATCCTGGACCAGCCTCCGTCCTGAACCAGCCCCAGGCACGGGCAGGGCCTCCTCCCTTTCCTCTGCATGAGGAGGAAAATACTGCAGGGATGCCTGAGTTGATTCCTGAATTCAGCCCTGCTGCCGAGATGGGGTGGGAATTCCCCGGGCCCTTCCTGAATACCCTGTGGGGGATGATTTTTGGTTGTCCTTCCCCGAGCTCTGCATCCCGATGGGAGAACATTCTCAAAATCGAGCCCGGGAGAAGTGTGCTGGCCTCAGGCTGGGATTGAGGGGGATGGATGGTGCATCCATCCCGGGATTTGATCTCTGGCCAGAGTGAAGAGCAGCTCTGTCCTTCCTGAGGTGCCAGGATGGAGCTGGGATCTCCTTCCTGTCCAGAATGGGGTTGGTTCTCCTCTCATCCCAGACATCCCTGAGCTGCTGCCTCCAGCTCCCCCAGATCTGCTTTTCCAGAGGCCTCTGCTCCCGACAGCACCGGCTTGCAGTCCTGGCCCCGATCCCAACCCCGTGAGAGGGAGATTTATGGATCATGGGATCAATCCTGCTTTTCCAGGTGGCGGCCGATGATCTCCCACCACTGGGGACGCGCCTTGGGGACTCCAGCACACGCAAGGAGGTTCACATGTCTTTGTTCCCCATTGCTACGGAGAGGGGTTTCGGTGTCGTCCCCATGCAGGGAGCCCTCAGCACTGCCCTCCACCTGCTCTCCTCGTGCCTGGCTCCTCCTTCTCCTCCCACATCCCTGGACACTCGGAGGTGCCGTGGTCCCACGGCTCCAGGCGGGCTCCCCACAGGAGTGGGCATTACAAAGGGAGATGGGAGCTGAGCTCCATCCCTGCCTTTTGTCCCAACCTCCAGCAGTGAGCAGGGGCTGTGCTGGGGTGGCCTGCGGCCCCAAGAGCCGCTCTCAGCTTGGCAGTTCCATGACAACGTGAATTCTTTACGGAATGGACACGACAGTGACGGATGTGAGACTTCAAACAGGTCGTTCGTGACGGGGGGGACAAAACTAACGAGAGCTCCTGGGAGATAAGAGCCAGCACACGATCAAGGTTGTTGCAGCTGGTGAAGAAACAGCCTGGGTTGGAATTCCAGGTATCTCAGCGTCCCCTCACTTTGCTCTCAGTGCCTGGAACAAGGTATGCCTGAGCTCCGCAGGTGAAGTCACCCCGCATGCGTTTCTGGTGAGCGCGTCCGGGGTTTCTGCCTGCACGACGACGGGGTGTCCGTAGCAGTCGTGGAGAGAGGCTCTCTGGTCGGGCATCTTCGTTCTCTTTTCATGTCTTCCCGCATCTGCCACACCCTTACAGCCAAACCCTACATCCAATCCTTCACATCCAAACCCTACATCCAATCCTTTATATCCAATCCCTACAGCCAATCCCTACATCCAATCCCTACATCCAATCCTTTACATCCAATCCCTACATCCAATCCTTTACATCCAATCCCTACAGCCAGTCCTTTACATCCAATCCCTACATCCAAACCCTTACATCCAAACCCTACAGCCAAACCCATATGGATCCAGCACAGTTTTGGGGGAAAACTCCTTTTCCCAACTTGATTAAGGGTTGGATCGAATGGAATTCTGCACATCCCATGGTCCCAGCTCCTACATGACACCTGGAAAAGCTTGGGAATGCAGCTCCTCTGACCTGGATTAGGAAATCAGGAGCCGAGCCGGCGGTTTTGGCTCAGAAAAGCCTTGTAAAATCCTCATGCCAGGAATGCCCCAGGATGGAAATGTGTCCTTGCGGGACGAGGCGCCAGCAGGAAGGACACGGGAACATTGTCCAAGGAGCAGCTGCTGCTCTGACCTCTTTGGATACCTTGGAAAAACTGGGAAAAGAATGCCTAGGGGGATCTGGAGCCCTAGATTCCTCCCTTTTCCAGAGCCAGACCCAATTTCTTTCCCTGAAAAATCAGTATTTGGACGTGGAAAAGCAGGATTAGGGAGCTCAGGAAAAGCGGGATTTTCCAGCGTTCTCAGGTGGATGAATGTCTCAAGGTCAGGGATATTTCCAGCGGAAAATTTAAGATTTGAATGGGGAGGAATTCCCAAGGCTGGCTCCTCATTCCTGGGGGCTTTTGGTGATCCCCTCATTGTCCCTCTTGGAGCTGGGAGTGACAATCCAGTGACATCCCAGGGATATCCTTGAGCCATGCCAAAGTAATTCCAACTCCCCTCAGTCAAAAAAGTCCCATTCTGCTGATTTTTCCTAAATCAAACAGGGATAACACATCCCAGGGAAGGGAAATTACCCTCCCTGATCCTGCCACCCCCTCCAGCATTCCCACATCCCAATCCATGTGCCATTCCCACCCTCCGGAAGTGCTGGATGACCCTTCCTGGCACATCCATATCATGGTTGGGATTTCTCTGTGACAGATGATTTATTGAGCTCCTTCTACCCATTAAAAAAAAAAAAATTAAAATTCCCTGAGCCTGGAAAACTGTTGGTATATCGGGATGTTTGTTGCCACCTTCTCACTCAGCGTTTATGAGGAGTACGGATTTATTGAAATATATATTTATATTTATATTTATATTTATATATAGATCTTTTCCAGCCCCTTTTCCCAGGGATTTTCCCCTCCCCCAAACCCTTCCCAAACCCAGATCCGGGCTCAGTTTTTGTTGGGAATTCTCTGCCTGGCCGGGATGTACGGCAGCAACGTCTGCGTGCTCTTATCAGCCACGGTCTGGGTGCTGCTGTTCCTCGTGGCCCTGCGGATTGGGGTCGTGCCCGGATTCCTCAGGAGCTGTTCCCGAGGCCCCTTCCTGGCGGGATCATCGGGAATGTCGGTGCCAGCATCGGCATCGCCGTCGTCGTCGCAGCACAGGGCGTGGTAGAGCACCTTGTCGCTGAAGCGGACGCGCTCCCGCGTCCCCGCTGGCCGCTGCGCCGGGATTTTGGGAACGGTGGCACTCCCAAAACATTCTTCGCTGGAGGAATCCGGGGTCCCCCCGCCCCCGCGGGGGCCGTTGGCCACGGGGAGACCCCCGTTCATCAGCCGGGCCGGCAGCAGCCGCGGGGGTTCCGGACAATCACCGGGGTCCGAGGGCGTGGAGGCGTCCAGGAAGGAGCAGAATTCCCAGCTGTCCGAGAGGACGTCGGAGGCGGCGAAGTCCAGAGGGCCAAGCTCAAGGCTGGCACCGCCCCGGTCACTGCTGGACGTGCTGCTGGCTGTGGCTGGAGTCCAAGCGTCCGGCTCCAGGTCCAGCGCAAAGTCTGATGTCAGGCGGTCGATCTGGGACACGACCTGCAGAGATGGGGATGGACATGGGGATGGATGGATGGATGGATGGATGGATGGATGGATGGATGGATGATGGATGATGGATGGATGGATGATGGATGGATGATGGATGATGGATGATGGATGGATGGATGATGGATGGATGATGGATGGATGGATGATGGATGATGGATGGATGATGGATGGATGATGGATGGATGATGGATGATGGATGGATGGATGGATGGATGGATGATGGATGATGGATGATGGATGATGGATGATGGATGATGGATGGATGGATGGATGGATGGATGATGGATGGATGGATGATGGATGGATGATGGATGATGGATGGATGAGGGATGGATGGATGATGGATGATGGACCCAAATCCTCCCCATTGTTTTCCCACCCCAAAACTTCCAGGGAAAGTGGGATGCTTCCATCCCTCAAACTTTGGCTTTGAAGCTTGTTGGGAATAACCCCAGGGAAGCCTGGAAACCAGGAAACCTCCTTTCCCCCCTTTTTTTCCCAGATCACTTTCCCCTTTATTTTTTTCCTCTTTTTTTGGGAAAGAAAGGGCTACACTTGAGAAAGAGTAAAAAAGTGGGTTTTCTGACCTCTTCATTTTTGGGACAAAGAAAAATTGGGAAGATGTTTGGGAATCTTTGGGAATACCCCATTACCAAATGGTTCTGCTGGAATGGGATCCTCTCTGTTCCCACTGGGAATTTCAGCGCTGGAATAGCACCAGCATGCATCTGTCATCTTCGGTCCCCTCCCAGCCTTACTGAGGAGACTGGGTCAAGCAGGGACAGCAGAAAGTGCATCCCAATCCCAATCCCAATCCCAGCCCCATCCTGATCTTGACTCCATGCAGGGATTGGCGTCAGTCTTGTCTGTCCTCATCACAATCCCAGCCCTATCCCAGTCTGGTGCCAGTCCTGGGATTGGTGTCACTCGTGGCTGTCTCCATCCCAATCATGTCCCCATCCCAATCCCCATCCCAATCCCCATCCCAATCCCAGCCCCATCCCAGGACTGGTGTCAGTCATGGCTGTCCCCATCCCAATCATGTCCCCATCCCAATCATGTCCCCATCCCAATCCCAGCCCCATCCCGGGACTGGTGTCAGTCATGGCTGTCCCCATCCCAATCATGTCCCCATCCCAATCATGTCCCCATCCCAATCCCAGCCCCATCCCGGGACTGGTGTCAGTCATGGCTGTCCCCATCCCATTCATGTCCCCATCCCAATCATGTCCCCATCCCAATCCCAGCCCCATCCCAGGACTGGTGTCAGTCATGGCTGTCCCCATCCCAGGATTAGTGTCACTCTGGGATATTTTTAGGATCATTCCCTATTTTAAGCCGGGGGTTAAATCCCTCAGTGACACTTGGTTCCTGCTGGGGATTTACACGAAAAGGATTTGAGCTTTGCCCCTCCTCCCCTTTTTCTCCCTTGTTGAGGTTGGCAGAGCTTTTCCAATTTGGGGAGGGGAAAAATCCCCTCAATTTTCTGGGAATATCCCCAGGGATTTGTCCTGAATGTCCTCCCCTGTTTATGGGGGGAAAATTCCACCCCCCCCAACCCCAATTCCCTGGAAACATCTCCAGGACTCATCCCAAATCTCCCCTGCTTATAGGGGACAAATCTCCTGCAATTCCCAGGAAGAAAAATCCCCCCAGTTCCCTGGGAATATCCCCAGAGATTCATCCCAAACTTCATTGTGGGTCTATAGGGGAAAAATTCCCCACACTTCCCTGGGAGCATCCCCAGGACTCATCCCAAACCCACTTTCCTGCTTGTAGGTGACCAATTCCCAGGAATCTGAGAAGGATTCATCCCCCACAAACAGGGGAGGAGGTTTGGGATGAGGGAACTGGGGTGAATTGTCCCCTCCAAGCACATATGGATGTTTGGGATGAATCCCTGGTGTTATTCCCAGGGAACTGGGGTGATTGTTTTCCCCTCCAAGCAGCAGAGGAGGTTTGGGATGAGTCCCTGGTGCCAGCCAGGAGCTTCCCAATAAAATCCCAGGTGGAATGTTCCCGCTCAGCTCAGGCAGATGGGGGACATCTGGAGCCCCATCCTTGATTTTTTGGGATTTTGGGGATTTTGGCTGCAGACCGGGCCCAAGGTCTCTGCTGGGGTTGGGATTGATGACTCCAGATCCCGGATTTTGAGCTGGGATCGGAGGAGTGGGATCTGATGGGATCCAAGGGTGGGATCTGAGGGTTGAGATAAAGGGATCAAAGGGTTGGGATATCGGCATTCAAAGAGTTGGGATCTGATGGGATCCAAGGGGTGGGATCTGATGGGATCAAAGGGATGGGATCCAATGAGGTCCAAGGGGTGGGATCTGATGGGATCCAATGAGATCCAAGGGTTGGTATCTGATGGGATCAAAGGGATGGGATCTGATGGGATCAAATAAATGGGATCCAATGAGATCCAAGGGATGGGATCTGATGGGATCCAATGAGATCAAAGGGGTGGGATCTGATGGGATCTAAGGGATGGGATCCAATGAGATCCAAGGCACGGGATCTGATGGGATCCAATGAGATCCAAGGGATGGGATCTGATGGGATCCAAGGGATGGGATCCAATGAGATCCAAGGCATGGGATCTGATGGGATCCAATCAGATCCAAGAGAGGGGATCTGATGGGATCCAAGCGATGGGATCCAATGAGATCCAAGGCATAGGATCTGATGGGATCCAATGAGATCCAAGGGATGCCAAACACCTCGTCCTCTCAGAGATTTTGGGGTGTGTCCCATAATCCCTCGGCTGCCGGTCCCATCCCAAGCACCTCTGGCACTTTGGGATCCAAAGCTTGTCCATAGAATTCTGGACTGGTTTGGGTTGGAATTCTTAGCTCCCTTCCCATTCCCACAGACAGGGACCCTTCCCACTATCCCAGGTTGTTCCAAGCCCCAAAGTCCAGCCTGGCTTGGGACACTCCCAGGTATGGATTTTCCAGTGGATTTTCCAGGCTGGATCCAACCTGGATCTGTCCAGGACCTAAAATTCCCCAGCCCTATTCCCAAATCATCCTGAAGGCCTTTCTTGGCATCCGTCCTTGGAGAAAAAGACCCAAATTCCTAAAACCCAGGTCCCCAAATCCCCCAAACCTACTCCCAAAATCCCAAAAATCCAGGTCCCAAAACCCCCAAATCCCAACTCCCAAAATCCCCAAAACTCAGCTCCTAAATAATTCCCAACCCTGTCCCAAAGCTGTTGTTTTTGGGATAAAAATCCCTGGAGCTTCCCGAGCATTCCTGGTTAAATTCCTATTGATCTCAGCATTATTAAGGAATTTATTCTCTTTTTTTTTCCAGGGAAAAGGTTGTGAGGGAACCCCTTGGGTTGCTGTGATCCCATTGATCCCATTCCAGCAATTCCAGATGGGATGGGCCCTTCCCATGGGAACTTTTGGGGAGTGTTTGAACAGAGATTTGGAGATTTTTCCATCCAGTGATTTTAATCATAATTTTCCCTGGCACAGAACCCCCAGGAATAATTCTGGACACAATTGGATGGGAAGGAAGGAGGGATACCGGGAAAACAGGGATGTCACAAGTCCAGGAGACTTTGGTGTCCCTGAGGGGACCCCAACCCAAACCCATCCCATGAGTTCCCAAAACCCAAATTCTGTGTGATTTTGGGAAAAAATGGAGCTCTGGATTTTGGAATTCGGGGTTATCCTGGTGGGACTGGCAAGATTTAGGTCAGGAACCTGAATTTTGGGATGTTTTTGGATAAATTTTGGAAAAAAAAAGGGGAATTTTTGGATCAATAAAGAAGAGAATTCGGCCCAAAACAGGGGAAATTTGAGACAGGAAAAGGGGAAAATTGGGGTCAGTGAAAGGGAAAAACTGGGATCAGAAAGCAGAAAATTTGCCTCAAAAAAAGGGGGAAATTTGGATTGCTTATCTTCCTCCTTGTTTCGGGGGAAAATCCAGCTCAGTCAGGTCCTTTCTGTGGCTGGGGATGGAGGGACCAAGCTCCAAGGTCAATAATAGTTTTGCAAACCTGGCCAAATTTCCTCCTTTTTTTGGGGAAAATCCAACTTCCCCTCAGCCAGATCCCTCCTGGGGCTGGGGATGGAGGGAGCAAACCCTGTCTTGAGGTAGATTTTGGAAACCATTCCGAATTTCCCCCTTTTCTTTTCTTTTCTTTTTTTTTTTTTAAATCCAGCTCAGGGAGATCCCTCCTGGGGCTGGGAGTGCTGAGCTGGCACCATCCCAGCCCGGGAATTGGGAAAACTGGGACAGGCCCCTCCCTTTTGGGACCAGCAGCATCCCAAAAGTTTTCCTACCTTGAGATTTTGCAAATCAGTCCCAGATTTCCTCCTTCTTTTTGGGAAAATCCATCTTGTCCAGTTCCCCCCCCCCCCCCCCCCCCCAAGTGCTGCCACCTCACTGCCTCCGCTGCCCCATCCCGATCCGGGAATGGAGAAAATTGGGAAAGGACCCTCCCTTCTTGGGGCCAACATTATCCCAGGGGTTTTCCTACCTCAAGATTTTGCAAACCGAGGATTTTACAATTTCCTCTTGGCTTTTTGGCACCTCAGCCAGACCTCTCCTGAGATCCCTCTGCCACCCCATCCCAGCCCATGAATAGGGAAAACCGGGACAGGACCCTTCCAGCATTATCCCGGGGTTTTTCCCCCAAATGACGCCCGAATTTCCTCCTCTCTTTTAGAAATCCAGCTCAGGGACATCACCCCTCACCCCTCCGGTGCTGCCACATCCCGAGCCGGGAACGGGGAAAAAAACTGGTGCAGTTTTCCCTTTTGGGATCAGCTCTATGCCAGGATTTTTCCTACCTCGCGGAGCTCCTTGGCCACCTCCTTGAGCTCGCGCAGGATGCCCTCGAGCTGCCCGATCACCATCCTCATGCGCCCGCGGATGCGCTCCCTCTCGCCCTCGCCCTCGCTACGGCCGCTGCCGGTGCCGGTACCGGTGCCGGTGCTGCCGGTGCCGCTGCCGGGCCGCTCCGTGCGCTGCGCATCCCGGCGGCTCCGCGAGTCCATCGTTCCCTACGCGCCCGGGGTGGCCGGGCCGGTGTCCATCCCTCTGCTCCCCGCCCGGCCCGGCCCGGGCAGCTCTCACCATCTTAACGCCGCCGCGGCTTCCCGGGGGGATCGGGGCGCACCATGCGGGGGGACTCGGGTGGTGGCCCTGGGGTGACACCGCCAGCAGCAGCAGCAGCAGCAGCAGCAGGAGGAGGAGGAGGAGGAGGAGGAGGAGGAGGAGAGGCTGGGATTTGCCGGGAGGAGGAATTCCAGCGGGAAGGGGACGCGCGGCTCGGTGTCCCCAAGGAGGGGTGGCAGGTCCGGCGTTGGCTGCGGGTGGTCAGTGGGGGTATCCCCTCCTGCGGGGACAGAGGGACAAGGGCAGGGAAATGGGAAAGGACCGGGAAAATCCTTGGGAAGGGCTCTGGCCGCTCCCCGCATGTCGCGGTGTCCGCCCCAAATTGGGGGGGGGGGGGGGGGCAGGGGGCAGGATGGGGTCTAGGGATGTCCCTGTCACCCCCCGGTGGCCTCTGTCACCCCCCGGTGGCCTCCCTCCGTGCCCCCCGTCTGAGCCTGGGCGCGATGGGGCCTCCCGGGGATGGACACCCAGAGGGACAGGGGGACACACTCAGGGACAGAGGGACAGCCAGGGGGACAGAGGGGCACAGACAGCGACACCCCGGGGGACACGGGCACAGCTCTGCACTCACCGACCGCTCCCGGGCTCCGCTCCGAGCTCTTCCCTGTCCTGTTTTCCCGCGGCTCCTTCCCTCGCTTCCTCTCCCTCCTCGTCCTCTTCCTCCTCCTCCTCCTCGCCGCCGGCTCCCGCCTCCCTCAGGGCTTTTCCGCGGGGGCCGGGGCCGCTCTGCTCCGCTCGCTGTCGCAGGGAGGGGACGACACGTTACCGACGGTGACAGCCCGGCGGAGGGGTGGCAGCGGCCCCGGAGCCCTTCCCGCCGTCATCCCCCTCCCGGAGCCTCCGGATCCCGGCCCCGCCCCGGCCGCGGCGGGGGGAGAACGCGCCGTGGCCCCGAGTGCCCCCCCGGGAACCGGGAACGGCGCGGGGGGAGCGGGGCGGGGCGGGGGCGCCGGTTCGGGGGTGCGCACGTGAAGGGGGGGCTCGGTAGTGCCGCGCTTCCCTCGGCGGTACCGCCATCCCTTGGCCCTGGTACCGACATCATCCATCCCCGGTACCGCCATCCCCGGTACCGGCATCCTGCACTCCCGGTACCGCCATCTCCCATCCCCGGTACCGGCATCCTGCACTCCCGGTACCGCCATCTCCCATCCCCGGTACCGGCGTCTCTCAGCTCCAGTACCGGTATCTCTCAGCCCCGGTACCGGCATTCTTCATCCCCGGTACCGCCATTCCCGATATCTGCATCCCCCATTCCCGGTGTCGGCATCTCCCAGCTCCGGTCCCCGCGCCCTCTGGGGCTCCGGGGATGGATGGTGTCGGTATCCGCAGCTTCCAGCCCCGCTCTCCGAATCTTCCGTTCCCGGTTCCCGAATTCTCCATCCCCGGTTCCCGAGTCCTCCATCCCTGCTCCCGCATTCCCCATTCCCGAATCCTCCAACCCCTATTTCTGAATCCTCCAGCCCCGCCGCTCTCCATCCCCTCGCTCCGCATCCTCCATCCTCGGTTCCCGCATCCTCCATCCCTGCTCCCGCACTCCCCATTCCTGAATCCTCTAATCCCTATTCCTGAATCCTCCAGCCCCGCCGCTCTCTATCGTCTCTTCCCGCATCCTCCATCCCGCTCCCCGCATCCCTCTCCGTCTGTCCTCGCTGCTCTCACCCTCCATCCCCAGAGCCTTCATTTCCCATCCCCGCATCCTCCAGCTCCGAATTCTTCCTCGGAGCCTCCATTCCCGATTCCCGCTCCCTGCCATCCTCCAATCCCGGTTCCTCCATCCCCTATTCCTGAATTCCCCCAGCCCCGGAGCCTCCATTCCGGATTCCCGCTCCCTGCATCCTCCATCCCCGGTGCCCGCACCTTCCGTACCCTGATCCCGAATCCCCCATCCCCTATTCCCTCATCCCCTCTCCCCGTGTGCCCTCCCCGGGACGCACCGGCGGCGCTGCGGGCTCGGCAGGGCCGGGCTGTCCCCGCGCTCCGGGCGGGCGGAGCCTCTCCCGGCGCCCCCATTCCCGATCCCGCACCCCGGGACGCACGGGACCCTCCCCCGGTGCCCCAATCCCCGGGCCCCCCGGGCCCCTTTCCCCGCCCCGTGTCCCCCCGGACGCACCGGCGGCGCTGCGGGCTCAGGGCCGGGCTCTCCCCGGGCTCCGGGCGGGCGGAGCGGGCCCCGGGCAGGGCCATGAGCGGCGGAGGGCCCGGCCCGGCCCCGCTCCGGCCGCAGCCTCCCCGCGCTGCCGCCCGGCCCCGCGCCGGCGCTGCTGTGTCACCGGAGGGGCCGGGCCTGCGCCGGGGAACGGGAATTAAAGGCACCGGGAGCGGGAATGGAGCTGGGATGGAGCAGGCAATGGAGAGGGGATGGGGAGGGGATGGAGAGAGGATGGAGAAGGGATGGGGAGGGGATGGAGAGGGGATGGAGAGGGGATGGAGAAGGGATGGAGAGGGGATGGAGAAGGGATGGAGAGGGGATGGAGAGGGGATGGAGAAGGGATGGAGCAGAAATTGGATCTCAGGAAACTGAGGCACTGCCAGGAGCATTCCCTTAGGATGAGTCTCGTTTTCCTGCTCTTTCCCCCTCCTCCAAAGATGCTCCGCTTTTCTCCAGGGAGATGGGAGGATAATTTTTGTGGGATATAGGAAAAATCCAACTGGAAAGGGTGAGAGCCATCACAGTAAAGGGGAACATCCATAGATGGATGGATGGATGATGGATGATGGATGATGGATGGATGGATGGATGGATGGATGGATGATAGATGATGGATGGATGATGGATGGATGGATGGATGGATGATGGATGGATGGATGGACGATGGATGAAGGATGGATGATGGATGGATGATGGATGGATGGATGGATGGATGATGGATGGATGGATGGATGGATGATGGATGGATGATGGATGGATGGATGAAGGATGGATGATGGATGGATGAAGGATGGATGGATGGATGGATGGATGGATGGATGGATGAATGGATGGATGGATGATGGATGGATGGATGATGGATGGATGGATGGATGGATGGATGGATGATGGATGGTGGATGGATGGATGGATGGATGGATGGATGATGGATGGATGGATGGATGGATGATGGATGGATGATGGATGGATGATGGATGGATGATGGATGGATGGATGGATGGATGGATGATGGATGGATGGATGGATGGATGGATGATGGATGGATGGATGGATGGATGGATGGATGGATGGATGATAGATGATGGATGGATGATGGATGGATGGATGGATGGATGGATGATGGATGGATGGATGGATGGATGGATGGATGGATGGATGATGAATGGGTGGATGGATGGATGGATGGATGGATGGATGGATGATGGATGGATGATGGATGGATGGATGGATGGATGGATGGATGGATGGATGATGGATGATGGATGGATGATGGATGGATGGATCCATGGATCCACGGAGGGCACAGAGCCATATTCCTTACAAGACTGGATTTATCCTGTTATTTTCCCATTCCATTTTCCGCCTCTCCCCCTCCCATTCCTTTTCTCAGTTTTCGTTTTGGAATTGATTGATGGGATGGGAATTATTGATCACATCCCATTGGGATCATCAGTATCATTCCAGCAGAGCTCTTCACGGCCCTAAAAACACCCAGAGTGGTTCCCGCTCCCCCTGGAGAACAGGCTTTTCTTGGCACGGATGGGAAATTTGGGACAGTGGGATTTGTGGGAATTTTCAGACCCCTTTTCCCAGGATTTGGGGTTTTTGGGAGCTGCTATGCCACCTCGAAGTACCACCCCCGTTTTTTGGGATGGATGAGCTTTGGGATACGGAACGGCTGATCCTGATCCCACAGCCAAGCGAGTCTGGGAATAACACCCTGGATCCTTTGGGATCTCTGCTGTTCTGGGAATAATATCCTGGATCCTTTGGGGTCGTTCCCTCTCCCACCCTTCTCTCTCCTTTCCGTCCCCTCTCCCTCTCCCCTTGTCCCTCCCTTTTCCCTCCTTTCTCTCTCCCTCTCCCTTCTCTCCCCTCTCCCCCTGCACCAGGCACGGCAGAGCCACCACCCGGGGATCACCAAGGGACCTTTGGGGACACACGGGGGGTCCGGGTGGGCATGTGACAAATGTCAGTGTGACGGTGTCAGTGTGACAAATGTCAGTGTGACCAACGCCAGTGTAACAGGGTCAGGGTGACAACGTCAGTGTGACAATATCAGTGTGACAGTGCCAGTGTGACAATGTCAGTGTGACCAATGTCAGTGTGACCAACGCCAGTGTAACAGTGCCAGTGTGACAATGTCAGTGTGACAATATCAGTGTGACAGTGCCAGTGTGACAAATGTCAGTGTGACAAATACCAGTGTGACAATGTCAGTGTGACCAATGTCAGTGTGACCAACGCCAGTGTAACAGGGTCAGTGTGACAGTGCCAGTGTGACAATGTCAGTGTGACCAATGTCAGTGTGACAGGGTCAGGGTCCCCAGTGTCACAGGTTTGGTGTCACCGGGTCAATGTCACACGTGTCAGGGTCCCACGTGTCAGTGTCACAGTGCTATGTCCCCAGCGTCACCGCGAGCCGCTGTGCGAAGGGGACACCTGGTGGTGGCACTGCCTTGTCACAGCCAGCCCCGCTCGGTGACACCGCCCGCGCCCCGCGACTGTCACCGGAGTCACCTCCATGGGACATCCAGTGACACCACCTCCTGGGATATCCCGGGAAAAGGCGTTGGGATCAGGATTTTGGGGTCCCTCTGTGTCCCCTCATTTCCCGGAAAAAGTCACTTTTGGGGACACCCTTGAGGCCAAGGAATTCTGGAATTCCTGGCTCCAACCAGGAATTCCAAGGGCTGGGATGGGGACAAGGCCAAGTGCCATCCCTAGGTCAGTGTCCCCACATCCCCAAAATCCTGGAGAAGGGATCCCAATCTTGGCTGGCTGCTCAGGGCTGGATGGGAACAGCCTTGGGAGTGAGGAACGAAAATTTAATCCACGGAAAACATTCTTGGAGCTGGGGGTGTCCCCTCAAAAAATGGGATGTGGGGAAAAAAGCAGAACCCTGAATCTGGCTGGGATTGAGGCAGGAATACTCAAATCCCAGGAATTAAATCCATGGAAAATATTGCTGGGGCTGTCCCAAAAATGGGATCCAGGATAAAAGCAGAGCCCCGAATTCATTCCTCGTTTTCCCTCAGGACAACCCCATGCTCTTTTCCTGGGAGTAAGCTCCTCCACTCATGGAATATGGGAATTTTATCTCTGGGATCTCTCCTTGCCCTCAGGGATTTCTCCCATCCCTAACACCCAGGAGCAGGGAGCAGGGACAGGTTTTACCCCATAATTCCCAGTTTTCCCTCTGTTTGGGATGGATTGGGAAAAGCAGAGTGGGAAGAATTGATGGAGGGAGAGGTGGCAGGGCTGAAATTTTATCCCAGAACAGCTTTATTGGGGAGAGACATAAAAAGCCCCGCGAGTTTAGTGCCGCGTTACATTGGAAAAACAAGCTTAATTATAATCCCAATCCCAATCCCTGTCCTAAGGAATTCCCTCCTCCGAGTGCTGATGGGGGATCCCAGAGGGGATCCCATCCTTGGGATCATCTCCTCACAATTTGAGGGAGCTTAGGAATGGGATCTGCTGGCACAGATCCCAAATCCCATATCCAGTTTTATTTTGGGATCAACCTGATTGGGATTTAAGGGGAGAACATAATTCCCAAAGGAACCTCGAAGCCTTGAAGGGGAAATCTCAGCAGATCCAGCAGGATTCAGGGCCACTCCGGAAGACCGGAAGCTCAGTCCAAGAATAGATCTGGGATTGGCCAAAAAGACAAAACTCCAAGTGGAAATCTTGGAAGGGGGATTCTGGGATGAGACTGGATGATTCCCTGGGGCATCAGCATGGAGGTGGCTCCGGCGTCACCGTCACCACCACGGTGTCCTCGTCGCTGTCGTCCGAGCTGCAGATGATGATGCTGCTGCTCTCTGCAAGGGAAATCCCAAAATTCCACATCCCACGGGATCAACGATCCCGAGTTTCACACCAGGAATGAACGGGAGCTTGGGGTAACCCCAGGAATGGTGGTGACCCCAAGGATCCTGAATTCCATGGATCCCTCACCCCATGGATTTGTCATCCCATGAATCCCTCACCCCACGGATCCTGAATTCCATGCATCCGTCACCCCATGGATTCCTCACTCCATGGATTCCTCACCCCATGGATCCTTCATCCCATTGATCTTTCATCCCATGGGTCCTTCATCCCATGGGTCCCTCACCCCATGGGTCCCTCACCCCATGGGTCCCTCACCCCATGGATGCTTCATCCCATGGATCCTGAATTCCATGCATCCATCACCCCATGGATCCTTCACCCCAAGGATTCCTCATCCCATGGATCCTTCATCCCACAGATCCTGAAGTCCATGGATCCCTCACCCCATGGATCCTTCATCCCACAGATCCTTCAGTCTATGCATCCCTCATCCCATGGATCCCTCACCCCATGGATCCTTCACCTCATGGATCTGGAGCATCCACATCCTTGGCCACGATTCCCATTGAATGGGGGTGCAGAAAGGCTGGGAAAGATCCCACGGGATGGGAAAAAATAGGATAAGAAGCACAGTGACATTCCCGGTCCCCACCTGCGTCACCAGTGCGGACGCAGTTGTGCCGCGACGTGGAGGGGCCGGGCTCTGTCTGGAATTCCCAGTGGGATTTGGGATGGCTGGGGCCTGGCTCCTGGTCACATTCCAGCTTCAGGATTTTGGGAGACATCTGGCTGCCCCTCTCCATGCAGGGAAGAGGCCGCTTGTTCCAGGAGTGTGGAAGAGGCTGGAAAAGTAGGATTGGGATTGGGGAGGGAACGCCTGGATCCCACCTGGGTGTGATGGGCCTCACCTGGTCCATGTGGATCTCCTCAAGGCTGGAGACGCTCTGGATTTTGGGATGGATTGGATCCTCCTCCTGTGGGAAGAGCATGGACTTAGGCTGGACTTGGATCCCAGCAGGGGGTTGGGAACACCCTCGGAAATGGGGAAACTGAGGCACAGGGGATTTGGGAAGGGTCTGGGTGCTGCTCTCTCCGTCATGGAATTCCCAGTGAAAAACAAGGGGATGGAGAAGTGGGATGAGGTAGGACCGTGCCTGGTGCAATGTGGGTATTCGTGGGTGAGGAAAAACTGGGAATACTGGGATGGGGAGGGAAAGGAGAGGGCTGGGTTTGGGATGGGGCCAGAGCACCCCGATGTCTCACCAGGTTGTCCTCCAGGGCCACCTCGACCTCAGGGACATCTGTGCCAGAGATGGAGAAAACCAGGATGAGATCCTGAGCTGAAGCCTCCGGAGCTGGGAAAATCCCACCCGGCAGCTCCAGTCCCCTTCCCTCCAGACTGGGATGGCCCAGGGGGTTTGGGAAGCTGGGAATGAGCATTTCCAGAGCCTGTAGGATTGGGGGTACACCCTAAAGGGGCTCCACAAAAACTATGGAGCACATCCCAGCTCTGGGGGGATAAGGAGCCAGAGGAGAGAAACAGGGGAGAGGAGGAGAAATAGAAGAAAAAGGAGAAAAAGAAGAAGAAAGGAAAAATAAGAGGGAGGAGGAGGAAGAGAAGAAGGTGAAGAAGAAAAAGAAGGAGGAGGAGGACAGTGCAAGTTCTGGCTGCCCCACCATCCAAAGTGTCCAAGTCCAGCTGGGACATTTCTCAGCCTTTGCAGCCGGCTGAGCCCTGAGCTCCCATCCCATCCCATCCCATCCCATCCCATCCCATCCCATCCCATCCCATCCCATCCCATCCCATCCCATCGCATCATCCCATCCCATCATCCCATCCCATTATCCTATCCCATTATCCCATCCCATCCCATCCCATCATCCCATCCCATCATCCCATCCCATCCCATTATCCCATCCCATCCCATTATCCCATCCCATCCCATCCCATCCCATCCCATCCCATCCCATCCCATCGCATCATCCCATCCCATCATCCCATCCCATTATCCTATCCCATTATCCCATCCCATCCCATCCCATCATCCCATCCCATCATCCCATCCCATCCCATTATCCCATCCCATCCCATTATCCCATCCCATCCCATCCCATCCCATCCCATCCCATCCCATCCCATCATCCCATCCCATCATCTCATCCCATCATCCCATCCCATCCCATTATCCCATCCCATCCCATCCCATTATCCCATCCCATCCCATTATCCCATCCCATCCCATCCCATCCCATCCCATCCCATCCCATCCCATTATCCCATCCCATTATCCCATCCCATCCCATCCCATCCCATCCCATCGCATCATCCCATCCCATCATCCCATCCCATTATCCTATCCCATTATCCCATCCCATCCCATCCCATCCCATCCCATCCCATCATCCCATCCCATCATCTCATCCCATCATCCCATCCCATCCCATTATCCCATCCCATCCCATCCCATCCCATCCCATCCCATCCCATCCCATCCCATCCCATCCCATTATCCCATCCCATCCCATCCCATCGCATCATCCCATCCCATCATCCCATCCCATTATCCTATCCCATTATCCCATCCCATCCCATCCCATCCCATCCCATCCCATCCCATCCCATCATCCCATCCCATCATCCCATCCCATCCCATTATCCCATCCCATCCCATTATCCCATCCCATCCCATCCCATCCCATCCCATCCCATCCCATCCCATCCCATCCCATCCCATTATCCCATCCCATTATCCCATCCCATCACATTATCCCATCCCATCCCATCCCATTATCCCATCCCATCCCATTATCCCATCCCATCCCATCCCATCCCATCCCATCCCATTATCCCATCCCATTATCCCATCCCATCACATTGTCCCATCCCATCCCATCCCATTATCCCATCCCATCCCATTATCCCATCCCATCCCATCCCATCCCATCCCATCCCATCCCATCCCATCCCATCCCATCCCATTATCCCATCCCATCATCCCATCCCATTATCCCATCCCATCCCATCCCATCCCATCCCATCCCATCCCATCCCATCCCATCCCATCCCATTATCCCATCCCTCTGCCTGTCCCTCACCAGGGCGCCCCGTGACCCGCTCCACCAGCGCCCGCAGCCGCGCCCGGCACTCGGCGAAGTCCGGGGGTTCGCGCAGCTCCGGGGGCTGGGGCGGCCGCAGCCGCTGCAGCTGCAGCAGCGCGCCCTTGACGAAGGGCTGCATGTCCATCAGCTCCTGCTCGCCGCCGTAGCGCCCCAGCCTCTCCACCAGCCTCTCGGCCGCCTCCAGCCGCAGCAGGGCCCCCTCGGCGCCGCTCAGCTCCTCCGCCAGCCCGCTCCGGCCGCGCTCCGGCCGCGCCTCCAGCAGCGCCCGCAGCTCCTCCGCCTCCTTCCGCACCAGCTGCTCCAGGCGCTCGGCGCTGGCACGGACGCGCTCCCGCAGCCGCTCCCGCTGTTCCTCTCGCCGGGAGGCCTCGCTCCGCAGCCGCGCCAGAGCCGCCTCGAAGCCGCCGCGGAGCCGTCGCAGGTCCCGGCGGAGGGAGCGCAGCTCGTCCTGGCGCCGGCGGCTCTCGGTGCGGAGGTCGCGGAAAGGAGCGTGGCGGGTGTCCAGCAGCGCGCACGGACAGCACAGAGCCCGCTCGCAGCGAGGGCAGTAGATGCTGCCAGGGAGGGGACACACGGGGGGCATCAGAGCCACGCGGGTCTGGTTCACCCGGGAGCTGCTCCGGGAGGACCGGGATTGGCTCCCAGGATGGGTGGAGTGGACGGGCAGATTTGGGAGCAGGGTGAGATCTGGGGACGGGACGAGATCTGGGGATGGGGGGGATTTGTGAGCGGGCTGAGACTTGGGGACAGGACAAGACTTGGGCTCATCCCTCTCCTGCCCATTCCAGGCTGGAGAATCATCCGCAAATCCCCTGCAGCAGGGTGGGATTTGGGGGACAGGACGGGGCCACGACGATGTCTGGGGAGAGGAGGAGGGTGGAGGGCCACGCTCCGGCGCCCTCACCTGCACACGCGGCTCTCCTCGGGGTGGCTGGCGCTGGAGCAGAAGAGGCTGCAGGAGGTTTTGGTGTCCTCCAGGAACTGCCGCGCCGAGCCCGCCCGCAGCTCCTCCACCTTCCTGACCCTGTGCGCCTTCTTCTTGTGCCACCACTGGTGCTCCTCGAAGCACCTGGCACAGAAGAACTCCTCGCAGTCCGAGCACCACACCAGCGCCGCCTCGCCCTTGCAGCGGCTGCAGCCGGGCCCTCCGGAGCTCCGGATCTGCCTCCAGACCTGCAGGCGGCTCCGCAGGTTGGAGAAGAGCAGGTTGTCCATGATGGGCGCACCCGCGGCCGCCTGGCACAGCGGGCACTGCTTGGTGTCGCTCAGGCAGCCGGGGCACAGCGTGTGCAGGCAGCTCAGCAGCCGCGGCTGCGCCGAGTCCTGCCCGCAGCCCTCGCACCGCAGGAACTGGAAATCTTCATCCTCATCTTCCTCCTCCACCTCCGGCGGGGGGGTGCTCGCGGCGGGGAGCGGCTCCGCGGGGGCCTCGGTTCCGTCTCCGGTTCCGTCTCCATCTGCGGAGATGGGGAGGGGAATTCTCCCGTGGGGTGGAAGTTGTGGCTCGGGCCCATAAATCCCGCTCAGGGTTCTGCTCTCCCCACCGTGGGATCCTGGCAGGCTCCTCCCCATCTTCCCCGAGCTCGCCTTCCTGGAATTCCGGAGTTCCCAACCTCCGGCGAGGAGGTGGAAACGAAAGCAAAACGATTTTGGTGCCGCCACCGCCCAGAGGGAAAAGCGGGGATACCCTGGCACCGACCCCAAAACCTTCCCGGTACCGACCGCAAAACCTCCCTGGCACCGACCCCAAAACCTTCCCGGTACCGACCGCAAAACCTCCCTGGCACCGACCCCAAAACCTTCCCGGTACCGACCGCAAAACTTTCCCAGCACCAGACCTGTCCCCAGAGGTGTCCCCAAAGGTGTCCCCAAAGGTGTCCCCCTCGCCAGCCCTCACCCCCTAGGCCTCTCCCCCAGTACCTGGCGGGGGCGGCGGGGGCGCGGCGGGGCTCTCGGGCATGCGGGCGGCGGGTCCCGGGAGGCCTGGAATGGGAGAGAAGCGGGAGGAGGAGCTGGGGAGAGGGGCGGGGATGGAGGGGGAGGGAGGGAGAGGGGGGGAGGGAGAGGGAGGGAGGGAGGGAGGGAGGGAAGGAGGGAGGGAGGGAGCGAGACCGGGAGCTGGGGGAGGGGCCGGGGGAATCCGGGGATGCGGGACCGGGATGGGGATGCAGGAATGGGGGAATCCTGGGATCGGGATGGGGATGGTGGGAGCGGGATGGGGATGCTGGGACCGGGATGGGGATGCAGGAATGGGGGAATCCTGGGATCGGGATGGGGATGCAGGAATGGGGGAATCCTGGGATCGGGATGGGGATGGTGGGAGCGGGATGGGGATGCTGGGACCGGGATGGGGATGCAGGAATGGGGGAATCCTGGGATCGGGATGGGGATGCAGGAATGGGGGAATCCTGGGATCGGGATGGGGATGGTGGGAGCGGGATGGGGATGCTGGGACCGGGATGGGGATGCAGGAATGGGGGAATCCTGGGATCGGGATGGGGATGCAGGAATGGGGGAATCCTGGGATCGGGATGGGGATGGTGGGAGCGGGATGGGGATGCAGGAATGGGGGAATCCTGGGATCGGGATGGGGATGCAGGAATGGGGGAATCCTGGGATCGGGATGGGGATGGTGGGAGCGGGATGGGGATGCTGGGACCGGGATGGGGATGCAGGAATGGGGGAATCCTGGGACCGGGATGGGAATGCTGGGACCGGGATCGGAATGGTGGGAGCGGGATGGGAATGGTGGGACCGGGATGAGAATGGTGGGACCGGGATGGGGATGCAGGAATGGGGGAATCCTGGGATCGGGATGGGGATGGTGGGACCGGGATGGGGATGTCAGGACCGGGATGGGGATGCAGGAATGGGGGAATCCTGGGACCGGGATGGGGATGCTGGGACCGGGAAGGGCTGCCGGTACCGTGGGGCCGAGTCCCCAAAGATCCTGGGACGCGAGACCGGTCCGGGCTGTCCCCATTGTCCCCGCGCGTGGGGTCGCGCCAGCCCCGCCCCATCCCGGGGGGAAATTCCCGGCCCCATTCCCACCCCAATCGCGGCCCCATTCCCACCCCAATCCCGGCCCCATTCCCGCACCAGGAATCCCCCTCCCTCTCTCCACAAGGAAGCCGCGGCGGCGCGGGAATTTTTGCGACAAAACCCCTTTTCCCACCCCCCTTTTAGGGCTGGGGTCCCCCGGATCCCAAATCCTCGCATTCCCGGGTTTTTCCCGCGAATGGGATCCGCTCACCGGGCCGGGATTCGGGATCGGATCCGCTCCTGCACCGTCACATGACAAAGCCACCAGGAAGCGCCGCCGCTCCTCCTTCCTGTCCCCATCCTCGCCCTGGTGACGACGCCACCTCAGCGAGTGTCGCGGGTGTCGCCAGAGCGGGGCCGGGACCGCGGGAAGACCGCGGAGCTCCGGTCCCGCCGGGAATTGTCCACACTCGGGTTTGTCACCTGAGGTGGCAGCGGGGGGATGTCCACGCTCCGCCGGTGTCCCCTGGGGGTGGCAGTGGCAGTGACAGAGGCAGGGAGAGTGGCAGTGGCAGTGACACAGTGACAGTGACACGGTGACAGGGACACAATGACAGGGACACAGTGACACAGGGACACAGGGACACAGGGACACAGTGACACAGGGACACAGGGACAGTGACACAGGGACAGTGACACAGGGACAGTGACAGTGACACAGGGACAGTGGCACAGTAACACAGTGGCACAGTGACAGTGACACAGACACAGTGACACAGACACAGTGACACAGGGACACACTGACAATGACAGTGACACAGTGACAGTGGCACAGTGACACAGTGGCACAGTGACAGTGACACAGGGACACAGTGGCACAGTGACAGTGACACAGGGACAGTGGCACTGACAGTGACAGTGACACAGTGACAATGACAGTGACACAGGGACACTGACACAGTGATACAGTGACAATGACAGTGACACAGTGACAGTGGCACAGTGACACAGTGGCACAGTGACAGTGACACAGTGACAGTGACACAGTGACACAGTGACAGTGACACAGTGACAGTGACACAGGGGCACAGTGACAGTGACACAGGGACAGTGACACAGTGACAGTGACACAGGGACAGTGGCACTGACAGTGACACAGTGACAGTGACACAGTGGCACAGTGACAGTGACACAGGGACAGTGACACAGTGACAGTGACACAGGGACACAGTGACAGTGACACAGTGACAGTGACACAGGGGCACAGGGACAGTGACACAGGGACAGTGACACAGTGACAGTGACACAGGGACAGTGGCACTGACAGTGACACAGTGACAGTGACACAGTGGCACAGTGACAGTGACACAGGGACAGTGACACAGTGACAGTGACACAGGGACAGTGGCACTGACAGTGACACAGTGACACAGTGACAATGACAGTGACACAGGGACACTGACACAGTGATACAGTGACAATGACAGTGACACAGTGACAGTGGCACAGTGACACAGTGGCACAGTGACAGTGACACAGGGACACAGTGGCACAGTGACAGTGACACAGGGACAGTGGCACTGACAGTGACAGTGACACAGTGACAATGACAGTGACACAGGGACACTGACACAGTGATACAGTGACAATGACAGTGACACAGTGACAGTGGCACAGTGACACAGTGGCACAGTGACAGTGACACAGTGACAGTGACACAGTGACACAGTGACAGTGACACAGTGACAGTGACACAGGGGCACAGTGACAGTGACACAGGGACAGTGACACAGTGACAGTGACACAGGGACAGTGGCACTGACAGTGACACAGTGACAGTGACACAGTGGCACAGTGACAGTGACACAGTGACAGTGACACAGTGACAGTGACACAGTGACACAGTGACAGTGACACAGTGACAGTGACACAGGGGCACAGTGACAGTGACACAGGGACAGTGACACAGTGACAGTGACACAGTGGCACAGTGACAGTGACACAGGGACAGTGACACAGTGACAGTGACACAGGGACAGTGGCACTGACAGTGACACAGTGACACAGTGACAATGACAGTGACACAGGGACACTGACACAGTGATACAGTGACAATGACAGTGACACAGTGACAGTGACACAGGGACAGTGGCACTGACAGTGACACAGTGACACAGTGACAATGACAGTGACACAGGGACACTGACACAGTGACACAGTGGCACAGTGACAGTGACACAGGGACAGTGGCACTGACAGTGACACAGTGACAGTGACAATGACAGTGACACAGGGACACTGACACAGTGGCACAGTGGCACAGGTGGCCGCGGCCGGGAGCTTCCCTTGGGACACGGGGCGGGATCTGGGGAAGGAATGGAGTTTGGGAACAGGACGAGATTCGGGGGCGGGATGAGGTTTTGGGGACAGGGCTTTGGGGGCAGGAGGAGATCTGGGGACGGGTTAAGATTTGGGGATGGGATCAGATTTGGGACAGAAGGAGGTTGGGACACAGGACAGGATTTGGGGCCGAGGATGAGATTTGGGGCCACAATGAGGTTTGGGACAAGATTTGGGGTCAGGGATGAAATTTGGGCCATGACGAGATTTGGGGACAGGGATGAAGCCTAAGATTGGGGTGAGGATCGGGAGCAGGATGAGATTTGGGGACAGGACAAGGCTTAGGGACAGGAGATTTGGGAACAGCAAGGGATTTGGGGCCAGAATGAGGTTTGGGACAAGATTTGGGGCCAGGATTCGGGATTTAGGGCCAGGATTTGGGATTTGGGATCATCCCGGAGCCTCCACTCCCAGGAATCGCCGCTCCCCTGCTCCCGGACAAAGTGGGAAAATTGGGTTTTCCCTAGAAAAGTTTTGGGATTTTCCATGCTGCTCCTGCCACTTCCAGGGCAGGATTAGGATTTGGGGCTGGAGCAGCTGCTCCCGGTGGAAGTTAATGAACAAATCAAAACATTAAAGGTGCAATTATTAATTAATTAATTAATTGGCTAGTCAATTTATTTATTTATTTATTTATGGGAGAACCTCGACGCTGCTTCCCGGAGAAATTTCAGTTGGAAAAGAAAGAGTGAGGAATTATTAAAAACCAAACAAACAAACGGAAAAAAATAAAATAAAATAAAAATAAAATAAAATAAACCCCCCCACCCTAAAATATTTTATCTATCCTATTTTATCAATATTTTTATCAATCAATATTTTATCATTCCCGGTGTCCCCAAACCCTTCCCTGGTGTCCCTCGAGTGTCCCTCGAGTGTCCCCAAGTCCAGGTGACCCCAAACTCTGTAAGGGCCGGGATTGGGATCCTGGAATTCTGTGGGATTTGCCCCATTTGGGGTCACATTCCCAATCCCAATCCAGTTCGGGAATTCCCAGTGACCCAGGTTCCCCCCACCCCGTGCCTTGGGAATGGCAGGGTTGGGATCAGGATCCTGGAATTCCGTGGGATCGGCCACTTTGGGGTCACATTCCCAACCCCAAACCCAACTCCCATCCCAGAATTCCTGCTGATCCCATGGGATCCTCCTCTCCCATCCCGGAATTCCCATGGAAAACTCCATTCCCATGGAATCCAGAGTGGGAAATCCTGGCTCCAAGGGCCACTCCCAGGATATTCCCCAGCCCTGAGATCCCAAAGTTTGCCTTGAAATTCCCAGGAAATTCCAGGAGATCCCAGAAAATCCATCCCAAAGGAATTTGTTCCTTGGAACTTCTGCCGGGCCCAGAGAGGGAATTCCCAAAGATTTGGATGAGCTGGAGACAAAAATCCTGGGACTGGAGAAACTGGGAATGCTGGGATGGCCAAATCCCAGCATTTTCCCCAGATTTTTGGCACTTGGAAATGGGGATGAGCTCAGAATTCCCACTGGGAATGGGAGGGTTGGGATCTGCCCTTTTCAAGCTGGATTCCTATGGGCAAAATTTCCAGGAAATTTAGGACCCTGGATCAGGCTGGAAGCACTTCCCAACTTTTCCTGGCTTTGGAACTCCCTGATCCCGGGAATTCCACACGCACAGGAATCCCGTGAAACCCTCTGGAATCAGATTTTTTCCTCTCCAGCTGGAATTTCTTTCTCTAAGAAGAGGGGAAAGCTCTTCCCAAACTCTCATTTTTCCATGGATTTGCTGGAAAATCTGGGAATGGGATCAAATCTGGGGCTGTTCTTCTGGGAAAAAATTCCAGTTTGGGATGAGAGGGAGGAGGGAATTCCAGCCCCAAAGTTCCGTTCCTTGCTCCAAGGATTGTTTGGAATTGTTGGATCCCACCAGGATAAACAATCCTTGGAATTCCTGCATTTGGAATTCCTTACCCTGCTCCCAAAAGTGGCTCCAAAATTCTCTTTCCCTGCTTTTTTTTTTTCCCCTCTTTTTTTTCTTTTTTTTTTTTTTCCCATGGAATTATGTCTTTTCCCACTCCCACCCCCAAATCCCAGGATTCTGTGGGGCTGGGAAAGATTTTTGGGAATTCTGGAGGAAATGTCAGGGTTTTTTATGGATTCAGGGATATATGGAAAAAGAGACCCCTGGGAAGAGTTGGGATTTGCTCCCCTTGAATTTGAAATTCCTGACCATGGAAAAAAAACTGGGAATTCCACAGGCTGGGAGGGAAATCCCAGGATAACCTCACCTGGAATTCCTGGGGATGAGATTCCAAGGGGGATTTGGGGTGATCCAAATCCATGGATTCAGAAAAAGATTCCTGATCCCTTCCCAGGTCCCAAATCCTCACGGATTCCTTCCCAGTCCATTTTTTTTTTTTTTTTTTGAATCATCCCTTGGTTTTCCTGGGATCCAGAGGATCTTTAAACTGATAAACTTGGGAAAAGCCCAAATCCTAACCCTGGAGGTGGGAGTGAGGGAAAACCTCGGGAAAATCTGCTCCCAAAAGAAATCTGGGATGTGGAAAAACTCCTGGAATTCTCCCATCCCAGCAGCTCCCAGAATTCCTAGGATTAAAATTAGGGTTTTTTTTAGGGAAAATAGGATGGGGTGGGGGGGGAAGAAAAGGCCTGGATTTGGTGCTTTCCCAGCTCCCTGGGAATTCCCAGGCTCTGCTATTCTCCAAAAAATTCTGCTGCAGCTTTTCCCCTGGAAAGCAGAAATCCCCTTTTCCCTACAGAAAAAAAAAAAAAGCCCCTCCCCCCTCTATTCCCAGAAATTTTCCCTCTGGAATTCACCCCTTGCCCCCGTGGGATCCATCCCGAGGAATTTTTCCTGAAATCCCGAAGGAATCCTGGAGTTTCTTGGGATGAGGAGAGGCCTTGAATCCAAGGATTCTCCCCCCCCTCCTCCCCTTCCCCCTCCTCGGTCGCTGAATTCCGGAAATTTCCAAGGTATTTTAAACACAGGAAAAAAAAAAGAAAAAAAAAAACCCACGGGATTCAGGGATTTTGGGATGAACGGAAACCCCCTGGAAGCCCCGGAGGAGTTGACGCTTATCCTTAAATTTTTTTGGGAATGCTGAGTCAATGCCAGCTCCAAACCCCCGGGAATTCCTTTGGGATCGACGCCTCCAAAGTTTCCCTTTCCCTTCGTTCACCCAAAATTTTTCAGATTGGGAAAAAAAAAATCTCAGATTGAGGCGGGGAGGGGGGGGGGGGGATTTTTCCAGGTTTTCCAAGGGCATCCCCAAAGAGCTGGATTTTGGGATTTGGGAAAAACCTAGCCGATGGAAAATTGGATAGGGAGAGGAGTGAGGAGGGACAGAAATTCCATTAAAAAAAACCAGGACTGGGATAACAAAAGTCATTAAATAACCCCACAAAAGTGAGAAAAACTGGGAAGGAGCTTGGAAAATCCATGGGGTTTATTCCTAAGGAACTTTCCCTGTTTCCCCCGGCCACTTTTTCCTTGGATCCAAAGAATTGGAAAGAGCCTGGAGGGAGAAAAATGATGGCATTTGGCTGGAATTTGGGGCCGTTTCGGTCATTCCCGATGATCCAATCCCAAATCCCTTTTTTTTTTTTTTTTTTTTTTTTTTTTTGGGGGGGGAGGGTGGCGGGATAGAACGTGGGGAAAAAACGCCCCGGGGGTGCCGGGATGGTCTCTGGAATTCAGGATCCTGGGAAAAAGCAGAGCCTTGGATGAGTATTTTTGGGAAGAGTGGAGGAGGAACCCAGGTTGGATCCCAAAAAATCCCGGGGTCTGCGCATCCACAGGGGCTTGGATCACCGGGAATGCCGGAGAACCCAAAATTCCAACCCCGCCAGAGAGGTCGGAGTAGAAACTCCTTCGTTTTTTGGGATAGATTGTGGCTCCCTCCCCGTCCTCCCAAAAAACTCCTCATCCGAGGGAAAAGCAGAGCCCCGGGCATGCCGGGATTATCCCTGGAATTCGGGAAAACGAAGGAATTTCTGCTCCGACCTCGCCCCTGGGCTAGAATTTTGGCGTCTCCGGCATTCCCCATGATCCAAACCCAAATCCCTTGGGTTTATTTTTTATTTTTTTTTTTTTTTGATAGAACGTGGCTCTTCCCCTCTCCCTTCCAAAACTCTCATCCAAAACTCCGCTTTTCCCCAGGATCGCGAATTCCAGGGATCAGCCCGGCACCCCCGGAGCGTTGTTTCCCCCTCTTTCAATCCCATAAAAAAAAAAAAAAAAAAAAAAAGGAATTTGGATCATCGGGAATGACCGAGACCCCGCCGCTGTCGCTGTCACCTCCAAATTCCAGCCAAAATTCCTTCTTTTTTTTTTTTTTTTTTTTTGGGCGGGTAGAATATGGGGGGAAAAGCGCTCCGGGGGTTCCGGGATTATCCCTGGAATTCGCGATCCCGAGGAAAAGCGGAGTTTTGGATGAGGGTTTTGGGAAGAGAGGAGGGGAAGTCACGTTCTGTCCTCCCCTCCCTCCCCCCCCCAAAAAAAGGGATTTTGGCTCTGACTTCGTTCCCGGAGCTGGAATTCCGGGGGGGGGGGGGGGGGGGGGGAGGGGCGGCATCCCCGTCATTCCCGATGATCCAACCCCCTCTGGATGCGCAAATCCCACTTTTCGGGGGATAGAACGTGACTTCGCCCCCCTTTCCCAAAAACCCTCATCCAAAGGGAAAACAGCGCTCCGGGGGTGCCGGGGTTATCCCTGGAATTCGGGATTCCTGGGGAATAGCGGAGCCTTGGATCGCCCCTTATCAGAGCGGAGCCCAAACAATTCCCTCCATCCGCGGCTCCGCGGCTCCGGGAGGGATAAACAATTCCCAAAAATCAGCCGGGAACGCTCATCCCGATCCTTCGCACCCCGGAAATGACGGGGACGAACTCAGGGGCGCCCTTGGAATTCCAGGGGTGGGGGATGGGGGGGTGGGGACGGGCTCATTCCGAGCGGGATATAAAGCCGGGATGAACCTCTGCGCTTCCTACGCTGGAAATCCCAGGGACTTTTCGGGATGCGCTCCCGAATCCTCTTCCTCCTCCTCATCCTCCTCCTGGCGCTGCTCTGCGCCTCCCCGGCGGCTTCCGCGCCTCCTCCCTGGCAGCCGGCACGGAGCGATCCCAGTCCCTGGTTGTGGGGGGATGATTCCCACTCCCGATCCCATTCCCGATCCCAAAGTCCCGTGGAAGTGCAGTGCCAGGAGGCGCAGCTGGTGGTGATCGTGCATCGGGATTTATTTGGGAACGGGCGCTTGGTCAGCGCGGCCGAGCTCAGTTTGGGCCCCGCCGCCTGCAAACATTCCCGCCTGGATCCATCCCAAAAAACCGTCACCTTCAGCGCCGGCCTGCACGAATGCGGCAGCACCGTCCAGGTGAGTCCTGCCTCTGATCCAGGGATTCTCACCGCGATTCCCACCGGGAGCGGCTCCCGGTTTTAAGGAGAGTCCCGTGCGCATCCCGGGATCCCGACCCGGAGAGGCTCCAGGAGATCCCGAGGTGTCGGTGAACGTTCAGGTGAGTCCTGGCCCGGTCCCGCAATTCCCACCTGGAGACGTTCCCGACTCCGTGCAAATCCCAGATTTAAGGGAGATCCAGGTGAGTCCTTGTCCCGATCCCGCAATTCCCACCTGGAGACGTTCCCGTTTCCGTGCAAATCCCAGATTTAAGGGAGATCCAGGTGAGTCCTTGTCCCGATCCCGCAATTCCCACCTGGAGACGTTCCCGTTTCCGTGCAAATCCCAGATTTAAGGGAGATCCAGGTGAGTCCTTGTCCCGATCCCGCAATTCCCACCTGGAGACGTTCCCGTTTCCGTGCAAATCCCAGATTTAAGGGAGATCCAGGTGAGTCCTTGTCCCGATCCCGCAATTCCCACCTGGAGACGTTCCCGGATCTGTGCAAATCCCAGGGTTTGAAGGAAATCCAGGTGAGTCCCGGCCCGATCCCGCAATTCCCACCGGGATCTCCCCCTGGAGCGTCTCCCGGGGCAGCGCCTATTCCCGGTTTTACGTGGGATCCATAGGCTGGATTCGGGATCATGCCAGGGGAAGGAGGAGTCGGGATTTTCCCGCAGCTTTTCCCATTCCTCTGGGGAAAGCCCCTTTTCCCTCGGGCTTAATACAACCCCCTGAAAACGGAGATTTCCCGTCCCCCTTTTTTTTTTTTTTGTTTTCCCGTCCCCCCCCCCCCTTTTTTTTTTTTCCCCGTCCCCTTCTCCATGGATTGCCCCAGCATTCCCAGTCAGCCCAGTAGCGGCGCTGGGACGACGGGTGGCCTCTCCCGTGGAATTCCCACGTTTTATTCCCAGATCATCCCGAATTCCCTGACTGCTTTCAATTCCCGCTCACTCTGGCAATGTCCCCGGATTAAGGAACCGCTTTTCCCACGGAATTCCCGTTTTTCGTTTCCAGATCACCCCGGATTCCCTGATCTACCGGACACTCCTGAGCTACAATCCCAGCCCCGGCAGCAATCCCGCCATCGTGCGCAGCAACCCGGCCGTGATTCCCATCGAGTGCCACTATCCAAGGTTTTCCCGGACCCCGTCCCGCATTCCCGGCGTTCCTAGGAACCCCGCTCTCATCCTGGGACCTCCATTCCTATCCTGGCATCCCGATTCCATTCCCAGTGCCCCCAGGATCCCATCCCACATTCCTGGCATTCCCAGATCCCATCCACATTCCCAGCATTCCTGGGATTCCCATTCCCATTCCAGTGTCCCATTCCAGATCCTGATTCCCTTTTCTAGGCAGGTTAATGTCACTGGTGGCTCCACATTCCCATTCCCAGTGTCCCCATTCCCAGTGTCCTGTGCCCCCATTCCATTCCCCTGCCAGTGTCCCATGTCCCATACCCGGTGTCCCCATTCCCTTCCCAGTGTTCCCAGTGGCCAATTCCCTTTTCCAGGTGAGATAATGTTTCCAGTGGCTCCCCATTCCCAGGGTCCTGTGTCCCCTTTCCCAACGTTCCCATTCTTGTGTCCCTTTCCCAGTGTCCCAGTCCCATTCCTGTGTCCCAGTGTCCCATTCCCATGTCCCCTTTCCCAGTGTCCCAGTCCCATTCCTGTGTCCCAGTGTCCCATTCCCAGTGTCCTAGTCCCATTCCCGTGTCCCCTTTCCCAGTGTCCCTTTCCCATGTCCCCATCCCCGTATCCCTTTCCCAGTATCCCATCCCCATTCCCGTGTCCCCATTCCCAGTATCCCAGTGTCCCTTTCCCAGTGTCCCATTCCCGTATCCCTTTCCCAGTATCCCATTCCTGTGTCCCCTTTCCCAGTGTCCCATTCCCATTTCCAGGCGGGATAATGTCACCAGTGGCTCCATCCGTCCCACCTGGTCTCCCTTCAACTCCGCACTGGCATCGGAGGAGAAGCTCCTGTTCTCCCTGCGCCTCATGAACGGTGTGGAATTGGGATTTCCCATCCATTTCCCCCCTTTTCCATTCCTTTCCCTCCTTCCCACCCATTTCCCCCTTTTTGAATCACTTTGGGGATAATCCCATTGGATTTTCCAGAGGACTGGAGCTCCCTTCTTGGGGTTGCCCCTTTTCCCTATTTCCCCCCTTTCCCCCATATCTCAATCCCCTTTCCCCCTTTTCCATCCCTTTTTCCTCCCTTTCCCCCTTTTGGTATCACTTTGGTAACGATCCTGTTGGATTTTCCAGAGGGTTGGAACTCTGAACTTTTTGGGATTCCCCCTTTCCCCAGTTTGGGATCACTTTGGGGTTGATCCCATTGGATTTTCTAGAGGACTGTATCTCTGAGTAAAATTTTTTGGGATTCCTCCTTTTCCCATCCCCTTTCTCCCTTTTGGGATCACTTTGAGGATGATCCCGTTGGGTTTTCCAGAGGACTGGAGCTCCGAGCGGGATTTCTCGGGGTTCCCCCTTTGTCATCCCTTTTCCCGTTGGGTTTTCCAGAGGACTGGAGCTCCGAGCGGGATTTCTCGGGGTTCCCCCTTTGTCATCCCTTTTCCCGTTGGGTTTTCCAGAGGACTGGAGCTCCGAGCGGGATTTCTCGGGGTTCCCCCTTTCTCATCCCTTTTCCCGTTGGGTTTTCCAGAGGACTGGAGCTCCGAGCAGGATTTCTCGGGGTTCCCCCTTTGTCATCCCTTTTCCCGCTGGGTTTTCCAGAGGACTGGAGCTCCGAGCGGGATTTCTCGGGGTTCCCCCTTTCTCATCCCTTTTCCCGTTGGGTTTTCCAGAGGACTGGAGCTCCGAGCGGGATTTCTCGGGGTTCCGGCTGGGGGATGTGCTGAACATCCAAGCCGAGGTGGGTTCCCACAGCCACGTCCCGCTCCGGCTCTTCGTGGATTCCTGCGTGGCCACCTTGGGTCCCGGCATTGGCAATGAGCCTCACTACGCCATCATCGACTTCAACGGGTGCGCTGGGGACATCTGGGGATACTTGGGGACATCTGGCGACACTTGGGGACATTCAGGGACATCTGGGGACATCCAGGGATGTTTAGGGGAGATTCAGGGACCTCTGGGGACATTCAGGGACATCTGGGGACACTTGGGGACATTCAGGGAAGTTTTGGGACATTTGGGGATGTTCGGGGACATTCAGGAACCTTTGGGGGCATTCAGGGATATCTGGGGACACTTGGGGACATTCTGGGATGTCTTTGGACATTTGGGGATGTTCGGGGACATTCAGGGATATCTGGGGACACTTGGGGATATTCAGGGATGTTTTGGGACATTTGGGGATGTTCGGTGACATTCAGGAACCTTTGGGGGCATTCAGCGATATCTGGGGACACTTGGGGACATTCAGGGATGTTTTGGGACATTTGGGGAAGTTTGGGGACATTCAGGGACATCTGGGGACACTTGGGGACATTTAGGGATGTTTTGGGACATTTGGGGAAGTTTGGGGACATTCAGGGACATCTGGGGACACTTGGGGACATTTAGGGATGTTTTGGGACATTTGGGGAAGTTCGGGGACATTCAGGGACATCTGGGGACACTTGGGGACATTTAGGGATGTTTTGGGACATTTGGGGAAGTTCGGGGACATTCAGGAACATCTGGGGACACTTGGGGACATTTAGGGATGTTTTGGGACATTTGGGGATGTTCGGGGACATTCAGGGACATCTGGGGACACTTGGGGACATTCAGGGATGTTTTGGGACATTTGGGGATGTTTGGGGACATTCAGGGACATCTGGGGACATTCAGGGACATTTAGGGATGTTTTGGGACATTTGGGGATGTTCGGGGACATCTGGGGACATCTGGGGACATTCAGGGATGTTTTGGGACATTTGGGGATATTCGGGGAGATTCAGGGACATCTGGGGAGATTCAGGGACATTTGGGGACATTTGGGGACATTCAGGGATGTTTTGGGACATTTGGGGAAGTTCGGGGACATTCAGGAACCTTTGGGGACATTTAGGGACACGTGGGTAGATTCAGGGACATCTGGGGACATTCAGGGACGTTTGGGGACATTTGGGGATGTTTTGGGACAGGGTCAGGAGGTGGTGACACCTCACTACGCCATCATTGACTTCAACAGGTGAATTTGGGGAGTTTAGGGCCACTTGGGGACCTATGGGGACATTTGGGGGTCAGGGGGAGGGTGGCACCTCATCTCACCCCAATCATTGGCTTCAGTGGGTGCTCTGGGGACCTCTGGGGACAGTTTGGGGACTTGTGGGGACATTTGGACACAGTCGGGGTGGTGACACCTCAGTGTGCCATCAATGACCTCAATGATCCTGGGAATATCTGGGGACATTTGGGGACACTTTAAGGTCTGGGACACGGTGGTCACGCCTCATCCCTCCCCAGTGTTCCATTATTGACTTCACTGCGTGAGTTCGGGACATTTTGGGGACATTCTGGGGACATTTGGGGATCTGAGGGTCACCCTGGTGGTGCTGAACCCTTGTCACTTCCCTGGATGACCTGGGGGCACTTGGGGACACCTCGGTGCCAGCCAGGGATGTGACCCCGCTGTCCCCGCAGCTGCCTGGTGGACGGGCGCTCCGATGCCACCAGCTCGGCCTTTGTCACCCCCCGTCCCCGTCAGGACGTGCTGCGCTTCCAGATCGACGCCTTCCGCTTCGCCGGGGACCCCCGCAGCCTGGTAACACTCGGGGACGCCTCGGGGACACCCTGGTGTCCCCAGCCCCGCAGTGGCCCCAGCAGTGTCCCCTCCCCGCAGATCTACATCACGTGTCACCTGAAGGTGATGCCGGCCGAGCAGAGCCCAGACGTGCTGAACAAGGCCTGCTCCTTCAGCAAGGCGCGCAACACGTGAGTGACACCGCGGGGACATCGCCGTCGCCTCCCTGCTGAGGGTGGCACTGGGTGATCGGTGTCACCTCCCTGCTGAGGGTGGCACCGGTGACCGGTGTCACCTCCCGCCGCAGCTGGGCACCCGTGGAGGGGACGAGGGACATCTGCAGCTGCTGTGAGCTCGGCAACTGCGGCAGCGCCGCGCTGGCCCGGGGCCTGCGGCCACCGGAGCCCTGGAATGGCCACCGGTACCGGCGACACGACGGTGAGGGGACAGGGGGACACGGGGACAGGGGGAACATTGGGACAGGGGAACGTGGGGATACCAGGGACAGAGGGGACGTGGGGACAGCGGGGGTACGGTGGTCCCTCCTCGCTGTCCCCTCATTGTCCCCTCACTGTCCCCTGCTGTCTCCAGGTGCCACCTCCGAAGCCGACGTTGTCATCGGGCCAGTGCTGCTCTCCAGCGACCCGCAGGGCCAGCGCCCCCAGAGCCACCCGGGTGAGTCCCCTGAGGTGACATCGGTGACACCGGTGACGATCAGTCGGTGACACCGGTGACAACCCCGCTCACCTCTGTGCCACTTCCTGTCGCTTTGCAGGCACGGTGACACCGCTGGGCATGGGGACGGCGCTGGGCTGCGCCGTGGCCGTTGTGGCGGTGGCCGGAGCCGTGCTGGGCCTCGGCCTGAGGCACCGGAATTCCCAATAAATCCCAAAAAGATCAACGGGATTTCCCAATAGATCCCAGAAAGATCAACGGGATTCCCAATAAATCCTGGAAGGACAAACGGTGTCCGAGGGGTCACTCTGGGGAGGAATCCTGGGAATGGGGTGGGGAGGGTGACCAGTCCTGTCCCAGTGTCCCCATTCCCATTCCGGCTGTCCCCATTCCTGCTGTCCCCATCCCAGTGTTCCCATCCCTATGCCAGTGTCCCCATTCCCAGTATCCCATTCCCATTCCGGCTGTCCCCATTCCTGCTGTCCCCATCCCAGTGTTCCCATCCCTATGCCAGTGTCCCCATTCCCAGTATCCCATTCCCATTCCGGCTGTCCCCATTCCTGCTGTCCCCATCCCAGTGACCCAGTGTCCATTCCCACTGTCCCTATTCTCAGTGTCCCCATTCCCATTCCCAGTGTCCCATTTCCAATGTCGCCATTCTGTATATCCCCATTCCCAGTGTCCCCATTCCCATCCCAGTGTCCCCATTCCCATCCCAGTATCCCCATTCCTTTCCCAATGTCCCCATTCCCATTCCCAGTGTCCCCATTCCTGCTGTCCCCATTCCCATTCCATTCCCAGTGTCCCCATTCTCATTCCCAGTGTCCCATTCCTATCCCAGTGTTCCATTCCCAGTGTCCCCATTCTGAATGTCCCCATTCCCATTCCCAGTGTCCCATTCCCAGTGTCCCCATTCCCCTCCCAGTATCCCCATTCCATTCCCACTGTCCCCATTCCCAGCTCCAAAATTCTCAAATCCCAACTTCCAGTCTCTGCAGGTTTAGAAAAGGCAGGAAACCAAAAAAATTCCCTAAAAACTTTACAGGATTTCCTCCCCAAAATTCCCAGAGCTGTTTCTTTCTCACCCCACCTCGGGGACATTCCCAAAAATTCCCAAGGATTTTAAGGATCACGAGGATTTTTTTGAGCATTGGGGCGATCCCTGTTTTTATTTCAGCCTTGGATTCCCTCGGGAAATGAGATAAAAAAAAACGGGAATAATGGGGGAAAAAATTGGGATAAAAAAGATTCCAGAGAGACCTCGTGGCTTCCCTACTTTTTATTGGGAAAAGGGGGAATTTTGGGAACTCTTCGGAGCCACCTTGGGAACTTCCTGGGAAAGGGGACGGGCAACATTCCTGGGATTCAGCTGCCATCAGGATCTGCGTGGGGAAAAAATGGGAAAATCCCAGGAATTTCCATGGAAAAGGAGGAAAAAAACAACCCCAAATGGTCAAATCCCAGAAAATTCCATGGAAAATGAGGAAAATCCCAACTGGCAGCCCAAATCCTGGACAATTCCATGGAAAAGGAACAAACCCCCAAATTCCAGCAAATCCCATAGGAAAGAAAGAAAATCCCGACCTCAAATAACCAAATCCCCGAAAATTCCATGGAAGATTTGGAAAATCCCGTATTTTGATTTTTTTTCCCCTAAACTTCAGCAGTATGGAAATCTGGGAAAAAGTGGGGACAAAAGTGGGGAAAAAAGAAGGGGGGAAAAAAAAGGCAGAAAAAAAGCGGGGAAAAGTTGGGAAAATGGGAAAGAAGTGAAAAAAAATGGGGGGAAAAGTGGAGGAAAAGCAGAAGAAACAGGAAAAATTGGGGGGAAAGCAAAAAATGTGGGGAAAAACAGAAAAAATGGGAAGAAAGTAAAAAAAAAAAAAAAAAACCTGGAACAAAGTGGAGGGTAGAGGGGAAAAAAGTGGGGGAAAAAGCAGTGGAAAAATGGGACAAAAGTGGGAAAATTTGGGAAAAAGTGGGAAAAGAGCAGGAAAAAAGTGGAAAAAAGTTGGGAAAAAAAGCAAAAACTAGCGGGGAAAAATGTAAAAAAAAAGCAGGAAAATTTAGGAAAAAGGATAAAAAAAAGGAAAAGCGGGGGGAAAAAGGAAAAGCCAGGAAAAAAAGTGGGAAAAATGGAAAAAAAAAAAGGGCGAAAAGTCGGAAAAGACTGGGAATAAAAGAGGGGAAAAAGCAAAAAACAAAGTGGGGGAAAATCTAGGAAAATTTGGGGAAGAAAGGGGGAAAAAAAAGCAGGAAAATTTTGGGAAAAAGCTCTAAAAAAAGCAGGAAAAAAGCAGGAAAAGGAGGCTGTATTCCAGGATTTTTTGGGAATGGGAATTCTGTACTGGTGGTGGGAAAAGCCTGAAAAAGTGGGGGGAAAAGCAGCTGAAAAAGGAAAAAATAGTGGGAAAAATGTGAAAAAAAGCAGAAAAATTTGGGGGAAAAGTAGGAAAAAAGGGAGAAAAGGTGAGAAAATTTGGGAAAAGAGTGGGGGAAAAAGAGGAAAAAAGAAAAAATGTGGGGAAAATGCAAAAAAAAAGCAGAAAAATTTGGGGGAAAAAGCAAGGAAAAAAGCAGGAAAATGTAGGGAAAAAGCAGGAAAAATTGGGAAAAGAGCAGGAAAAAAGAAAAAAAAAAGTGGGGGAAAAAATGTGAAATAACCAAGAAAATTTGTGGAAAATAGTGGGAAAAAAAGCAGGAAAATGGGGGAAAGTGGGAAAAGAGTGAAAAATGGGGCAAAAAGTGGGAAAATTTTGGGGAAAAGTGAGAAAAAAGCAGGAAAAAAAATCTGGAAATTTTGGGGAAATGTGGGAAAATGTAGGAAAAAAGCAGGAAAAAAGTGAAAAAAAAAAAGGAGAGAAAAAAGTGGGAAAATTTAGGAAAAAAACCAGGGAAAAAGCAGGAAAATTTAGGAAAAAAGCTGGAAAAAAGCGGGAAAATTTAGGGAAAAAACAGGGAAAAAGCAGGAAAATTTAGGGAAAAAAGCTGGAAAAAGATCTGGAAAAAGGCAGGAAAATTTAGGAAAAAAGCAGGAAAAGATCAGGAAAAAGGTGGGGAAAATGGGAGAAAAAAAGGGAAAATTTAGGGAAAAAAACAGGGAAAAAAGCAGGAAAATTTATTTTAAAAAATGTGGAAATGAGCGGGAAAAAACTGGGAAAAGTAGGGGAAAAAGTTGGGAAAATTTAGGAAAAAAACTGGAAAAAAGTGGGAAAATTTAGGAAAAAAACAGGGAAAAAGTGGGAAAATTTAGGAAAAAAAGCAGGAAAAAGCAGGAAAATTTAGGAAAAAAGCTGGGAAAAGTGGGAGAAAAAAGCGGGAAAAATTAGGAAAAATAGCAGGAAAAAGCAGGAAAAAAACTGGGAAAAGTGGGAGAAAAAAGTAGGAAAATTTAGGGGAAAAAAACAGGGAAAAAAGCAGGAAAATTTAGGAAAAAAGCAGGAAAATTTATTTTAAAAAATTGTGGAAATGAGCGGGAAAAAGTGGGAAAAGTAGGGGAAAAAGTTGGGAAAATTTTGGAAAAAAACTGGAAAAAAGCAGGAAAATTTAGGAGAAAAAGCAGGAAAAAGTGGGAAAATTTAGGAAAAAAACAAGGAAAAAAGCCGGAAAATTTAGGAAAAAAAGCAGGGAAAAAGCAGGAAAATTTAGGAAAAAAAGCAGGAAAAAAGCTGGGAAAAGTGGGAGAAAAAAGCAGGAAAAATTAGGAAAAATAGCAGGAAAAAGCAGGAAAAAAACCTGGGAAAAGTGGGAGAAAAAAGTGGGAAAATTTAGGGAAAAAAACCAGGGAAAAAGCAGGAAAATTTAGGGAAAAAGCTGGAAAAAAGCAGGAAAATTTAGGAAAAAAGCTGGAAAAAAGCAGGAAAATTTAGGAAAAAAGTTGGAAAAAAGCAGGAAAATTTAGGAAAAAACGGAAAAAAGCGGGTAAAAGCAGGAAAATTTATTAAAAAAAACAGGGGAAAAGCAGGAAAATTTAGGAAAAAAAGCAGGAAAAAGATCTGGAAAAAAGCAGGAAAATTTAGGAAAAAAAAAAGGGGGAAAAGCAGGAAAAAGAGGCTGCATTTTCTTTATAGGATTTTTTTTTTTTGGGATTGGGAATTGCGTACTGGGAAATGCGGCAGTTGGAGGCGGACACGAAGCGCCCGGTGTAGTGGATGTGGCAGCGCACGACGTTGTTGGTAAAATCCGATTCCAGCACTAAATATTTGGGATTTACCTGGACCTGGGAATACGGGAAAAATCGGGAAAAGGAATTTAGAAAATCAGCAGGAAAAAAAAAAAAATCCCAAAAAGTAAAAGGGAAAATCAGGGGGAAAATCAGGGGGAAAATCCCAAAAAGTAAAAGGGAAATCGGGGGAAATCCCAAAATGGGGAAAAGGGAAAATCAGGGAAGGAAATCCCAAAAAGCAAAAGGGAAAATCGGGGGAAATCCTAAAACTGGGAAACGGGAAAATCAGGGGAGACAATCCCAAAAAATCAACAGGGAAAGGGAAAATAAACAGGGGGAAAAAAAAATCCCAACATTAATAGGGAAGGAGAAAATCAGGGAAAACCACCCAACAATAAACAGGGAAAGGGGAAAAAAAAAAATCCCAAATATAGGGAAAAGGAATGGAGAAAAATCCCAAAAATATCCAGGGAAATAGAAAAGCAAACAGCGGGAAAAAAAATCCCCAAATTATCAAGGAAATGGGAAAATCAGGGGGAAATCCCAAAAATAAACAAGGGGAAGGGAAAGGAGAAGAAAAAAAATCCCCAAATTATCAAGGAAAAGGGAAAATCAGGAAAAATCCCCAGATCTCAACAGGGCAAGGGGAAAATCAGCGGGGGGGGGGGGGGGGAATCCCAAAATTACCTGGGATATGGGAAAATCAGGGGGAAAAGCTCAAAATAGGGAATAGTGAAGGGGGACAAAAAAAATATCCCAAAAATCAAGGAAAAAAAAAAAAATGAAAAAAAGCAGGAAAAACCACCCTGGGAAACAAACAAACAAAAAAAAATCCAAGGGTGGGAAAATCCTGATGGGAGGCAAAATTTGGGATTTTTTTAAGGTCAAAATGACCCCAGGGTACCTTGAGGATGTAATTCCCGGGTGGAACGTCGGTGATGTCGATCCACTGGCAGTCGATGTCGGCGTTGTACGTGTCGTAACAGCCTGGGCTGAGACCCTGCGGAAAATGGGGTGAAAAATGGGGAAAATGGGGGGAAATGGGGAAAAAATGGGGAAAAAGGAGGAAAAATGGGGAAAAAAGGAGGAAAAATGGGGAAAAAAAGGAGGAAAAAAGGAGGAAAAATGGGGGAAAAGGAGGAAAAATGGGGGAAAAGGAAGAAAAATGGGGAAAAAGGAGGAAAATGGGAAAAATGGGGAAAAAAGGAGGAAAAAAGAGGAAAATGGGAAAAATGGGGAAAAGGAGGAAAAATGGGGGAAAAAGGAGGAAAAATGGGGAAAATGGGGAAAAAAGGAGGAAAAAGGAAGAAAAATGGAGGAAAAATGAGGAAAAATGGGGGAAAAAAGGAAGAAAAATGAGGAAAAAAAGGAGGAAAATGGAAAAAAAGAAGGAAAAACGGGGGAAAAGGAGGAAAAAGGAGGAAAAATGGGGAAAAAGGAGGAAAAATGGGGAAAAGGAGGAAAAATGGAGGAAAAATGGGGGGGAAAGGAGGAAAAATGGGGAAAAAAGAAGGAAAAAATGAGGAAAAATGGGGAAAAAAGGAGGACAAAAGGGTCCCATCGGTGTCGTAACAGCCTGGGCTGAGACCCTGTGGAAAATGGGGTGAAAAATTGGGAAAATGGGAACAAAAAATGAGGAAAAGGGACAAAAAAAAAGGGTGGAAATGGGAATAAAAGGGAGGGGAAAAAAGGAGGGGAAAAGGACAAAAAGTGGCCAAAAGTTGACAAAAAGGGACAAAAGAAGACACAGAAAAGGGGAGAAAATGAGAAAAAGGGATCAAAGGGGACAAAATGGGACAAAAAGGGACCAGAAAGGATCAAAAGGGACAAAAAAAAGGGAAGAAATGTGACAGAAGTGACAAAAGGCCGCTGTCCTTGGGTGTCACCTGAGTGCAGGCGCAGCGCCAGAAATGGGGAC
Organism: Cinclus cinclus; assembly: GCF_963662255.1. Taxonomy (NCBI): domain Eukaryota; kingdom Metazoa; phylum Chordata; class Aves; order Passeriformes; family Cinclidae; genus Cinclus; species Cinclus cinclus. The sequence goes on along the minus strand of NC_085058.1, from coordinate 2,930,243 downwards.
AAAAAGGAAAAAATGGGGACCAAAAAGTGACAGGAAGTGACCAAAAGTGACAGGAAGTGACCAAATGTAACAGGAAGTGACAGAAGTGACAAAGGCGCCGTCCCCGGGTGTCACCTGGGTGTGGGCACAGCGCCAAAAATGTGGACAAAAGGGACCAAAATGGACAGAAAGTGACAGGAAGTGACAAAAGGGGACTTAAAAATGACCAAAAGTGACAGGAAGTGACAAAGGTGCTGTCCCTGGGTGTCACCTGGGTGTAGGTGGTGCAGGCCCAGCGCCACAAATGGGGACAAAATGGGACCAAAAGTGACAAAAAGTGACAGGAAGTGACAAAAGGGGACTGAAAGGGACCAAAAGTGACCAAAGAAGTGACAAAGGAAGCTGTCCCCGTGTGTCACCTGGGTGTGGGCGGTGCAGGCGTAGCGCTTGAGGTGGCCGAAGTCGCAGGTGGTGTCCTCGAGGCAGAAGCTGGCCTTGTGTCCCTCGGCCACCCGGCGGCCCGAGGTGACATCCAGCAGGTCGTAGTGACTGAACTCTGCCATGCTGTGGTAGTGCCTGGGGACACGTTGGGGACATGCTGGGGACACTCCCTGGACACTTGGGACAATCAGGGGACAGTGGGGAGACTCGGAGGACATTCAGCGGACAGTTAAGGGACAATCAGGAGACAGTCAGGGGACACTGGGGGACACTCAGGGGACACTTGGGGACATTCAGGGGACATTCAGGGGACACTCGGGGGACAGTGACAGGACATTCAGGGGACACTTAGGACACTTGGGGGACATTTAGAGGACAGTCAGGGGACACTCGAGACACTCAGGGGACATTCAGGGGACACTCAGGGGATGTTCCCACCCTTTAGAGGGGATATGGGCGGAGGGGACATCAGTGCTGGGGCACAGCAGGTGGCAGCTCCCGCCTTGGGGACATTCACTGCGACAGCGAGGGGCCACCAACGCAGTGGCCCTGGGGACATTAACTCTGGGAGTGTGGTGGCTTTGGGGATAAAGAGCCCAAGGAAGGTGACACCACACACCGAGGTCCCAAAGCAACATCAGCAAACGTAGAAACGTCACTGAAACGCCACAAAAAGCTGCCAGCAGAGGGAGGGGACAGCTTGGGGACAGCTGGGGACACTCACTGGTGGCAGCTGTGCCACTGCCAGCTGTGCCGGGGCTGGCTGGGCAGGAAGTCGGCCGTGCCCTGGTTCTTGACGCGCTGCGGGAAGCGCAGCAGCACCCGCACGTCGTAGTCGGTGGCCTCGGCCGCGTACGCCGTGCTGGGGACAGCGGGGACACGGGGGACAGTGGGATAGTGGGGACAGTGGGATAGGGGGGACAGTGGGGATTGTGGGGATGGTGGGATAGTGGGGATAATGGGGATAGTGGGATAGTGGGGATAGTAGAATAGTGGGGATAGTGGGATGGGGGGACAGTGGGACAGTGGGATAGGGGGGACAGTGGGACAGTGGGATAGGGGGGACAGTGGGATAATGGGGATAGTGGGATAGTGGGGATAATAGGATAGTGGGGATAGTGGGGATAGTGGGGATAGTGGGATAATGGGGATAGTGGGATAGTGGGATAGTGGGGATAGTGGGGATAGTGGGGACAGTGGGATAGTGGGGATAGTGGGGACAGTGGGGATAGTGGGATAGTGGGGATAGTGGGATAGTGGGATAGTGGGGATAGTGGGATAGTGGGGATAGTGGGGACAGTGGGGATAGTGGGGATAGTGGGGACAGTGGGGTCAATGTTGATAATGGGGATAACGGGGACAGCGGGACAGTGGGACAGTGGGACAGCGGGACAGTGGGACAGTGATATTTCGTCCCCAGGAAAGGAAGGGATGGAGGAGAGGAACCGTCCGGGCTTTGCTTGGCTGCTCCCAGTGCCTTTTCCCTTTTCCCTTTTCCCTTTTCCCTTTTCCCTTTTCCCACTTTCTCTTTTCCTTTGCCATTGTCCACTTTTCATTTTCCATTTTCTATTTTGCTTTTTTCCTTCCATATTTTCCTCTTCTTCTGCCTTTTTTCTTCCCCTTTCCCCCCCACCCCTTTTTTATCCCCTTTCCCCCCCTTTACCCTTTTTCCCCTTCCCTCCCTTTTCCCTTCCCCTTTTCCTCTTTCCTTTTCCTTTCCCCTTCCCTCTCTCCTGTCCTTCCCTCTCCCCTTTGCCCCTTCCATCCCCCTCCCTCTCCTGTATCAGCCCCTCCCCCTTCTCCACCCTGTCCCTCTCTCCTTCGATGTCCCCATCTCCCCCTCATCCCAGGAACCCTCTCCCCTCACTTCATCCACATCTCCCCCTCATCCAGGCTTCCCATCCTTCCCAAAAATCCCCATTCCCATCCCAGTCCTCCCTTTATCCTCCTCTCCCCAGTCTCCCCTTCACCCCTCCCCCATCCTCCCAGCCCTTTTCCCTCCTCCCTTTTCTCCACACATCCCCCCCCCCCCCCCCCGCCCCGATCCCAAAGCATTCCCGTTCCCAGGAATCCTCCCTCTCCCCTTCCCAGGAATCCTCCTCCTCCATCACTCCCATTCCCAGCGTTCCCATCTCTCCCATTCCCAGCGATCCCATCTCTCCCATTCCCAGTTATCCCATCTCTTCCGTTCCCATCTCTCCCATCACTCCCATTCCCAGTGATCCCATCTCTCCCATTCCCAGCGATCCCATCTCTCCCATTCCCAGCGATCCCATCTCTCCCATTCCCAGCGATCCCATCTCTTCCGTTCCCATCTCTCCCATCACTCCCATTCCCAGTGATCCCATCACTCCCATTCCCAGCGATCCCATCTCTCCTATTACCAGTGATCCCATCTCTCCCGTTCCCATCTCTCCCATCACTCCCATTCCCAGTAATCCCATCTCTCCCATCTTTCCCATTCCCAGGGATCCCATCTCTCTTGTTCCCAGGAATCTCACCTGGCCAGGCACTTCTCCTCGGCGGCGCAGCGCAGCGAGTACAGGTGAGCCCTCTGCACGTACGTGGATGCCTGGACGTAGTTGGGATCTGGGACCAGATCTGGGAGACCTGCCGGGAAAACGGGGACAGGGATTGGGGACAGGGACCGGGGACATCCCCCAGGGACACAGCCCTTGGAGGCCTGGATGTATCTGGGATTTGGGATCACATCTCGGAGATGTGCTGGGAAAATGGGGACAGGGAGTGGGGACATCTGGAATTAGTTCCAGGACACCTGTGGGAAAATGGGGACATCACTGGGGACAGGGACCGGGGACATCCCCCAGGGACACATAATTTCTTGGAGGCCTGGATATAGCTGGGATTTGGGATCAGATCCGGGAGATGTGCTGGGAAAACAGGGACAGGGATTGGGAACATCTGGAATTAGTTCCAGGACACCTGTGGGAAAATGGGGACATCCACTGGGGACAGGGACTGGGGACATCTGGGATGAAATCCAAGGGACCTGCTGGGAATATGTGGACAGGGACTGGCGACATCCTGGATCAGATTTGGGGGGCCTGCGGGACCATGGAGACATCCCTGAGCATAGGGACAGCCCCTGGGGACAGGGATATGCCCTGGGTTTGGGGACACAGACCCGGGAGGCCCGGACAAATCTGGGATCTGGGACTGACCACAGAGACATTCCTGGGAACAGGGATTGGTGACATGGGATCCAGGACTGAGCATGGGGACATCCCTGGGAACAGGGATTGGGGACACAGGATCCAGGACTGAGCATGGGGACATCCCTGGGGACAGGGACTGGGGACACAGGATCCAGGACTGAGCATGGGGACATCCTTGGGGACAGGGACTGGGGACACAGGATCCAGGACTGAGCATGGGGACATCCCTGGGGACAGGGATTGGTGACACAGGATCCAGGACTGAGCATGGGGACATCCCTGGGGACAGGAATTGGTGACACAGGATCCAGGACTGAGCATGGGGACATCCCTGGGGACAGGAATTGGTGACACAGGATCCAGGACTGAGCATGGGGACATCCCTGGGGACAGGGACTGGGGACACAGGATCCAGGACTGAGCATGGGGACATCCCTGGGGACAGGGATTGGGGACACGGGATCCAGGACTGAGCATGGGGACATCCTTGGGGACAGGGATTGGGGACACAGGATCCAGGACTGAGCATGGGGACATCCCTGGGAACAGGGACTGGGGACACAGGATCCAGGACTGAGCATGGGGACATCCCTGGGAACAGGGATTGGTGACACGGGATCCAGGACTGAGCATGGGGACATCCCTGGGGACAGGGATTGGGGACACGGGATCCAGGACTGAGCATGGGGACATCCTTGGGGACAGGGATTGGGGACACAGGATCCAGGACTGAGCATGGGGACATCCTTGGGGACAGGGGACACAGGATCCAGGACTGAGCATGGGGACATCCTTGGGGACAGGGACTGGGGACACAGGATCCAGGACTGAGCATGGGGACATCCCTGGGAACAGGGATTGGGGACACAGGATCCAGGACTGAGCATGGGGACATCCTTGGGGACAGGGATTGGGGACACAGGATCCAGGACTGAGCATGGGGACATCCCTGGGAACAGGGATTGGGGACACAGGATCCAGGACTGAGCATGGGGACATCCCTGGGGACAGGGATTGGGGACACAGGATCCAGGACTGAGCATGGGGACATCCTTGGGGACAGGGACTGGGGACACGGGATCCAGGACTGAGCATGGGGACAGGGATTGGGAACGTGGATTGGTGACACGGGATCCAGGATTGAGCATGGGGACAGGGACTGGGGACAGGGACATCCCTGGGGACAGGGATCGGTCGGGACCAGGGCTCCTTCTCCCAGCAGCCCAGCGGGGAAGTTCCGGGTCCCCAGCCCGGCCAGGTTTTTCCAATTTCCAGCTGGAAAATCCGCCCTTCCCTCCCCTCCCTCCTGCCCGCGGCCCCTCTGGCACATCCAAGCCTCCATTTCCCGCTCCGGCCTCTCCCCTGGAAGCCATTCCCAGTCCTGGCCCTGGGATGGGTCCCTGTGACACGCGGGGACAACGGCGACAATCCCTGGAATAACAGGATCCCGACTCCCTGCCCCAGTCCCTGTTTTTCATCCCAAAACGGGGGAAAAGCGGCGTTATCCCTGCCTTTATCCCTCCTTTCCTGAAATTCCAGACAATTCCCTGGATCTGGAAAGAGCTGGGACGGACAGAGGGATGCGGGGGCAGGCGGGGCTGCCTCGGTTTCCCAGATTTATGGAGTCCAGCAGGAGCTGGAATTCCTCCCCCTTCTCAAAGGTGCCTCCAGCACCTGGAATTGTCCTGGAACCAGCGCCTTGGGAAGGATGGGGATGGGGGGATGCTAGCCAGGCTCTCCGTGCCTCAGTTTCCTTTCTCCGTGTCCCATCCCCATTCCCAGCCCCACCTCATCCCCATCCCACTCCTATCCCCATCCTCACCCCATTCCCATAAACTTCATCCCCACCCCTATCCCTGTTCCCATCCCATACCCACAGTCTTTATCCCCACCTCCATTCCCAAAATCCACATCCCCATTCCCATCCCTATCCCTGTTCCTATCCCAATACTCTTCAGTCCCATAATCCCCATCCTCTTCCTCTCCTCATTCCCATCATCCCCATGCCATTCCTATAATCTTTATCCCTAACCCTGTCCCCATCCCCATTCCAATCCCTATCCCTGTAGCTAACCCAAAAAATCTCCACTCCTATCCCCATCCCCATTCCTATCCCAATAATCTTCATCCCCATTCCATAACCCATATTCCCATCCCTATTCCCATCCCTATCCCATTCCCATTCCCCTCCCTATCCCTCTTCCTATCCCAAAAATCTTCATCCCCATCCCTGGTCCCATCCCCATCCCCATAATCCCCATGCCCAGCCCATTCCCAAAATCCCCATTCCCAGCCCCAGCCCCATTCCCATAATCACCACTCCCACCTCCATCCCTATCCCCATCCCATTCCTCACATTTACATCCCATTCCCAAAATCCCTATTCCCAACCCCATTCCCCATTCCCAAAATCATCATTCCCCTCCTGTCCCCGCCCCTCTCCCCATTCCCCAATCTCCATCCCACTTCCAAAATCTCCATCCCATTCCCAAAATGCCTATCCTCATTCCCAAAATCCCCATTCCCATAATCCCAATCCCTATCCCATTCCCACCCCTTCCCATTCTCAGATGATCCCCCCTTCCCTGTGGCACCACTTCCCTACCCAGTTCCCCGTTTTCCTCCCATTTCCCCTTTCCCCCCCATTTTTCCCATTTTCCCAGTTTTTCCGTGTTTCCCCATTCTTCCCTATTTTTCCCTGTTTTCCCCCATTTCCCCCTGTTTTTCTCATTTCCCCCCCATTTCCTCCTTTTTTCCATTTTCCTGGTTTTTCCTTATTTTTCTAAAGTTTTCTCCAGTTTTCTTCAGTTTTCCCACATTTTCCCATTTCACCCCCATTTCCCCCCTGTTTCCCCCATTTTTCTCAGTTTTCCCCCATTTCTCGTTTTTCCGTATTTTCCTTAATTTTCCTCCATTTCCCCCCATTTCCCCCATTTTTCCCAATTTCCCCCCATTTTCCCCATTTTTTCCCAATTTCCCCCCATTTTCCCCTATTCTTATATTTCCCCCATTTCCCCCATTTTTTCCCATTTTTCCCCATTTCCCCTGTTTTTCCCTGGAAAGGAGAACAATGCCTCCTTCTTTCTGGGCCTGTCTTCCCTGGAGGGATCACGTCATTCCTTTGGAGCTCATTTCCTGCCCCATTCCCGCTGATGTAATTCCCGGGGGGGGAGGACCCAAAAAAACAAAAAAAAAAAACCAAACCCAAAACAAATGGGAGAGCTCGGAAAAACTTCTCCCTCATCCCTTAAAAAAATTCCTCACAAAAAACCCCATGGAAAAGTACGCCGGGCCAGCCAAGGGAACGCTTTCCATCCCTTTAGAAACTTTTTCCCCTCCCTGCTGTTGTTTATAAGGAATTCTTGGAAGCTCCGGAGCGAAATCCGACTCCCGGACCAACGGGGAGTTTAATGGGATTTGGATTTTCCCCTTTCCCACTGGATTTTGCCCTGGGATAGCCCCGTGGTTTTTATAGGATCTCGCCCCTCCTTTTGGGGTCAAACCTCTGGAATTCACGGGATATCGGGATTTGGGATCCCCACCTCTGGAATTGTCCCCATCCCACCCCAAATTCCGGGGGAGTTTTGCTGAGCCAGCGATTTCCCACTTCCCAGAAATCCAGGGAAAATCATCCCTTGATTGGGATGATCCCAGCAGGAAGAGGTTTTGTTTTCCCGCCCGGCCCCTCAGCCACTCTGGGAGCTGCCAGAGGAGATTTCCGTGTCTGTTCCCGGAGAAAATTGGGATAATCAGCCCCTGTTGGTGCAGGTGTGCCGGGATCAGCAGGAAAATCCCACAGGGAGCCAAGGAAAAGCAGGAGCGGGGGAGGCTGGGAGCGAAGGAAATGGGAATGGGGACACCTGGAGTGACCAAAGGGATTCTGGCACACCATCCCTTCAATCCAAATCCAAATCCCAATCCCACTCCCAACCCCAATTCTAATTCCATTCTCAATCCCATCCCATCAATCCTATTCCCAACCCCATTTCCAATTCCATTCCCATTTCCAATCCCATCAATCCCACCCCAATCCCAAATGACTGAAGGGATTCTGGTATCCAATCCCATCAATCCCATCCAAATCCCATAATTCAATCTAATCCAATTCCAATTCCAGTTCTATTTCCATTCACAATCCCAATCTCATAAATCCAGTGCATCCAGTAAATACCATTATATCCATCCCAATCCAAATCCCATGCCACCCATCCCAATTTTAATTCCAATTCCCATTCCCATCCCATCCTCATTCCCAATCTCATTCCCATTTCCAATCCCAATTCCAATCCCAATCCCACCCCATCCCAGCAGAATCCTTCCTCCATCCCACAGAATCCTGGGATTCCCAGCTCCTGGAATTACTCCAATACCAAATCTGACCCCACCAAAGGGGGACTTTCCTGGGAATTCCGACACTTCCCAACACAGGATTACAAATGAGACCCAAATTCCCAGCACCCCATGGCATTCCCAAATCCCACTTTCTTTCCAAAACCAACCCTGGGGAACCCAATCTATGGGGTCAGGGGGAAAAACCCTCCTGGAGATGGGCTTTGTTTTGGGATTGGGGTTGGGAAACCTCTGGGGATGGGATCAGGATTGGGAAACCTCCGGGAATGGGATCTGGGCTGGAATTGGGATGAGGAACCCCTGGAAATGGGATCGGGGTGTGGGAATCCCGGGAGATGGGATCTGGGCTGGGATTGGGATGAGGAAACTCCTGGAAATGGGATCGGGGTGTGGGAATCCCTGGAGATGGGATCTGGGCTGGAATTGGGATGAGGGAACTCCTGGAAATGGGATCGGGGTGTGGGAATCCCGGGAGATGGGATCTGGGCTGGGATTGGGATGAGGAACCCCTGGAAATGAGATCGGGGTGTGGGAATCCCGGGAGATGGGATCTGGGCTGGGATTGGGATGAGGAACCTCTGGAAATGGGATTGGGGTGTGGGAATCCCTGGAGATGGGATCTGGGCTGGGATTGGGATGAGGAACCCCTGGAAATGGGATTGGGGTGTGGGAATCCCGGGAGATGGGATCTGGGCTGGGATTGGGATGAGGAACCCCTGGAAATGGGATTGGGGTGTGGGAATCCCGGGAGATGGGATCTGGGCTGGGATTGGGATGAGGAAATTCCTGGAAATGGGATCGGGGTGTGGGAATCCCGGGAGATGGGATCTGGGCTGGGATTGGGATGAAGAACCCCTGGAAATGGGATTGGGGTGTGGGAATCCCTGGAGATGGGATCTGGGCTGGGATCAGGACGAAGAAACCCACTGGAAAGAAGATTGGGGTTGGGATCCAGATAGGGAAAACTTTTGGAGTTTGGAGCCCCCTTCCCTTCCCACCCTCCAGGAGCTGCTCCTCTCCCCCCCCACCTCTGGAATCTTTTCCAACCCCTCTTCCCTGATTTCCCCACCCGGTCTGGACACCCCCTCCATGTCCCCATCCCTACAGAAACCCCGATAATTCCCCGATAAAAACAGTGGGATCGGATTCCTTCATTAACCCCCAGCCGGGGGCCGGGAATGCCGAACATTCCTGGCCGATCTGGCTGGGATTAGGAGGCTCCTGAGGAGCTTTGGCCGCTGAATTAATAATTAATAATTAACAATTAACAATTAACGCCAGATCTGGCGCTGGGAATCATTTGCTCCAATTAGGATCCCTGGGAGGTGACAGGGAGGTGACAACATTCCCAAAACACTCCGCGAGTGACCCGGAGAGAGGCCAGAATGTCATGGGATGAGCTTGATTCCTGTGAAATTTCTCCAGGAAAAGTGGGAAGCTCTGGGAACTGGGTGTCCCAAATTCCCTGGCGGAGCCACCGGCACCTCCCGGCTCCCAGGGATCCTGGAAGGACACGGATGCTGCCAAAGGGGAATTTGGCCGGAATCTTTCCCAGGGAATTTGGCCGGAATCTTTGTCAGGTCATCGGCGGGGCAGCTGTCCTCGGGTGTCCCTCTGGAGCCTTGGGAATTTTGGCACTCCCTGGACATGTCCCTGAATCCTTCACATCCTTCACCGCCCGTGCCCCGTTCCCAGCTTCTCCTGAGATCCCAAAAAAATCCCATTCCTGAGTTTTTCCTGGAGTGTTCCATGTAGGGCAGGGGTGGGCTGGGCCCTTCCCACTGCCCCAAATCCTCTGGGATGGGCTTTTCCCAGAAAACTGGGATGGGATTGGACAGGCCACGGGGTCAGGCTGGGACAGGATTCCCGAGGGATGGGCTGGGAATGGCTCCCGGGGGCTCCTCACACCCCTCCAGCTCCAGCACAGAATAAAAACCCTTGGAAAGCTCAGCCCAAATCCATGGGATTTCATTGGGATGGGGAAGGAGTGACCCCAGAGTGACCTCTGGGAATGGGGGGAGCACAGATCCATCCTTCCATCCATCCAGGACTGGAGTGTGTCCCCACCAGGATAATTGGGATCCAGCCCTGTCCCATCCCAAATATCCCTTGGATAATGGGATCCAGCCCTGTCCTGTCCCATCCCAAACACTCCATGGAAAACCGGGATCCAGCCCTGTCCCATCCCAAATATCCCTTGGATAATGGGATCCAGCCCTGTCCTATCCCATCCCAAACACTCCATGGATAATGGGATCCAGGCCTGTCCCATCCCAAACACTCCATGGAAAACTGGGATCCAGCCCTGTCCCATCCCAAATATCCCATGGATAATGGGATCCAGGCCTGTCCTATCCCAAACACCCCATGGATGACTGGGATCCAGCCCTGTCCCATCCCATCCCATCCCATCCCATCCCATCCCATCCCATCCCATCCCATCCCATCCCATCCCATCCCATCCCATCCCATCCCATCCCATCCCATTGATAACCGGGATCCAGCCCTGTCCTATCTCATCCCAAACACCCCATCGATAACCAGGACCAGCCCTGCCCCATCCCGGTGTGATCCCAATCCATGGCACAAGAACGCCCCTTGGATGCAGGATGATCTGTGCTGCGGCACATCCCTGTCCCAAAATTATGGGATGCCTTGTGACAGACCCCAGGAATGCCCTGGAACATGGCATAGCCCCATCCCACAAATTATGGGATCACCCGGGACACAGCACAACCCAATCCCAAAATTACGGAATTACCTTGGACATGGCACAGCCCCATCCCACAAGTTTGGGGTACCCTGGGACATGGCACAGCCCCATCCCAAAATTATGGGATTATCTGGGACAGACCCCAGGAATCACCTTGGACACAGCCCAGCCCCATCCCAATCTCAGCTCCCCCAGCCGGGCCCTGCTCCTCCCCTCCCTGTTCCCACCATTCCCAAAATTCCAAGAACCCCTCTGGCTTCATCCTCGCTCCGGCCTCGGAGCGAATCCCGGGAATTCCACCCATCCCAAGGAAACCAACCCCAAGGAAACCCAAACTCACCCCGCGCCCCAAGGCTGGGCCTGTAGACACTGCCCACGCTGATCCGGGCTTGACCGTCGGGCACGGCCTGTGGAATTTCGGGAATGAAGGGCTCAGGATGGGCGATCCCAAAGGATTCGGGTGCCCGGAACGGCGGCTGCCTCTCGTGGGGCGGGAATTGCGCCCCAAATCCCAGGTTTTCCATGGAGCCCATCCCGGTGTGCGGCTCGGGATCGGCGTCGTGGTACAGACTGTGGGAATAGCGGCGATCCAGCGGGAATCCCGCGGCTCCGTAGGGGTTCTGCTCCTCCCCAAAATCCTCGGGAAGCGCACGGGGTTGGAGCGGGAACGCCATCCCCGTCCCTGTCCCCATCCCCGTCCTTATCCCTGTCCCCATATTTGTCCCCATCCCTGTCCCTATCCCTGTCTCCATCACTGTCCTTATCCCTGTCTCCATCCCTGTCCCTATCCCTGCCTCCATCCCTGTCCCCATATTTGTCCCTATCCCTGTCCCCATCCCTGCCTCCATCCCTGTCCCCATCCCTGTCCCCATCCCTGTCCCTATCCCTGCCTCCATCCCTGTCCCTATATCTGTCCTCATCCCTGTCCTCATCCCTGTCCTCATCCCTGTCCCCATCCCTGTCCCCACCGCGCTCCGGGACGCGGGGACACCCTCGTGGCGCTCCCCGTGCGCCGCCACCCCTGCGGCGACAAACGGCGGCTGTCCCGCCGAGGCGAAGGCGAACGAGGACACGGCCACCCCGGAGCCTGTCGCGGTCGCCTGGCGGCCACGCGCCGCTTGTCGCCTCTGTCCCCCCGCGCTGTCGCCCAGCGGGCCGTCCCGCCAGTTGGGCGGCACCTGGCCGAAGCCGAAGGGATGTCGCGCTTGTCCCCGCACCGTCCCCGAGACGGGGGCCTGCCGGCGGACGCTGCCTGTCCCGGCTGTCCCCGCTGTCCCCGCTGTCCCCGCTGTCCCCGCTGTCCCCGCTAGCCACAGGCGGTTCCCCGCTGGCCGCTCCTGCCCGGCGGGCACGAACTCGGCGCCGCTGTTGAGCAGGCTGTAGAGCCGCCCGTTGTTCTCCCACTGGATCAGCTGCCGCCAGGGCTCCTGAGCGGCCGCCAGCAGCAGCAGCCCGGCCCAGAGCGCCCCGCGCCGCCACAGCCCCGCCGCCATCGCCGCGGGCGGCCCCGGTGTCGCTGTCACCGCCGGTGTCACCCCCCGCCCGTGTCTGTCACCCCCCGCGGCAGCGCCGCTCGGGCCCGTCCCGCTCGGAGCGCGTCGGGAGCGCGGGGATGGCAGCGCCTTCGCTTCCTCCTCCTCCTCTTTTTCCTCCTCCTCCTCCTCTTTTTTCCTTCTCCTCTTTTCCCTTCTCCTGCTCTTTTCTCTTCTCCTCTTTTCCCTTCTCCTCCTCTTTCCTTCTCCTCTTTTCCCTTCTCCTCTCTTCCCTTCTCCTTCTTCTTCTCTTCTTCCTCCTCCTCTTCTTCCTCCTCCTCTTTCCTTCTCCTCCTTCTCCTCCTCCTCTCCCTCCTCCCCCTTTTTCCTCCTCCTCTTTTCCCCTCTCTTTTTCCAAGCCTTCCTCCTCCTCCTCCTTCCCCTTGTTCCTCCTCCTCCCTTCTCTCCTCCTCCTCCTCTTTTTCCTTCTCTTCCTCCTCCTCCTCTTTTCCCTCCTCCTCTTTTCCCCTCTTCTCTTTCTCCAAGCCTTCCTCTCTCCTCTTCCTCCTTCGCCTTGTTCCTCCTCCTTCCCCCTTTTATCCTCCTCCCCCTGTCCCTCCTGCTTCTCTTCCCCCTCTTTTCCAAGCCTTCCTCCCTTCTCTTCCTCCTCCTCCGACCCCGCCTCCTCCTGGTCCCCCTTCTGCTCCCCTTCCTCCTTTTCCAAGCCTCCCTCCCTCCTCCTCTCCTTTCTCTTCCTCCTTTCTCTTCTCCTCCTTTTCCTTCTCCTCCTTTCCCAAGCCTTCCTCTCCCTCTCCCTCTCCCTCTCCCTCTCCCTCTCCCTCTCCCTCTCCCTCTCCCTCTCCCTCTCCCTCTCCCTCTCCCTCTCCCTCTCCCTCTCCCTCTCCCTCTCCCTCCTCCTGCCCGGGAGGGAGGCGAAGTTCGGGTGGAATTCCTCGGGATTTGCTCCAAGGATTCGCTCCCAGAGCAGATCCCGAACTCTAGGGGGACGCCGGAAGTGCATCCTGGCGTGAAAAAAAGAAATTAAAAATGGAATTTTCACTTTTCCTCACTTTTAAAAAACCCTGGGATGTCTACCGGAGTGAAATTTGGGTGGAATTCCTCGGGATTCGGTGCCGGGAAGCGCTTCCAAAGCGGATCCTGCCCTCCGGGAGAAGACGGGAATTGCATCCAGTCGGGATTTTAAAAAGTGCAATTTCCCTTTTCCCCGCTTTTTTAACCCTTGGAGGATCCCTTTTCCCTCGGAATTCCAGATTTTTCCGGGGTGAGGCTCTGGGAAAGGCCCTTCATTCCCTCTCCGGAGCTTCCCGAAGGAAAACTGCCCAAAAAACTGGGATTTTCTCCCAGGTTTTGCCTCTTTGGTTCCATTTGGGATTTCTCCACGGATAGTAAATCCCTAATTGTGGAGGCAAACGCTTCGAATTAATCGGGAATTTGGCTGAAGACTCCTTTTCTTTTTGGGACCTTTGAATAAAAAATGGAATTCCAGGAGGGAATCCCCCAATCCCAAATCCCGTGGCCGGTGGGACCCCAAAACCCTCTGGGTCACCCAAGAATTCCCGGTTTTCCTCCCTCTGGGGATGCTGGAGTTGATGGAGCAGGGTGAGATGGAAATCCGGGATAATCCCCAAATCCCAAATCCCCAAATCCCAAACCCCAAATTCCCAAACCCTAAATTCCCATGGCTGGAATGGGAACAGGGACACACGGGGGGTGGCACTAGGGACAGGGACAGGGGAGGTGACAGTGGGGACACATGGGACTGGCAGTGGGGACACAGGGAGGTGGCAGCCGGGACAGGTCCCAAATCCCAAACCCCAAGTTCCAAATCCCCAATCCCCGAATCCCAAATCCCGGATCCTAAATCCCAAATTTCCGTGGCCAGGATGGGAACAGGGACACAGAGGTGGCAGAGGGGACAGGGAGGGTGACAGTGGGGACTGGGACAGGGGGAGGTGGCAGAGAGGACACGGGACCGGCACTGGGGACACAGGGAGGTGGCAGCAGGGACAGGTCCCAAAACCCAAATCCCAAACCCCAAACCCTAAATCCCAAATACCAAAACGCAAATTCTGGAGTTCCCAAGACCCAAATTCCAAATCCGGAACACGAAATCCTAAATCCCAAATCCCCGGAGTTCCCAAACCCCAAACCCAGGATCCCAAATCCCAAACATCAGTTCCCGAATCCCGGTTATCACCGCCGCCAGGGGGCGCCCGCATCCCGCGCTGGACGATCCGATTTTAGGGAAAACCCGGGAATTTGGGGATTTTGAGATTTCTCGGGATGGCGAAGTCAGGGAATCCCAAAATCCCGGTTGGAATTGGGAATCCCGCCACATTCCAGATGGTTCCTCGGCTCCGGGAGTTTCCTAGGCCAACATCTGGGCAGGAGAAATTCCCAGATCCAGGGGATGGGGAGAGATCCGATCCCAACATCTGGACACAACAAATCCCAGATCCAGGGGCTCCAGAAGATCCCGATCCCACAGGATTCTTCTGTCGGATCAGCCTTTTCCTGGATGGATTCAGGCTGCAGGAAAGGCGGGAATGAGAATTAATCCCTGGGATGTTCCCAAACCTGGATATTCCAGGAATTCCTGCTGGAATCAGGGCCTGGGAAGAGTCCAAATCAATGGAATTTTTTCCACAGATCTGGGAATTTTGGGAGGGAAATTATCTGGGATGGGATTTTTTGGGAGCTCCATTCTGAGACCCCCAAGTCTTGAATTCCAGAGCTTCCCAGAATTCCTAACCCCAGCTCAGGATTTTCCAAATTCCAAACCAATCCTGATTTTTCCCATTTATTTCCATTCCCTTCTTTATTTTAATGGGAATATCAGTCACTTTCCCACATTTTCCCCATTCCTGCTTTTCCTGGGATCTTAAATCCAGAATCACCTGGATCCAAGGAAAACAGGAAAAGTGGGAAAAAGCAGGATTGGTTTGGGAATTGGAGCTGGGGGGCAGATTCCAATAAATCGTGGATGAGCCTGGAAAAATGTGGGAAAAATTCCCTGAGGGAATTTATTCCATGATAAAATTCCCACTTTTTTTTTCTTTTTCCCAGAGAAATCCCCTAACTGAAGATTTTCCCTTGAAAATTCCTGGAAAATCCAATAAAATTCAAGGTGGGAGGGTGAGGGAGGAAAACCAGGGATTGGGAATAAAATTCTTGCCATCTATCCATTGTCTTCCATGAAATTCCCATGGAAAAAGCTCCATCTGGATGGGAATCCTGGGAATGGGAAGGAAAACGGGAGTGAAGGATGAGCTTGGATTCTCCAAAGATGAGCCTTTCCCAGATTTTCTCCCTAGATCACCAAAGGATATTTTTTGGGAAGTGCTCCCTCTCTGAGCAGTTTTGAGGGATTTTTATGCACCCAAGGCCTGACTGAAATTCCTTGGATTCACCTCGGGATGCAAGATGGGAAAAGATGGATCTGGGAGGAGCTGGAAATCCTTTGGATCTCACTGTGGGGTTTCTCCTTTCCCCAAAATCATTCCATGGATTTTATCCCTGGATCGGCAGCTCCGTTCTTCCCATAAATCACTGTCCTGGGATCCCTGCGGATTTTTGGGATGAGAACATGGAATTTACTTCCCATGGTCACAAGGTGGGAATTCCAGAAGGAGATTCCCAACCCGCACCAGGCCTGATATCAGGAATAGAAAATTCAAATAAATCTCTGGAATCTGGAACGGCTCGGTGGTGTCCCTGCTGTTCCAGGGACAGGATAATTTTGGGAATCAGGAGGAGAGGGTCATGGCCTCCATCCATCCATCCATCCATCCATCCATCCATCCATCCATCATCCATCCATCCATCATCCATCCATCCATCATCCATCATCCATCCATCATCCATCATCCATCCATCCATCCATCCATCATCCATCCATCATCCATCATCCATCCATCCATCCATCCATCCATCCATCCATCATCCATCATCCATCCATCCATCCATCATCCATCATCCATCCATCCATCCATCCATCATCCATCATCCATCCATCCATCATCCATCATCCATCCATCCATCCATCCATCCATCCATCATCCATCATCCATCCATCCATCCATCATCCATCATCCATCATCCATCCATCATCCATCATCCATCCATCCATCATCCATCCATCATCCATCATCCATCCATCATCCATCCATCCATCCATCCATCCATCATCCATCCATCCATCCATCCATCCATCCATCATCCATCCATCATCCATCCATCATCCATCCATCCATCCATCCATCATCCATCATCCATCATCCATCTATCCATCATCCATCTATCCATCATCCATCCATCATCCATCCATCCATCCATCCATCCATCATCCATCATCCATCCATCCATCCATCATCCATCATCCATCCATCCATCCATCCATCCATCCATCCATCCATCATCCATCCATCCATCCATCCATCCATCCATCATCCATCATCCATCATCCATCATCCATCCATCATCCATCATCCATCATCCATCCATCATCCATCATCCATCCATCCATCATCCATCCATCATCCATCCATCATCCATCCATCATCCATCCATCCATCATCCATCCATCCATCCATCCATCCATCATCCATCATCCATCCATCCATCCATCATCCATCATCCATCCATCCATTCATCATCCATCCATCATCCATCCATCATCCATCCATCCATCCATCATCCATCCATCCATCATCCATATATTCCACGGTGGTGTCACTGGATGTCCCATGGAGGTGACTCCGGTGACAGTCGCGGGGCGCGGGCGGTGTCACCGAGCGGGGCTGGCTGTGACAAGGCAGTGCCACCACCAGGTGTCCCCTTCGCACAGCGGCTCGCGGTGACGCTGGGGACATAGCACTGTGACACTGACACGTGGGACCCTGACACGTGTGACATTGACCTGGTGACACCAAACCTGTGACACTGGGGACCCTGACCCTGTCACACTGACATTGGTCACACTGACATTGTCACACTGGCACTGTCACACTGACCCTGTTACACTGGCGTTGGTCACACTGACATTGGTCACACTGACATTGTCACACTGGCATTTGTCACACTGACATTGTCACACTGGCACTGTCACACTGATATTGTCACACTGACGTTGTCACCCTGACCCTGTTACACTGGCGTTGGTCACACTGACATTGGTCACACTGACATTGTCACACTGGCACTGTCACACTGACCCTGTTACACTGGCGTTGGTCACACTGACATTGGTCACACTGACATTGTCACACTGGCACTGTCACACTGATATTGTCACACTGACGTTGTCACCCTGACCCTGTTACACTGGCGTTGGTCACACTGACATTTGTCACACTGACACCGTCACACTGACATTTGTCACATGCCCACCCGGACCCCCCGTGTGTCCCCAAAGGTCCCTTGGTGATCCCCGGGTGGTGGCTCTGCCGTGCCTGGTGCAGGGGGAGAGGGGAGAGAAGGGAGAGGGAGAGAGAAAGGAGGGAAAAGGGAGGGACAAGTGGAGAGGGAGAGGGGACGGAAAGGAGAGAGAAGGGTGGGAGAGGGAACGACCCCAAAGGATCCAGGATATTATTCCCAGAACAGCAGAGATCCCAAAGGATCCAGGGTGTTATTCCCAGACTCGCTTGGCTGTGGGATCAGGATCAGCCGTTCCGTATCCCAAAGCTCATCCATCCCAAAAAACGGGGGTGGTACTTCGAGGTGGCATAGCAGCTCCCAAAAACCCCAAATCCTGGGAAAAGGGGTCTGAAAATTCCCACAAATCCCACTGTCCCAAATTTTCCATCCGTGCCAAGAAAAGCCTGTTCTCCAGGGGGAGCGGGAACCACTCTGGGTGTTTTTAGGGCCGTGAAGAGCTCTGCTGGAATGATACTGATGATCCCAATGGGATGTGATCAATAATTCCCATCCCATCAATCAATTCCAAAACGAAAACTGAGAAAAGGAATGGGAGGGGGAGAGGCGGAAAATGGAATGGGAAAATAACAGGATAAATCCAGTCTTGTAAGGAATATGGCTCTGTGCCCTCCGTGGATCCATGGATCCATCCATCCATCATCCATCCATCATCCATCATCCATCCATCCATCCATCCATCCATCCATCCATCCATCATCCATCCATCATCCATCCATCCATCCATCCATCCATCCACCCATTCATCATCCATCCATCCATCCATCCATCCATCCATCCATCCATCATCCATCATCCATCCATCATCCATCCATCATCCATCCATCCATCATCCATCCATCCATCCATCCACCCATTCATCATCCATCCATCCATCCATCCATCCATCCATCCATTATCCATCCATCATTCATCCATCCATCCATCATCCATCATCCATCCATCATCCATCCATCATCCATCCATCCATCCATCCATCCATCCATCCATCCATCCATTATCCATCCATCATTCATCCATCCATCCATCATCCATCCATCATCCATCCATCCATCCACCCATTCATCATCCATCCATCCATCCATCCATTATCCATCCATCATTCATCCATCCATCCATCCATCCATCATCCATCCATTATCCATCCATCCATCCATCCATCCATCCATCCATCATCCATCCATCCATCCATCCATCCATCATCCATCCATCCATCCATCCATCCATCCATCCATCATCCATCCATCCATCCATCATCCATCCATTATCCATCCATCCATCATCCATCATCCATCCAACCATGGATCCATCCATCCATCCATCATTCATCCATCATCCATCATCCATCCATCCATCCATCATCCATCCATCCATCCATCCATTATCCATCCATCCATCATCCATCCATCATCCATCCATCCATCATCCATCATCCATCCATCCATCCATCCATCCATCCATCCATCCATTATCCATCCATCCATCATCCATCCATCCATCCATCCATCCATCCATCATCCATCCATCCATCCATCCATCCATCCATCCATTATCCATCCATCCATCCATCATCCATCCATCCATCCATCCATCCATTATCCATCCATCATCCATCCATCCATCCATCCATTCATCCATCCATCATCCATCCATCATCCATCCATCCATCCATCCATCATCTATCCATCCATCCATCATCCATCCATCCATCATCCATCCATCCATTATCCATTCATCATCCATCCATCATCCATCCATCCATCCATCCATCCATCCATCCATCCATCCATCCATCCATCATCTATCCATCCATCCATCCATCCATTAACCATCCATCATCCATCCATCATCCATCCATCCATCCATCCATCCATCCATCCATCCATCCATCCATCCATCCGTCTGCAATGGATAATGAAGGCGGCAGGCAGAGCTCTGTTTGTCTGTCGTGACTCAGCCATCTCGGTGATACCGGCAGGAGTGGCTCGACCGCCCCGAATCCTCGCCGGGCCCCCCCCTCGGCATCCTCCTCGCCGCGGGGCGGAAATAGAGGGATCGGGATCGGGATCGGGAATGGGACAACACGGGCTAGAGCGAGCCGGGAATCTAACCCGCTGCGCAGATCGATGGTTCCTGCTCCGGGCTCGGGGCGAACACCGCCCGTGTCCAGCCAGTTCCTTTCCCTTTATCCCGGTTTCCCAGGGGAGGATTCCTCCGGGAGCGGGGTGTGGGAGCAGAGCCCTCTCCACTGCCGCCTCCGTGCTCCCTCCTTCCCGCTTCCAGGAGCGCCCGCACGGGCCGGCGTCGCCGCCGGAATTCCCGCACGGATGGGGAGCAGCGGCACGGAAGGTCCGAGCCTCTTTCCCTCCAACCTCCCGGGATGAGCGGGCGGGACGCCGGTGCCGCGCCCCGACGGCATCGCCGCCGCTCCGGGAGAACAGCGGGCACGGGAGAGCGGCGGGGATCGCCCGCAGGCTGAGCCGCGCTGACGGCTCGGCGTTGTTTGGGGTTATTTCTGTGTTTTCGGGGCGTAGCGGCGGTGCGGGACCGGCCGCGGGTGGGTGGGTGGTGGGCTGGGAGAAGGGGGTGGCGAGCGGGCGGAGGGGGAGGCTGGCAGAAATGCAAATCGCTGCCTCTCGCTGTGCCTCGGCAGCAGCCCGGAGCCGCTCGCAGCTCAGCCCCGGCAGGCGCGGGGGCAGCGGGCGGGGTCCCCCCGGTCCCCCCGCCCCTCGGGCGGCTGGCAGGAGGAGGATGAGGAGCGCCGGGAAGGGCTGCGAGTGGCGGAGAGGCACCTAGGAGAGGGTGAGTGGAGGGGGACAGGGGGACAGGGGCGGTCAGGAGAGCGGGGAGGAGGGCGGGGATGAAGTAGGGAGAGACGGCGGAGAGAGGGAGGGAGGCAGCGAGGGAAGGGAGAGGAAAGGAAGGCGAAAGAAATAATTGGGAAGATGAGGAATGAAAGCGGAGGATGAAGAAAAATGGAGGTTAATTAATTGATTGTTTTGAGGTGGGGGAAGTGGGGAAGGAAGAGCCTGATAAAGCCGGGGAAAAGAGAGTGAGAAAGGTGGGAAGAGCCAGCCAGAGAGGAGGAAAGGAAAACCTGATAGAGCCGGGAAGAAGAGAGTGAGAAGGGTGGGAAGAGCCGGCTGGGAAGGGGAGAAGGAGAAGCCTGATAGAGCCGGGAAAAAGAGAAGGGTGGGAAGAGCCCCCGAGTAGAGGAGGAAAGAAAAAACCTGATAGAGCCGGGAAAAACAGCGAATAGGGTGGGAAGAGCCAGGCACGGAGAAGGGAAGGGAAAGCCTGATCGAGAGGAGAAAAAGAGAGTGAGAAGGGTGGGAAGAGCCCCCGAGAACGGGAGGAAAGCGGGGGAGAGGACGAGGAGGGGATGAGCGAGCGGGCAGCAGCCGGGGGGAGCCGGGCACAGACAATGGGGCGCGGCCCCGCCGCCTCCGCCTCCCGCCGCCGGGCGGGGCCGGGGCGCGCTGGCGCTGAGCCCCGCGCTGTCCCCTGCCAGGGGGACATGGCCCCGCTGCTGGCGCTGCTGCTGGCCGCCCTGCTGGGCTCGGGCCGGGCGTGCCCGGAGCCGTGCGCTTGCGTGGACAAGTACGCGCACCAGTTCGCCGACTGCGCCTACAAGGAGCTGCAGGCCGTGCCCGCGGGGCTGCCCTCCAACGTGACCACCCTGAGCCTGTCGGCCAACAAGATCAGCTCGCTGCCGCGCGGCGCCTTCGCCGAGGTGACCCAGGTGAGCTCTCTGTGGCTGGCGCACAACGAGATCGCCGCCATCGAGCCCGGCGCGCTGGCCGTGCTGGCGCAGCTGAAGAACCTGGACATCAGCCACAACCAGATCGTGGAGTTCCCCTGGCAGGACCTGCGCAACCTCAGCGCGCTGCAGCTGCTCAAGATGAACAACAACCGCATGGCCCTGGTGCCGCCGGGCGCCTTCCGCACGCTCAAGGACCTGCGCTCGCTGCGCATCAACAACAACCGCTTCTCCACGCTGGCCGAGGGCATCTTCGACTCGCTGAGCTCTCTGTCGCACCTGCAGATCTACAACAACCCCTTCGAGTGCTCCTGCGCGCTGCAGTGGCTGAAGCGCTGGATGGAGAGCACGCTCATCTCCATCCCCGAGAAGGACTCCATCGCCTGCGCGCTGCCCGAGCGCCTGCGGGGCGTGCCGCTGGCCAGGCTGCCGGACCTGCGCTGCGCAGCGCCCACCGTGCAGCTCAGCTACTCTCCCGGCAGCCTGGACGCGGCCGAGCTGCCGGACGGGCTCACGCTGAGCCTGCACTGCGCCGTGAGCGGCTCGCCGCCGCCCGAGGTGCGCTGGAAGATCCGCACGGCCGGCCAGAGCCTGGAGCTCGGCGGGAGCGGCGCGGAGAGCGCGGCCAAGGAGGCGCCGCCGCCGCAGCGGGAGCCCGAGCGCTTCGCGGTGTTCAAGAACGGCACCCTGGTGATCCCGCGCCTGAGCAAGCGCGAGGAGGGCACCTACACCTGCGTGGCCACCAACGAGGTGGGCAGCAACCAATCCTCGGTTAACGTGGCCGTGGCGGGAGCGCAGAAACACCCGCTGGTGCCCGGCGGGGACCCGCTGGGCGGCAAGGGACAGGCGGGCGACAAGAAACCCGGCGCCAAGGGGGCCAAGAACAGCGTGCTGACCCCGGAGGAGAGGGGCAAAGGGCTGGGCCCCACCCGGCAGAGCCAGCCCTCCTCGGCGGCGGGGCCGGAGCCTGAGCGCCGGGGCCGCGTCCCTCTGGAGCCGCCAGCCCTGGGGAAGGAGTGCGGGTCCTCGCCGGGCGGCTCCAAGTACGTCTCCAACCACGCCTTCAACCAGAGCGGAGACCTGAAGCAGCACACCTTCGAGCTGGGCGTCATCGCTCTGGACGTAGCCGAGCGCGATGCCCGAGTGCAGCTCACCCCCACCCAGCCCGGCGGGGGCCACCTGGGAGTGCTCTACCTGTGCCAGCAGGGCCGCCAGGGCCACTCCCTGCTGCAGTGGTCGCAGATCGAGGCCGGCGTGAACTCGTACTGGTTCCAGGGCCTGAGCCCCGGCACCAACTACTCGGTGTGCCTGAGCTCGCCGGGCGAGGAGTGCCAGGTGCAGGTGGTGTTCACCACCAAGAAGGAGATCCCGTCGCTCATCATCATCGTGGTGGTCAGCATCTTCCTGCTGCTGCTGGCCACGCTGCCGCTGCTGGGCGCCACGTGGTGCCACCTGCTCGCCAAGCTCCAGGCCAAGCCCTACAAGCTCATCATGAAGGCGCAGAACCCAGACCAGATGGAGAAGCGCATGGCCGCCGACTTCGACCCCCGCGCGTCCTACCTGGAGTCCGAGAAGAACTTCGGCCCCGGCGAGGCCGGCGAGGCCGAGGACGACGAGGAGGAGGAGGAAGAGGAGGAGGGGGGGGATGAAGAAGGAGCGCGGTGGCGGCGCGGTGGGAGGGAGGGGGAAGGCGCGGCGGAGCTGGAGCGGGAGGAGAGCGTGGCCGCCAGCTCCATGGCGGAGTCGCAGTCCAAGGGCGGCGCCGAGGAGTTTGAGGTGCGCTCCGAGTACAGCGACAAGCTGCCGCTGGGCGCCGAGGCCGTCACCATCTCCCCGGAGATCAACGGCAATTACCGGCAGCGGCCCCGCTGAGCCCCCCGATCTCCCCGAGCCCCCCGGCCCCGCCGCCCCACACCCCCCGCTTCTCCCGGGGAAAAACCTCCAGGAACAACCGGAGCCATCCCCGCCTTTCCTCCTCCTCCTCCTCCTCCTCCTCCTGCTGCTCTCCCCTCGGTCCCCGGGCACGCTCGCTGCCGCCGGGATGAGCCTCCCACCATTTCGTTTCCATTTCGGGCGCCGCCGCCAACAACGATTCCCGCTCCCCCGCCTCCCTCCGCCGCCCGCCAGCCCCGGGCTCGCTTTCCCCTCCGAGGAAAAAAACGAAAAAATACCCCAGAAAAAAACCTCTAAAAGCAAAAACCCCGATAGCCCCAAATTCTCTTTGCTGGAATCTGTTCAGTTCCCGGCGGCTCCCAGCCGCTCCTCGGTGCTCGGTGAGTCCCCTCCGCTCCCCAGTTCTCTCCTGCCGAGCCCGGAGCTGTCCCCACCGAGCCTGGAGCTGTCCCCGTTCATCCCGGAGCTGTCCCCGTTCATCCCGGAGCTGTTCCTGCTCATCCCAGAGCTGTCCCCGCCGCACCCCGGCGCATCCCGATTTTCCCCGGCTGGTGCCGACATTCCCGTTCCCCGCCGCTCCGGGGCGATTTTCCCCGCTCCCCGGTGGATCTCGGGGTTCCTTGCTTCCCTCCGCTCCCGGGAAATGCTCCACGCTCCCCGGTGGGTGCCGACATTCCCGGTCCTCGCCATTCCCGGGAGATGCTCCGCGTTCCGCCGTGGGTGCCGACATTCCCGATCCCCGCCGCTCGCGGGCGGTTCTCTCCATACCCCGATGGATATTGGTGCTCTCCTTTCCCCGCTACTCCCGGTGCTCCCCGGTGCTCCCCGGTGCTCCCTCTCCCCGCACTCCCCTTCCCCGCTGGCTCCTGCCGCTCTCCCCTTTCAGCACCGGCAGCGCCGGGACAGCTCCGCGCCCCCCGAGGCTCCCGGGGGGCTCTCGGGGCTCCTCAATCCCAAATCCCCTCTCCTCAATCCCCAGCCCCCAGTCCCCGGTCCCCGCTCCTCAACCCCCTCTCCCGCGCTCCCCGATCCTCAATCCCCTCACCCCTGTCCCAATTCCCTCTCCCCGTCCCTGCTCCTCAATCCCCTCTCCCCTTTCCCCAATCCCCTCTTCCCAACCCCCCCTCTCGTCTCCCCAATCCTCTCCCCACAATCCCCCAATCCCTCAATCCCCTCTCCCTTCTCCCAATCCCCTCTCCCTGATCCTCAAACCCCTCTCCCCTCTCCCCCGTTCCCTCTGCCCTCTCCCCCATCCCCTCTCCCTTCTCCCCTCTCCCAATCCCCTCTCCCCTCTCCCCTCTCCCCGGTCCCGGCGGGGCCCCTCGATGTGTTTTGGGTAGAGTAGCCTTGTAGCCAAGTGTTTGTGCCCGCAGCCACCAGCCCAGGTGGCCACGGTGGCCACGGGGGAGCTCAGCCCGCTCGCCCCGGCCCCGGCCCCGCTCGCCCCGGGCAGAGCCGCGGGCGCTCTCCGTGCGCGTTCCTGTGTGTGCAGAGTCAATAAAAGGATTGAAAGCGGAGCCGCTCCGTGCTTTTGGGGTGAAAAACCGGGATTTCTGTCCCCCGGGGCGGGGAGGGGACAGCGAGGGGGTGGCACCGTCCTAAAAATAGAAATTCATTTTCCCGGCCGTAAATCGCGTTCCGTGCGCGCGGGGGGAAAATGGAATATCCCGAATCCATTAAATGTTCCTTCCCTATAAATTCACCCCCGGAGGAGGGAAAAATTCATTCGGATTTCCCCCGGCGCGCATCGCGATGCATTGGAGCAAGGAAACATCCCACGGATATGTGTTTTCTATCATTTTACAGATAATTTCCTATCATTTTATAGATCGTTCCCTGCGATTTCGGTTATAATTTCTATCATTTTTATATCATTTCTATGATTTGAGGTATGCTTCCTATCGTTTTAGAGAAAATTTTTGTCATTTCAGGGATCATTTCTGCAATTTTATCTATAATTTTTTATCGTTTCAGAGATAATTTCTATCGTTTTAGGTATATTTTATCTGCCATTTCTATCACTTTATCCATAATTTCTGTCATTTCATCTACAATTTCTACCGTTTTATCTGTAGTTTATTTCATTTTAGATAGAATTTCTATAGTTTTATCTAGAATTCATTTCATTTTACTTAGAATTTCTACAGTCTTGATATCTGTTAAAAAATCCACGCTAAACCTCCCTTTTTTATTTTTATTTTTTTAATTTAATTTTTTTTTCATTTTTTTTTCTCCCCAGTCTCCTCTCCCTGCCAGTGTCACCTCGGTTCCCCAGCGCTTATCCCAAAATTCCCTCTGGATTTCATTCCCAAAAAAATCTTCCCCTGGGAATCCAACATTTCTTTTCCCAGAGGAAAAAAAAATTACCATTTTAATCTCCGGAGCCCATATTCCCCGGAAATTCCCCCAAATTTCCCCCCAAATCCCCCAAACCTCCCCCCAAAATCCCCCCTCAAATCCTCCCAAAATTTCCCCAGATCCTCAAAAATCCTCCCAAAATTCCCCAAAATTTCCCCCCCTGAAATCTCCCCAATCTCCCCAAAAATCCCTCAAAATCGCCCCCCAAAAGCCCCAAAATCTCCCGAATTCCCCCAATCCCCCCAATTCTGCCCAAAATTCCCACAATCCCTCCCTAAAATCTCCCCAAAAATCCCCCCCCCCCAATCCTCCAAAATCCCCATAAAAATCTCCTCCAAATCCCGCGAAATCCCCCAAATGATCCCAAAATCCGCTAAAATCCCTGTAAAAATCCCCCCAAATCCCCCACAAATTCCCCCAAACCCCCAAAATTCCCCAAAAAATTCTCCAATCCCCCCTGAAGTCTCTCAAATCCCCCTGAAAAGTCCCCAAAATTCTCCAAAATCCCCTCAAAAATCCCCCCAAATCTCCCCAAAACCTCCCAAAATCCACCAAAATCCCCACAAAAATCTCCCCAAAATTCAAAAACCCCCCCCCCTGAAGTCCCTCCAAATCCCCCCTGGAAACCCTCAAAATTCCTACAAAATTCCCACAAAAATCCCCACAAATTCCCCAAATCCCCCCAAAAGTTCCTCAAATCCAGGGAACTTGAGGCTGCTCCGGGTGTTGGGACCCACCACCCCATCAGAGCCTGGATGTTCCCATAAATAATTGGGGATTTTCTCATAAATAATTGAGGATATTCCCATAAATATGAATATTCCCATCATTGTGGATATTCCCATAAATAATTGTGCAGGGGATTGGCATTTTTTCTGGGAAAAAATTCCTGCTGGGAATTGTTAAAACATTCGGGAAGGTGAGGATGAGGATGGAGTTCTTCATCCAGAGCAGGATTTTCCTGGAAAAATTCCTGCTGGGAATGGTTAGAACATCCCAGAAAGTGAGGATGAGGACGGAGCTCTGCATCAAGAGTGGAATTTTCCTAGGAAAAGAAATCCTTTGGGAATGGTTAAAATATGCAGGAAGGTTATGGAGGATGAGGATGAAGAACTTCCTGGCAAAATTCCAGATGGGAATGGTTAAAGCATCCATGGAGTGGGTGGAATTCCCAAAAATCCCAGCTGGCCTGGCTCGGCTCTGCTTTTATCCCCAAGGTTGGAAAAGAGAAGTGTTCCCAGGGAATTCTGGCATTCCCAATGAAATTCTGGCATTCCTGAGAGAATTCTGGCATTCCCAATGGAATTCCAGCATTCCCAATGGAATTCCAGCATTCCCAATGAAATTGCAGCATTCCCAATGAAATTCCGGCACTCCCAGGGAATTCCAGCATTCCCAATGGAATTCCAGCATTCCAAATGGAATTCCAGAATTCCCAATGGAATTCCAGCATTCCTAAGAGTATTCCTGCATTCCCAGGGAATTCCAGCATTTCAATGGAATTCCCACATTCCCAATGGAATTCCGGCATTCCCAATGGAATTCCCGCATTCCCAATGGAATTCCAGAATTTCCAATGGAATTCCTGCATTCCCAATGGAATTCTGGCACTCCCAATGAATTCCAGCATTCCCAATGAAATTGCGGCATTCCCAATGAAATTGCAGCATTCCCAATGGAATTCCTGCATTCCCAATGGAATTCCCGCATTCCCAATGGAATTCCTGCATTCCCAATGGAATTCCAGCATTCCCAATGAAATTCCAGCATTCCCAGGGAATTCCAGCATTCCCAATGGAATTCTGGCATTCCCAATGAAATTGCAGCATTCCCAATGAAATTCCGGCATTCCCAGGGAATTCCGGCATTCCCAATGGAATTTCCACATTCCCCATGGAATTCTGGCACTCCCAATGGAATTCCAGCATTCCCAATGGAATTTCAGCTCCTCATGGCTCCTCTCTCAGGATCTGGATGCATTCCAGAGTGGGAATTTCCCAGTTTGACCAATTGGAATTTCCCAGTTTGACCAGTCCAGAATTCCCAGTTTGACCAATTGGAATTTCCCAGTTTGACCAGTCCAGAATTTCCAGTTTGACCGGACTGGTGTTCCCAGTTTGACCAGTCTCACATTCCCAGTTTGACCAGTGTGGAATTCCCAGACTGGCCAATTGGAAATACCCAGTTTGACCAGTGGAGAATTCCCAGTTTGACCAGTTGGGAATTCCCAGTTTGACCAGTGGGGAACTCCCAGTTTGACCAATCAGGAATTTTCCAGTTTGACCAACTGAGAATTCCCAGTTTCCCAGTCGCACATTCCCAGTTTGACCAGTTGGAAATTCCCAGTTTGCCCAGCGGGGATTTCCCACTTTGACCATTTGGGATTTCCCAGTTTGACCAGTTAGAATTCCCAGACTGACCAATTGGAAATACCCAGTTTGACCAGTGGAGAATTCCTAGTTTGACCAGTGTGGAATTTCCCAGTTTGACCAGATTGGTGTTCCCAGTTTGACCAACTGGGAATTCCCAGTTTGAGCAGTGGGGAGCTCCCAGTTTGACCAGTCAGGAATTTTTATAGTTTGACCAACTGAGAATTCCCAGTTTCCCAGTCACACATTCCCAGTTTGACCAGTTGGGAATTCCCAGTTTGACCAGTTGGCAATTCCCTGTTTGACCAGCTTGGAATTCCCAGTTTGACCAGATTGGTGTTCCCAGTTTCACCAGTCTCGCATTCCCAGTTTGACCAGTGTAGAATTCCCCAATTTGACCAGTCCAGAATTCCCAGTTTCACCAGCTGGGAATTCCCAGTTTCCCAGTCACACATTCCCAATTTGACCAGTTGGGAATTCCCAATTTGACCAACCGGGAATTCCCAGTTGGACCAGTTGGGATTTCCCAGTTTGAACAATTGGGAATTCCCAGTTTAACCAGATTGGAGTTCCCAGTTTCACCAACTGAGAATTCCCAATTTCCCAGTCACACATTCCCAATTTGACCAGTTGGAAATTCCCAGTTTGACCAGTGGAGAATTCCCAGTCAGACCAGTGGGGAACTCCCAGTTTGACGAAACGGGATTTCCCAGTTTGACCAGTTGGGAATTCCCAGTCTGACCAATTGAGCCGGCGCCCCTAAACCCTGTCCCAATCCTTGACCCTACAATCCAATTGTGGGGCACGGGGGAAGGTGGGATGAGGATTTTGGGGTTTGGGGGATTTGGGGAGAGAGGAGCAGTGTGAGGGGTTTGGGGGATTTGGGGTGAGGGGAACGGTGTGAGGGGTTTGGGGGATTTGGGGTGAGGGGAGCAGTGTGAGGGGTTTGGGGGATTTGGGGTCAGAGGAGCAGTGTGACGGGGTTTGGGGGATTTGGGGTGAGGGGAGCAGTGTGACGGGGTTTGGGGGATTTGGGGTGAGGGGAGCAGTGTGAGGGGTTTGGGGGATTTGGGGTGAGAGGAGCAGTGTGAGGGGTTTGGGGGATTTGGGGTCAGAGGAGCAGTGTGAGGGGTTTGGGGGATTTGGGGTGAGGGGAGCAGTGTGAGGGGTTTGGGGGATTTGGGGTCAGAGGAGCAGTGTGAGGGGTTTGGGGGATTTGGGGTCAGAGGAGCAGTGTGACGGGGTTTGGGGCATTTGGGGTGTGAGGAGCAGTGTGACGGGGTTTGGGGGATTTGGGGTGAGGGGAGCAGTGTGAGGGGTTTGGGGGATTTGGGGTGAGGGGAGCAGTGTGAGGGGTTTGGGGGATTTGGGGTGAGGGGAGCAGTGTGAGGGGTTTGGGGGATTTGGGGTGAGGGGAACGGTGTGACGGGGTTTGGGGGATTTGGGGTCAGAGGAGCAGTGTGACGGGGTTTGGGGGTTTGAGGGGAACGGTGTGACGGGGTTTGGGGGATTTGGGGTGAGAGGAGCAATGTGAGGGGTTTGGGGGATTTGGGGTGAGGGGAGCAGTGTGACGGGGTTTGGGGGATTTGGGGTGAGGGGAGCAGTGTGAGGGGTTTGGGGGATTTGGGGTGAGGGGAGCAGTGTGAGGGGGCTTGGGGGATTTGGGGTCAGGGGAGCAGTGTGAGGGGTTTGGGGGATTTGGGGTGAGAGGAGCAGTGTGAGGGGTTTGGGGGATTTGGGGTCAGAGGAGCAGTGTGAGGGGTTTGGGGGATTTGGGGTGAGGGGAGCAGTGTGAGGGGGTTTGGGGGATTTGGGGTGAGAGGAGCAGTGTGACGGGGTTTGGGGAATTTTGTGGGGCACGGATATGGGATGAAAGGTTTTTATGGTGTTTGGGGTGCAGAAGCGTGGGGTGACGGGGTTTGGGGGATTTGGCAGCACGGAGGTGTGGGCTGACAGGGTTTTGGGATTTTGTAGGGCATGGATGTGGGGTTGTGGGGTTATAGGGGATTTTGAGGTGCAGGCATGCAGTGTCACAGGTTTTCAGGGGATTTTGGGGTGCAGGGAGATGGGGTGATGGGATTTTTGGGAATTTTGGGGGGCAGAAGTGTGGGCTGACGGAAGTTTTAAGGGATTTTGGGGGTCAGGGATGTGGGGTAATGGGATTTTGGGGCATTTGGGGGTCAGAGGAGCTATATGATGGGGTTTTGGGGCGATTTTGTGGGGCAGGGGTGCAGTGTCACTGGGTTTAGGGGATTCTGGGGTGCAGGGATGTGAGGTGATGGGGTTTTAAGGGATTTTGAGGTTCAGAAGTGTAGAGTGACGGGAGTTTTAAGGGATTTTGGGGCGCAGGGATGTGGGGCGATGAGGTTTTAGGGAATTCTGGGGGGCAGAAGTAGGGGGTGGTGAGGTTTAGGGGATTTTGTGTGGCAGGGATGTGGGCTGGAGAGGTGATAGGGAATTTTGGGGTCAGAGATGGGGTGGGTTTTGGGGGATTTAGGGGGGCAGGGGAGGAGGAAGGCACGAACCCGGCTGGCCCGGGGGACGGGGAGGGGACGAGCGGAGGAGGAGAATCCCGGGAAGGGAGCGAGGAGCGGAGGGGCCGAGTTCGGGAGAGGCGGCGGCGACATCGGGACTGCACCGGCGGTGACGGGACAGGGGCGGAGGGGGCCGGGAGAGGGGGAAAACCGGGCAAAAAAAAATAGGCTGGGGGGGAAAAAAAAATAGCGGGAAAGGAGGGAAGGAAGGAGGCAGGGCGGGTGTTCACGGCTCTGGAATGCGCCCCCGGGGGGGACTCTGGAAAAAAAAAAAAAAAAAGTGGGATGGGACAGGAGCCAGGGATGGGAGAACCAGGAGGGAAAACGTTCCAGGATCCCCCTCCCCAACGCCTGCGAGATGGGTCCTGTCCTTTCCCGGCCATCCCAAAATGTCACCGAGACGTCGGGGCGCCTTTGTCACTCCTGCAATCGCCATCCGAGCCGGGTTAATTCCGCCTCGGCATTCCCAAAAAATCGGCTCCGGCCGGGAAGGAGCTGGGGGGAGCCGGGAAATTCTCCTGCGAGGCTCGGACAAAGGGGTCTGAGCTGCTGCCCGAGCGGGAATTCACCTCCTCTTCCCGCTGGGACACGGCCTGGAAAAGCTCCAGAGAGTGGAATAAGGAGTTAGCTGGGAAAAATCCCCTCTCAGAATTCCAGCACCCGCTGGCTGAGGGTTTTGCTGTTTGTTTTTTTTTGGATTCTTTTTTTTTTTTTTTCCATGACATGAGGAAAGCTGGAGCCACGGCTCGGGCTGAGCTCTGCCCAAGAGAAACGCCAAAAATCCCATGATTTTAGGGCAAGGCCGGTTGGGAAAGAGCTGCAGAATCCGGAATCCCCCGGCTCCCGCTTCTCATCCCAAACAACATTTCATCCCAAACCCGGAAAAGGCGTTTTCCAGAGAGAGAAGGAGAAGCTCGAGGGGGAGCTCCCCTGCTCGGGCCGGGTTTTGGGAATATCCCAAACCGCCTTTTCCAGCTGGAATTCTTCCTCCTCGCGCTGTTTGGCGAGGCGTGGGGGGGAAAGCGGCCTCATGTCGCGGCCAGGCTCATTCCCGGTCTCTGTTCCCGGCAGGACGGAAGGATGGAGCTGCTGCTCGGTGTCCTGGCACTGGTGACGCTGCTGTCCCCAGGCCTGGCCTGTCCCAGCCCCTGCTCCTGCTCCACCAAGAAGAACGGGCGCCTGCTGGCCGAGTGCGCCTACCGGGAGCTCCGGGACGTGCCTCGGGGCCTGTCCCCAAATGTCACCATCCTCACGCTCTCCGCCAACCGCCTGGGCCGCCTGGGCCGCGCCTCTCTGGCCGAGGTGCCCGAGCTGCAGTCGCTGTGGTTGGGCTACAACCACATCTCGGTGGTGGAGCCCGGCACCTTCGCGGCGCTGCCTCACCTCAAGAACCTGGACCTGAGCCACAACCGGCTGGCGGAGTTCCCGTGGCAGGACCTGCGCAACCTCAGCGCGCTGCAGATCCTCAAGCTGAGCAACAACCGGCTGGCAGCGCTGCCCGGCGGGGCCCTGGCCGGCCTGCGGGAGCTGCGCTCGCTCTGGCTCAACGACAACGAGCTCACCACGCTTGCCCGCGGCACCTTCGAGTCGCTGCCGGCGCTGGCGCAGCTCCAGCTCTTCCACAACCCCTTCAACTGCTCCTGCAAGCTCTTCTGGCTCAAGGAGTGGGCCGACAGCACCTCGGTGGTCATCTCCAGGGCCGGCTCTACGCTGTGCGCGGCCCCGGCACGGCTGCGGGGCCGCGCCGTCACCGACGTGCCGGGCTCGCTGTGCGTGGCGCCTTCTGCCCAGCTGACCTATCTGTCCAGCCCGGCCAAGGCCGGGCCTAGGGACGGCCTCACGCTGACCCTGCACTGCAGCGTGGCCGGCAGCCCCCCGCCCGAGATCCGCTGGCAGATCCGCACGGCCGGCGGCCGCGTGGACATCCACGGGCCCACGGTGGCGCGGGACGGCGGAGCCAAGGCGGGCCGGCGGCGCTTCCTGGCCTTCAAGAACGGCACCATGGCCATCCCCGACTTCGGCAAGGAGGACGAGGGCACCTACACGTGCGTGGCGGTCAACGACGTGGGCACGCGCGACGTGTCGGTCAGCGTGGCGCTGGCCGGCTCCGAGATCCCGGCCGAGGAGCTGCCCCGCGATGATCCCCAGGTCGGGCAGCCCGGCGGGCACAGCTGCTCCAAGGGCGACGAGCTGGATCCCTCCGGCATGGGCGAGAAGCTGCTCATCGTCTACCACGTGCCCAGGGAGGTCAGGAGTGGCGCGGGGGCCCGAGAATTTCGCTTGGGAATTCTGCCCGTGGCTCTGGGGTTGCTGCTCTGGTGAAGGGGGATTCCCATTTCTTCGTAGTATTTTTTTGTTTCCTCTCGTAGCGCCTTTGCTGAGCTTCTGGCATCCGGCAGCGCTCCGGAACCCGACGGGGCCACCGCGGGCCCAGGGTGGGTGGTCCGGCCCCTGGTGTTCCTGGAGGAGCTCAGGGAACGTGGGGCAGATCCAGCCCGGATCCGGCCGGGATCCCAAGGTGCCACATCCCTCTTCTCTCCCTGCCCAGATCCGTGGGTGGCCGCGGGAAGTGACAATGGTGACAATCCCACACCAGAGCCACCAGGGAGGGATCCGAGGACAAATCCCTTCCCCTGGAGCAGGAAAACCACCTGGGAATGGGGTCCTGGGGGACAGGGCTGTGGCAGAGGATTGGGATGGAGCCACGGCCTTGGAGCGGGAAGGAATTCCCAGGTTCTATCCCCATAGGAGCCCCTGGAATGCTGCAGAAATTTCAATCCCAAAAACCCGTCTGGGCTGGACCCACTGGGCTGCCCCGCTTGAGCCAAAGATTCCCAAACCATTCCCAGTGGGAATGGGGGAAAGACTGGGATGTTCCCAAATCCCTCAGGCAGGATTTGGGAAGGTCCATCGCCCCCGGACTGGGACACAGCTCCGGAATTCCCGGTGGGATCTGGGTACGTCCTGCAACCCCCTGGCCTTGTAGAGCCCTGTAGGGACAGCAATAAATGCCTTTAATTAATGCCTTTAATTAACGCCTTCAATTAAGAAATACCTGTAATAAACACCTTTTATAAAAAAACCATTTTAATAAATACCTTTAATTAATAAACACCTTGAATTAATAATTACTTTTTATAAACACCTTGAATAAGCTCCTTTTTTTTTTTTTTTCCCCTAAACCAGCTTGGCTCCGCTTGGTCTGTGCATCCCAAAATCCCAAATTTCCCCTGAGCTGGTGGCTCCTGGGGTCCCCCAGATTGTCCCCAACCCTCCTGGTTCAGGGGATGCTTCTGTCACTCACAGCTTTCCCAAATCCTTCCCTGTCCCAGAGAATCCCCCCAGTTTCCCATATCCTTCCCAGGTCTGGAGAATCCCCTCAAATCCTTCTGAGTACCAGAGCATCCTCCCAGCTTTCCCAAATCCTCCAATGCTGGAGAATCCCCAAATCCTTCCCATTTCTGGAGCGTCCCTGTAGCTCCCCGAGATCCTTCCTAGTCCCAGAGAATCCTTCCATCTTTCCCAAACCCTTCCCAGTACCAGAGCATCCCAAGATTCCCCAAATTTTCTACTTCCCCCCCAAGTCCTGGAATGAAACTCCAAAATCCTGGGATATCCCAAAATCCCCACCCTGAAGCGACCCCAAAATCAGCTGGGAAAGCAGAGCCTGGAGCTCTCCAGCACCAAAATTCCAAATCCCGCCAGATTTTAGGGAAAAGTGGCAGCCGAGGTCTTTATGGGGAGCTCCTGGATTCCCATAAATTTCATGGGATAAAAAAGCGTGGCCCCGATGAAAGTTTTCACTCAGGATCTGTTTTATCCCTGGGAACAGCAGGATGATGGGATTTATTCCCAGAATTCCAGGTGGGATGGGAGGGATGAGGGTGTGGATCTGGGGTTTCCAAGCTAGCCAGGAACCACCGGGAAGGGGAAGAAAATCCTAAATCCCGCTCAGGGCACTGCTGCTATCCCAGAAACCCGGCAAATTCCATGGATCTCCAGGGAGCCTTGGGTGGGGCTATGGAAACAGATCCCAAAATTCAGCCCCACCCATGGAACTGCCGCAGATTTTCGGGATTTTTAAAGGGATTTTAGGGACTTTTAAAGGTATTTTTAAAGGGAATTTAGAGATTTTAAAGGGATTTTTAAAAGGGATTTTTAAAGGGATTTGTTTTTATTTTTAAAGTGATTTTGAAAAGGAATTTTAAAAGGGATTTTTAAAAGGATATTTTAAGATATTTTGGGGATTTTAGAGGGATTTTTAAAGGGATTATTAAAAGGAATTTTTTGGGATTTTGAAAGGGATTTTTTAAAGGGATTTTAGGCTGCCTTTGGAGCCACAGGGCTTGGGATGGGCTGGGAGGGAATCCTGGGAAAAGGGAGGGGATGCTCCAAGGAAATCTCAAAGCACGGGAATCACTGAGGGTGCTGGGAACATTCCAGAGGGAGGGAATGGTGCCTTTGGGATCCTGTGGAGAGCAGCTCTGGTCACTTCCAAGGAAATCCCAGGATGATCCAGCAGCTCTGCAGGGGGTGAGAGGAGAATTCCCACTGGAAGGAATCTTGGGGTTTGGGATGGAAGGAGCCACCAGGAGACTGCTCGTTCCATCCCAAAAAGTCGGGAATTGTTGGATTTAGGAGCAGGAAGAGGTGATCCAGCATCACCTCATTCCCATCCTGTTGATGTTTTATTCCCGAAATTCCCCGTTCCTGTTCCTGCCCTTCCCAAATCTGCGGTTTCGGGCCTTCCCCAAACCAAGGGAATGTGAAGGGAGCAGTTTTCCCTTAAAACTGCCCTGAAGTGGGATCATGGATTGGATCCCGACATTCCCAGGTGGAGCAGATCCCCAAAATCTCTGCTGGGCGAGGTCATCTCAACCATTCGCTGGATTCAGGGCTGAGATTGTCCCGAATATCCAAGGAAAATGTTCATGTCAGGAGTAGGGATGAGGTATCCATTTATTCCCCTTCCCTCACACTTCCCAGAGAGGCTTTCCACAGATCCCAGCCCCAGAAAACCGCGGGATTGCCACAAAACCGGGAATGGTAGAGGACAGGGGAGGGGGGGGGTTTGATCCTTCAAAAACTGGGAGAAAAAAACATCCCGGGAGCAGATGGGATGGGGAAGGGAGAAGCTGTGAATGGGAATTTTGTCCCACGTGGAGCTCCAGGGGTAATTCCTGGTGGTTGAGAATTCCTTCAGCTGGCTGAGGATTCCCCCATGCTCCTCTCCCAGTTCTTTGGGAATTAGGGCTGTGTTGGAAAAGCTGCTGAGAACCGGGCTCATTGCAGGAGTGAATCCCAAAATATTTTCAGGATGCCCAGAGTGTTTTCCTTGGCTCGGCTCCAGGCCAGTGTCACCTTGGGAGTGGCTCAGCACGGATTTCGGGATAAACCCTTGGAGAGAGTCCAGAGGCCAGAAAAGGGGGCAGGAAGGGCCCAAAATTCCTGCTGGGGCAGGATGGCATCCAGACGGGGATGGGATGGGGGATGGGATGGGATTCCCGGGAATTCAGGGCCTGGGAACACCGAGCTGGGCACCGTTGACTGCAGGATCAGCCAGCGCGGTTTTTCGGGAAGCGGTCAGCGAGGGGTTGTGCAGGAGCGTGTAGGCCACCCACCAGCGAGCCCGGATCCGCCGGATCCGCGCTTTCCCTGGAGCCGGATGCTTGGGATGCATCAGCTGGAGGCCTGGAAGGAGATGGGAGCAGCAAGGAAAGTATTCAGGTCCTGGAGAAGCACCAGGAGAGCGGGAGAGGGACTGGGATGAGGTGCAGAGGGATTGATTCCTGCCTGGAAAGGGGAGAATCAGGGGAGGTTAGGAAGGAATTCCTGGCTGGGTTGGAACTTCCAGAGGATCTGTGGCTGTCTCTGGATGCTTGGGAGTGTTCAAGGAAAGATTGGAACAGCCTAGGAGGGGTTCCGGGGTGGGCTTTATGGTCCCTCCCAACCCAAAGTATTCCAGGATTCCCAGATTCCAGCCCCAGCCCCATTTCCCTGGAGCCACCAAGATCGCACCACACCCCAAAGAGCCCCATCCCAACCCTGGCATGGGACTAGCCCTTGGATGGATGGATGGATGATGGATGATGGATGATGGATGATGGATGGATGGATGGATGGATGGATGATGGATGGATGGATGGATGGATGGATGGATGGATGATGAATGGGTGGATGGATGGATGGATGGATGGATGGATGATGGATGGATGGATGGATGGATGATGGATGGATGATGGATGATGGATGGATGATGGATGGATGGATGATGGATGGATGATGGATGGATGGATGGATGGATGGATGTTGGATGGATGGATGATGGATGGATGATGGATGGATGGATGGATGGATGGATGGATGATGGATGGATGGATGTTGGATGGATGGATGATGGATGGATGATGGATGGATGATGGATGATGGATGGATGATGGATGGATGGATGGATGGATGGATGGATGGATGGATGATGGATGGATGATGTATGATGGATGGATGGATGGATGATGGATGGATGGATGTTGGATGGATGGATGATGGATGGATGATGGATGGATGGATGGATGGATGGATGGATGGATGGATGATGGATGGATGATGTATGATGGATGGATGGATGGATGATGGATGGATGATGGATGATGGATGGATGATGGATGGATGGATGTTGGATGGATGGATGATGGATGGATGATGGATGATGGATGGATGGATGGATGATGGATGGATGGATGATGGATGGATGGATGATGGATGGATGATGGATGATGGATGGATGATGGATGGATGGATGGATGGATGGATGGATGGATGGATGGATGGATGTGTTCCCACACCAACCAGCAGTCCCATCATGAGTTCCCCAATGAGTCCCTTCCCCTGATCCCTATGGTGTCCCCAGGTCCCACCTTCCTCTAGGTGTGTGTCCCGGGGTGGTGCCGGCGGCTCCGGCCTGCCGTGCTGGAGCAGCAGGAAGCAGAAGGCTTTCAGCATTGGGTGGCACTGGCTGACCTCCACCTTCAGGTAGTGGCAGTAGGTGTGGTACCCTGCAGGGACACCGTGCGCTCAGCGGGGACAGCATTCCCCGTTCCCGGAGCCCAGGGAAGGACTTGGCTCTGCTTTCCATGCTCCCACAATCCCAGCAGGAAAAGCAGGGGCAAGCTTGAGCTCCCCAGAGGTCCCCTCCCCTGTACCCTGGGACCTGAGGTGAAACCCCAAAGGTCATCCCACTATTTTGAGATAAAAATAGGACCCAGGCAACACCACCTGCTCCAGGTGTTCCATTTCCAAGGGTTTGAAGCCACCACTCATCCGGGCAGGAAAAATGGAGGAAGGCCTGAGATACCCTGAGGTCCCCTCCCGTTTCTCCCAAGTAACCAGTGGTGAAACCCCAAAGGTCATCCCACATATTTTAGGATAAAAAAGCCAGACCAAGTAGGAGTTTGGGGAAGCCACCTGCTCCCATTGTCCCATTTCCAAGCCACCCTCAATCCCAGCAGGAAAAACAGCGGAAGGCCTGAGGTCCCTTGAGGTCCCCTGAGGTCCCCGAGGTCCTTTTTTCTTTCCCCAGGACACGAGGTGACCACTGATGAAGCTCTGAAGCTCAAAGGTCACCCCTCTTTGGTTTTCTGGGATCAAAAAGAAGAAACCAGGAGAAACCACCTGCTCCAGGTATCCCATTCCCAGCATTTGAGGCCACCCTCCATCCCAGAAGCTCCAGGCCCCCCATCCCAACCCCACCACGGTGGGACAAGGACCCTGCTGGTGGCCTGGCCGCCCCACCTGGGTCGAAGGTCTCCACGCCGCGGTGCAGCAGACTGATGTCCAGCCGGCACAAGTGGACGGCGTTGTAGAGGCCAGAGATGACCACACGCCACACTCCGGCCAGGACACCCACCAGGACGTTGGTGGGGAAGAGCAGGAAGGTGACGATGTACAGGGCGCGCCTGCAAGAACCACAAATTTGCGGGATGACCCTTCCCGGGAAAACTCCGGCCGATCCCAGCCTCCTGGCCCCGCCCATGTCTGGCTGAGGTGGCTCCATCTCACTGGGAGAAGCCACCGCCCTCCCAGGCCACTGGAGAAGTGTCAGGAGCTCCTTTTCTCCTCAGACATCTAGGAACCGGCCAAAATGTGGGCTTGGGATGTTGGGATGGAGGCCACCGGCTCCAGGAGAGTCGCTGCCACACCAGGAGGACATCTGGGTCCCTCTGTCACCTGGTCTTGGGTGGTGGCACCATCTCTGAGTGAGGGACGACTCTTGGTGGCCTGGGATGGACACTGGCTCCAGGAGAGCCTGGCTGTCCTGCCAGGGGGTGGCACAGGACACTTGGGTTCCTCTGTCACCCCGGTCTCAGGTGGTGACATCATGTGGGAATGAGGGACATCTTCCAGCAGTGACTGACCCCACCCGGCCTATCCTGAGGGATCTGGGCTTGCCCAGCCTTGGTGGAGCAGGCCCACCCTCACCAGTGTCACCCCACCAAAATCCAGGCCAGAACATCTGGAGAAACCTCTGTGGGAGCCTGGGATTCCCGCCAAACCCTCACTGGGGACAACTGGGGACAATCGGGGACGATCGCGGTGTTCCTGTACCTGTTGGTGAGCTCCTTCTGCAGGGAATGCTGCTCCAAGAACTGGGAACGAGCCAGGAGATGCTGCACGAGCACGGCCACCACCAGAGTCAGCCAGAAGGGCCTGGAAGAGCAGGATGGACACAGGGAATGTCCCAAAACACCAGGAACATCCCAAAACACTGTCCCAGGCAGGAACAGCCAGTGGTGTTGGAAAAACCCCAGATGGAACCTCCCAAACCCATCCAGGAGCATCCCTTGGGGTTTCCAGCTCACTGCATCTTCTGGATGATCCCAAAGAGTGTCATGGACACCAGAAATATCCACAAATACCAGAAATGTCCCAAAATACTCTGAATGTCCCAAAACACCACCCCAGGCAGAAACTTCCAGCCGTGTTGGAAAAATTCTAAATGGAGCATCCCAAACCCATCCAGGAGCATCCTTTGGGGTTTCCAGCCCTTTCCAAGGGCTCACCACATGTTCCAGATGATCCTGAAGAGTGGGATAGACACTGGGAATGTCCTAAAACACTGGGAATGTCCCACAACATCACCCCAGGTAGAAGCTCCAGCTGTGCTGGAAAAATCCCAAATGGAGCATCCCAAACCCATCCGGGAGCATCCTTTGGGGTTTCCAGCCCTTTCTGAGGGCTCACCACATGTTCCGGATGATCCCGAAGAGCGGGGAGCCGGTGCCGGCCTGGAGCGGGATCACCACCAGGAAGGTGAAGGCCACGGAGCAGAGGAAGAAAATCACCTGCTGGATCAGGAGACCTGGGAATGGGGACACAGAGCGGGAATCCGGGATGGGAAAATGGCTCTTCTTCCCCAAATCCCGTAAAAACCCTGCCAGTCCCCAAAACAACTCTGCATTCCCAAGGGATTGTCCTCACAATTCCTGGGGTTGAAATGAAGATTTTCCTTCTTCTTGGGGTCCCCACCCCATTCCCAGGATGATCCAGGCTAGGATGGGGACGAGGAGCCCCTGGAAGGTGCTGAGGACCTGGAGGCTTCCACAGCTTTTCCCATCCAAATATTTGGGATCCAGTCAAATGCAGACGTCATCCCATCCCTTCCTCTTCTTTGAATTCCCAACCCAATTTTTTCATATTTTCCAATTTTTTACAACTTTCCAAATTAATTTTCCAGTTTTTCCTACTTCCCAAACATCCTGCGTTCCCAAAATTCCCGCCAGATCCCGTTTGAGGAAATGGGGATAAAAAAACCTCCTGAAGACAGGCTGAAAATGTGGAATTGCTGCTTAATCCTTAAGAAAAGCAGGATTCCTCCACCCCATGATCCCGAAATTCTGTACCCAGGCAGGCGAAGGCTGCCTGGAAGCTGGAGAAAGCGATCCAGCAGACGACGGCTTCCCGGGAAGGCCGCAGGATGTGGGCCTTGGAAAACACATCCAGCACGGCGCCCTGGTACAGCGCCCGCAGGTTGGACCTGGGAAAAATTCCAGCTTTGTCCCGATCTGGGATGGGGACATCAGGAATGGATATGGGGACATCGGGATTGGGGCTGGGAATGTCGGGAATGGAACCAGGAATGTCTGGAATGGAGCTGGGAATGTCTGGAATGGGGCCAGGGACATCAGAAATGGGGACCGGGACATTGGGAATGGGGATTGGAATATTGGGAATGGGGACCAGGAATAGAAGGAATGGGGCTGGGAATGTCAGGACTGGGGATGGGAATAGCAGGAATGGGGCTGGGAATATCAGGATTGTGGATGGGAATAGCAGGAATGGGGCTGGGAATGTCTGGAATGGGGCCAGGGACATCAGAAATGGGGACCGGCACATTGGGAATGGGGATTGGAATATTGGGAATGGGGACCGGGAATAGAAGGAATGGGGCTGGGAATGCCGGGATTGGGGATGGGAATAGCAGGAATGAGGCTGGGAATATCGGGATTGGGGATGGGAATAGCAGGAATGAGGCTGGGAATGCCGGGATTGGGGACCAGGAATAGCAGGAATGGGGCTGGGAATGTCGGGATTTGGGATGGGAATATCGGGAATGGGGATGGGAATGTCGGGAATGGGGCTGGGAATGTCGGGAAGGGGGCAAGTAATGTCAGTAATGCAAGTAATTTCTGAATGGGGGCAGGGACATTGGGAAAGGGGAGTGGAATCTTGGGAATGCAGATGGGAACATAAGGAATGAGGCTGGGAATGTCAGGAATGGGGATGGGAACATCAGGAATAGGGCTGAGAATGTCTGGAATGGGGGTGGGAACATTGGGAATGGTGCTAGGGATATCGGGAATGGGCAGGATAACATCATGAACAGGGCTGTGAAAGTCAGGAATGGGGCTGGGGATGCTGGGAATGGGGATGGTAACATTGGGAATGGGGACAGGAGCAATGGGAATGGGGATGGGAACATTGGGAATGGGGCTGGGGATGCTGGGAATGGGAACATTGGGAATGGGGCTGGGAATTCTGGGAATGGGGCCCGGTCTGACCTGTGCATGCCGAGGCTCCTGAGCAACATGGCGCAGGTGAGCAGGCAGCACAGCGCCAGAGAACAGATGTAGCAGACTGTGGAAAAACAGGAAAACATTCCTGGATTTGGGCTCGGGAATAACTCCGGGAATTGGGTTTTTACGGGAATTTGACCTCGGGATTGCAGCCCTGCCTCAGTTTCCCACCTTTTGTCACTCTCTCCTTCAGGTCCCAAGGGGGGGTGGATGGGAGGGAAAAGGGGAAGGGAAATCTGGGAAAATCCCTGGAGCTTGCTGGGATGGGCAGGGATGGGGGCCTTGGGAAAAGGGGATCGGCAGCAAAGCAGGATGGAGGGGAAAAAACGGGATGAGAGAGGTTTGGGGATCCAGGAAAACTCACAGAATTCTCCCAGGAGTTGGTGGGATCCCAGGGAAGGAGGGGACATCCCTGCTGGTCCTTCACCCTGGAATTCCCTCATCCCTGCTGTTTATTTAGCCCTGGAATTTCTTCATCCCTGGAATTCCTTGATCCCTGGAATTCCCTCATCCCAGCTATCCCTTTATCCCAAAAATTCCCTCATTCCTGGAATTCCCTCATTCCTGCTATTCCTTCATCCCTATTCCCTGATCCCTGCTAT
Source organism: Cinclus cinclus (assembly GCF_963662255.1). Taxonomy (NCBI): domain Eukaryota; kingdom Metazoa; phylum Chordata; class Aves; order Passeriformes; family Cinclidae; genus Cinclus; species Cinclus cinclus. The sequence goes on along the minus strand of NC_085058.1, from coordinate 2,888,073 downwards.
CCCCCATCCCTGCTATTCCCTCTTCCCTGCTCTTCCCTCATCCCCCCATCCAAGGATTTCCACTCTCCAGGGATCCAAGGCCCATCTGTTCACTTCCAGCAGATTTCCAAGCCTGCAGCATCTGCTGCCTCTTCCCTCCAGCTCTTCCCTCTGGCTCTTCCCAACGGCTTTTCCCGGAGTCTCTTCCCGCCTTGGCACGCACCAGCCTGGCACAGCCCCATCCCTGCCAGCCGCTCCCGAAATCCCTCTGGAATCTGTCCCATCCCATCCTCCGGGGCAGGAATCCTCCAGAAATCCCTCTGGAATCTGCCACATCCCTGCCACCAACTCCCCAAATCCCCCTGGAATCGGCCCCATCCCATCCTCCAGGCAAGGAATCCTCCAGAAATCCCCCAGTCCTGGAGTCCTCCCAGTCCCATTTTTCAGACCAGGAATCCCCTGGAATTCCAGCCCAAATTCCCCTCTGGAATGGCGATCCAGCTAGGATCCCACCTTCCAGTGACCACAGGTAGTGGCGGACAGTGCCGAGCTCCTTTTCCATGTCCCCCGGAACAGCCGGATTGTCCGAGGGCACCAATCCGAACTGGACCAGCAGCACCACCACGTCCTTGGTCATTCCCGCCCGGACAATCTGGATCGTGGGGACAACGGCCACCAGGAGAAGCAGGGCCACCTGGGAGGATGCGGGATTTTAGGATTTATGATTGGGATCTGGTGGAATTGCGGGATTTATGGCTGGGATCCCGTGGGATTGAGGGATTTACAGCACGGATCCAACAGGACCGCGGGATTTACAGCTTGGATCCTGTGGCATTGTGGGATTCACAGCTGGGATCCTGTGGGATTTACCGCATGGGTACTGTGGGACTTATAGGTGAGATCCCACAGGATTTTGGGATTTATAGCCGGGATCCTGCGGGATTGTGGGATTTATAGCTGGGATCCCACAGGATTTCGGGATTTACAGCTCGGATCCCGTGGGATTGCGGGATTCATGGCTGGGATACGGTGAGATTGTGAGATTTACGGCATGGATCCTGCGGGATTTGCAACCCAGATCCCACGGGATTTTGGATTTTTACGGTATGGGTCCCATGGTATTGCGGGATTTATGGCTGGGATCCCACAGGATTTTGGGATTTATGGCTGGGATCCCGCAGGATTGAGGGATTTTCCGCTTAGATTCCTGCAGGTTTGTGGGATTTACAGCATGGATCCTGCAGGATTGCCAGATTTTCAGCTGGGATCCAGTGGGATTTATGCCTGGGGTCCCTTGGGATTTTGGCATTTATAGCTGGCATCCCACATGATTTTGGGATTTATGTCTTGGATCCCATGGAATTGCAGGATTTACAGCTGAGATCCTGCAGGATTGTGGGATTTATGGCTGGGATCCCACCAGATTTCAGGATTTACAGCACGGATCCTGCAGGAAGGTGGGATTTACGGCTCGGCAGAGCCTTGGGAGTGTGGAATTCCAGAAGAATTTTAGTGGCGTGCCCGGGACGCTCCAGGAATGTCCCCAGTGTCACCTGGTAGACGGCGATGACGGCCACAGTGAGGGACACCACCAGCTTCAGCGGAATCCGGAATCCTGGATGGAAAAGTGGGAGAGGAACCAGGATTTGGGATGGCGCAGGGAGAGCGGGGAAGGCTCAGACTCCTGGGGAACACCTGGAATGGGATTCCCACTGGGGATTCCTGCCAGGAATGGATGGATGACTCCACCCTGCTTTTCCATGGAAACTCAGGTGCCACCTCCAGGACATTCCCTGCACCCTCCATGGATGGGAAGAGCCAGAAGTGGCTCCACATTCCCGGGATTTGGTCCCCTCAGCGCAGGAAATTTCCATTCTCCAGCCCCAGCTGCTCCCATCCTTCCCTGGCCAAGCTTTCCCGGGAAAACTGAGGCTGCCCCAAACTTCCTGGAATTGTCCCAGAACCATGTCCAGGACCCTGTTTCCATGGATTTATGGGGTCTCCATGAGGTTCCCATAATTCCCATCATTCCCAGGACTCCACTTTCATGGATTTCTGGGGTCTCCATGGCATTCCCATCACTCCCACAACCCCTTTTCCATGGATTTATGGGATCTCCATGGGGTTCCCATCATTCTCGTTTTCCATGGATATATGGGGTTTCTGTGGAATTCCCATCGTTCCCAGGGCCCCTATTTCCATGGATCTGTGAGGTCTCCATGGAGTTCCCACCATTCTTGTTATCTATGGATATATGGGGTCTCCGTGGGATTCCCATCATTCCCAGGGCCCCTATTTCCATGGATCTGTGAGGTCTCCATGGAGTTCCCCACCTCTCTCAGGACCCCTTTTCCATGGATTTGCAAACTGGGGTCTAGGGAATGATCCATAAATCCCAACCCCAACCGTCCCCTGCTTCCATGGGATTTTGCCAGTGCCCACCTTCCTCGGGAACGTAGATGTAGGAGCGCAGGTAGGAGCGGACCCGGGACCAGAGGCTCTCCTCGATCTTGGCCGAGCTGCGGGAGACAGGAGAGAGTGACATTCCTGAATTTCAGGAATAGGATTTACCAGGAATGGGAATTGCCGTCCTTACCTCTCCTTCCAGCCCCGCTTGGACAGCACAGCCTGGAGGTACTTGCTGTAATAGCCTTTCCCAGGCATCTAGGGAAAAATGGATGGATTTGGGGAGGCAGAGCTTCCCTGGCAAGGCCTCATCCCAGCTGTATCCCAACAGGAATTTCCCAGCCCAGGATGGGGTATGGAAAAGTGAGAATAATCCCTTCCCAAAGCCCTCTGGAATTCCTCCAGGGTCAGGAGGGCAAGGCGTGAATATCTCAATCCCAATCCTGATCCCAAAAGCAATCCTGGGATAGCAAGGGAGAAACCCCAGCACCAGGGCTGGGAGGGGAACATATGAAGCTCCCACTCCTGATCCCAAACCCAATCCCAATCCTGGGATAGCAATGGAGAACCCTCAGGGGGAGAGCTGAGAGGGAATGTGCAGACATCCCCATCCCCATCCCCATCCTGAACTCAATCCCAAATCCAGTCCCGGGATAGCAATGGAGAAACCCCAGTGCTGGGGCCAGGAGGGGAATGCGTAGAGATCCCAATCTTAATCTCAATCCTAATCACAGGTCCCAATCCCAGTCCTGATCCTGGTTCCCATCCCGGACCCCATCCCAATCCTGATCCAATCCCAATCCCGATTCCAGTCAGGCTCTCAATCCCCATCCCAATCCCATTCCCATTCACTTTCCTAATCCCCGTCCTGTTTCTGTTCCTGTTTCCGTTCCCATTCCCATTCCCATTCCCATTCCCATTCCCATTCCCTTTCCCGTTCCCGTTCCCGTTCCCTTCCCCATTCCCATTCCCATTACCATTCCCATTCTCATTCCCGTTCCCCTTCCTGTTCCTGTTCCCATTCCCATCCCCATTCCCATTCCCTTTCCCGTCCCCATTCCCATTCCCGTTCCCCTTCCTGTTCCTGTTCCCATTCCCGTCCCCATTCCCATTCCCGTTCCCGTTCCCGTTCCCAGTCCTGTTCCCTTTCCCATTCCCATTCCCATTCCCATTCCCTTTCCCGCTCCTGTTCCCACAGGACAATCCCGACTTCCCGGTGTCCGTACCTCTGGCTCCGGGCTGTCCCCGTGGCGCAGGCTGCGCACGAGCAGTGCCGGGTACCAGAGACTGAGCAGGGACAGGGACAGCAGGATGGGGACATGGGACAGCAGGGAGTACAGCCTGTGGATCTGGGATGGGGACACGGGGTCACTGCCACCACCTTGGTGACATGGGGACACTGCCACCACCCTGGGGACATGGGGACAATGCCATTATCCCTGGGGACACGGGGTCACTGCCACCACTCCAGGGGACACGGGGTCAGTTCCACCACTCCAGCCAAGGGACACTGCAGGGACAATGGGAGCTGGCCCGGGAGCCACAGCCCCTCAGGGCCACTCAGCGAGGTGACAAGGAAGCCACGGCCCCTGAGGGCCACCCCAGGAAGCCTCAGTGACACCTCAGAGCCACCCACCTTGGTGGCCAGGGGACACTGGAGGCGGTGGCCCAGGTGGGCGGCGCAGTGAGCCCAGGCCAGCAGCGCTCCGGCTGCGTAGCCCAGGCGGTGCCGGGGAACAGCGCAGGCCAGCAGGGGAGAGTAGAAGGCCGGGTAGTAGAACAGGGCCAGGATCTTCCAGAACTCTGGAAAAGAGGGAAAAGGATTGGGATCAGGGTTGGCATGGGGACCGGGATGGGAATCAGGATCGGGATCGGGACCAGGATTGGGACCAGGATGGGAATCGGGATCAGGATCGGGACCAGGATTGGGTTTGAGACACTGATTGGGATCAGGATCGGGATCGGGACCAGGACTGGGACCAGGATGGGAATCGGGATTAGGATCGGGATTGGGACCAGGATGGGAATCAGGATCAGGATCAGGGTTGGCATGGGGACCAGGATGGGAATCAAGATCAGGATCAGGATTGGGACCAGGATGGGAATTAGGATCAGGATCGGGATCGGGACCAGAATGGGAATTGGGATCAGGATCAGGGTTGGCATGGGGACCAGGATGGGAATCAGGATCGGGATCGGGACCAGGATTGGGACCAGGATGGGAATCGGGATCAGGATCGGGATTGGGACCAGGATGGGAATTAGGATCAGGATCAGGGTTGGGACCAGGATTGGGTTTGAGACACTGATTTGGATCAGGATTGGGATTGAGATTGGGATTTAGAGCCTGATTGTGATCACGATTGGGATCAGGGTTGGCATGGGGACCAGGATGGGAATCAGGATCGGGATTGGGACCAGGATGGGAATCGGGATCGGGACCAGGGTTGGCATGGGGACCAGGATGGGAATCGGGATCGGGACCAGGATTGGGACCAGGACGGGAATCGGGATCAGGATCGGGACCAGGATTGGGTTTGAGGCACTGATTGGGATCAGGATCAGGATCGGGACCAGAATGGGAATTAGGATCAGGATCAGGGTTGGCATGGGGACCAGGATGGGAATCAGGATTGGGATCGGGACCAGGATGGGAATCAGGATCAGGATCGGGATCGGTACCAAGATTGGGTTTGAGACACTGATTGTGATCAGGATTGGGATCAGGGTTGGCATGGGGACCCAGACAGGAATCAGGATTGGGATCGGGATTGGGACCAGGATTGGGTTTGAGACACTGACTGGGATCAGGATTGGGATCAGGGATGGCATGGGGACCCAGACAGGAATCAGGATTGGGATCGGGATTGGGACCAGGATTGGGTTTGAGACACTGACTGGGATCAGGATTGGGATTGAGATTGGGATTTAGAGCCTGATTGGGATCAGGATTGGGATCAGGGTTGACACAAGGACCAGGATGGGAATTAGGATCGGTATCAGGATTGGGATCGAGACACCGACTGGGATCAGAATTGGGATCAGGGATGACATGGGGACCAGGGTGGGAATCGGGATCAGGATTGGGATCACGATGGGAATCAGGATCAGAATAGGGATGGAGAGCTTGATCGGGATTGGGATGGGAACACCACGCGTTCCCCTCCCGTCTCCAGCGCTGGAGGTTCTCCGTTGCTATCCCAGGACCGGGTTTGGGATGGGGATGAGCGCGGTGGGCTCACCGCGGGCGCCGGGGGACGACGGAGACGCGAGCGGCAGCGGATCCTTGTCCAGCACCAGCTGGCACAGCGACGAGAACACGATCCCGAACACGGCGGCCGCTGTGCCGCGGTTCCCGTCCTCTTCCAGGAAATTCCCGGGGCTGCAAGGATTCCCGGCGGGGATCAGAGGGGTTCAGGAATTCCAAACTCTTCCCAAGGAGGGATCGACGGGGTTTTGGGAATTCTGAGATGTTTCCAGCTAGGAATCAGCAGGATCTGGGAATTCTGGGATGTTTCCAAGGAGGGATCAGGAGGATTTTTGGAATACTGAGCTCTTTCCAGGTAGAGATCATCAGAATTTGGGAATTCTGAGACGTTTTCAGGGATGGATCAGAGATGCTTCCGGAGAGGGATTAGCGGGATTTTGGGAATTCCAGACTCATTCCAAGGAGGGATCAGTGGGATTTTGGGAATTCTGAGCCCTTTCCAAGGAGGAATCAGTGGGATTTTAGGAATTTGGAGATGTTTCCAGTGAGGGATGAGTGGAATTTTGGGAATTCTGAGCCCCTTCCAGGTAGGGATCAGCAGGATTTTGGGAATTCTGAGCCCTCTCCAATGAGGGACCAACAGAATTTGGGAATTCTGAGATATTTTCAGGGATGGATCAGGGCATTTGGGAATTCTGAGCTAATTCCAATGAGGGATCAGCGGGGTTTGGGAATTCTGAGATGTTTCCAGAGAGGGATTAGTGGGATTTTGGGAATTCCAGGGTGTTTCCAAAGAGGCATCAGTGGGATTTTAGGAATTTGGAGGTGTTTCAAATGAAAGATGAGTGGGATTTTGGGAATTCCAAGCCCCTTCCAGGGAGGAATCAGCTGGATTTTGGGAATTCTGAGTTCTTTCCAGGGAAGGATCAGTGGGATTTTGGGAATTCCCATACCTGAGCAATCCCGGGACACCGTTCCAGCAGTTCTGGTAAAGCCGGCGGCGCTTGACCAGGAATGACAAGGCCAGGATCACGGCCAGCTGGGAAAGGGATGGGAAATCCATGGAAAAGGGTCCTGGGAATGGTGGGAATTCCATGGACACCCCATAAATCCATGGAAAAGGGGAACGGTGGGAACCCCATGGAGACCCCATAAATCCATGGAAAATGGGAACGGTGGGAACCCCATGGAGACCCCATAAATCCATGAAAAAGGAGTCCTGGGAATGATTTGGGAGGAATTTTGGAGTTCTCATCCCACAGGGAACTAAAATCCAGGAAATCAGGGAATTCTGGGATGGTTTAGGCAGAAAAATTCATCCAAGATGGAACCCGGCCTGAAATTCAATCCGTGGATTCCAGGTGGAGAACGGAATGTGGGAATTTTTTGTTTGTTTTATCCCAGAATTTTGGGATGGGAATGGGGATTTTGGGGCGGATACTCACGGAAATGGGAGCCATGATGGTGTGGTACATCTGAGGGGAAATCGTGGGGTGGCATTCTGGGATGGCGTCGGGAAAAAGGCTGGAAAAATGGGAAAAATCCCAGATTTTGATGGGGTTTTAACCCTGAAAGAGCCTGGAAAAATGATGGAAAACAGGAAAAAAATCCCAAATTTGGGGTTAACCCTAAAGGGACTGAGAAAAAATATGAAAAATGGGGAAAATCCCAGATTTTGGTGCATTTTTTAACCCTAAAAGGGTTGGGAAAAATGATTGGAAAAAATGGGAAAATGGGAAAAAAATCCCAGATTTCAGATTAAATCCAAAAGGGCCAGGAAAAATGATAGAAAAATGGGAAAAATCCCAGATTTTTATGGGTTAACCCCAGAAGAGCCAGGTAAAATGATGGAAAACAGGGAAAATCCCAGATTTTGGTGGGGTTTTAAGCCTAAAAAGCTGGTGAAAGTATGGAAAAGGGGGAGAAATCCCATATTTGGGGTTAACCCTAAAAGGGCCAGGGAAAATGATGGAAAAATTGGAAAAAATCCCAGATTTTGGTGGGGGTTTATCCCTAAAAGGTCTAGGAAGAGTGATGGGACAACTGGAAAAATCCCAGATTTTGGTGGGTTGAACTATAAAGGGACTGAGAAAAATGATGGAAAAATGGGAAAAATCCCAGATTTTGGTGGGTTAACCCTAAAAGAGCTGGAAAAAACCCCACATAAACCCCCTGTTGGAATTCCTGAATCCCATAATTCCTAGGGAAAACCCCTGAATCCCATAAATCCCTGTGGAAAGCCCCTAAATCCCATAATTTATAGGGAAGACACCATCCAAGCCCCTCCCAAACCTCACAGATCCAATGGGATTGGAGCAGGGAAGGGTCCCAGAGGAAAACTGGGATTTTCCAGGCATCCTAAAAATTCCTCCTGTCCCCTAATCTTTATAGGATCAGGATTTTCCTTATGGGAATTCGTTCATACTTGGGAGAGGGAATTTAGCTAGGATACAAAATCCCAGGATTTTCAAAGGGCCAAAAATCTGGGAATAAAATTGGGAATGATGGGAATAAATCTGGGAATGATGGGGCCAGCCCCAAAAAATCTGGGAATGATGAAATTGATGCCCCCCAAAGTCCCAGGATTTTCAGAGGCATCAAAAATCTGGGAATAAATCTGGGAATGATGGGAATAAATCTGGGAGTGATGGGGTTGGCCTGAAAAATTCCAGCTCCAAAAAATCTGGGAATAAATCTTGGAATGAAGGGGGAAGACCCAAAAGTTCCAGGCCCAAATAATCTGAGAATAAATCAGGGAATGAAGGGAATAAAACAGGGAATGATGGAGCCAGCCCCAAAAATTCCAGGATTTTTTAGAGGGTCAATAATCTGGTAATAAATTTGGGAATGACTGGGCCAGCCCCAAAAATTCCAGGATTTTTAAAATCCAGGGATAAATCAGGGAATGAAGGGGAAGACCCCAAAAATTCCAGCTCCAAAAAATCTGGGAATAAATCATGGAATGATGGGATTGATGCCCCAAAAATTCCAGGCTCCAAAAGATCTGGGAATAAATCAGGGAATGAAGGGAAGAAAACAGGGAATGATGGAGCCAGCCCCAAAAATTCCAGGATTTTCTCCGTGGGGACACTTTTGGGGACACTCACTCATCCCGGGGCGCGGCTTCTGTGGATTCATAGATGTACCAGTCAGATCCCAGATCCTCATCCAGGAAAATTCCCGGTTCCAGGGGGAAATCCCGAATTCCAGAGGAGCCGTTGGAGGCCATGGATGCCCCCTCCCCCTCCAGGATCCCCGAGTCGCCTGGAAAAGTGGGAAAAAACGTCAGGAAAAGTGGGGAAAATGCCAGGAAAAGTGGAAAAAAAGCCAGGAAAAGTGGGAAAAATGCCAGGAAAAGTGGAAAAAATGCCGGGGAAAGTGGGAAAATGCTGCCTGGAAAAGTGGGAAAAACGCCAGGAAAAGTGGAAAAAAAGCCGGGAAAAGTGGGAAAAATGCCAGGAAAAGTGGAAAAAATGCCGGGAAAAGTGGAAAAAATTCCAGGAAAAGTGGGGAACACACCAGGAAACGTGGGGAAAATGCCGGGAAAAGTCAGGAAAACACCAGGAAAAGTGGGGAAAATGCCGGGAAAAGTGGGAAAAATGCTGGGAAAAGTGGGAAAAACGCCGGAAAAAGTGGGGAACACACCAAGAAAAGTGGGGAAAAAACGTTGGGGAAAGTGGGAAAAAACGTCGGGAAAAGTGGGGAAATGCTGGGAAAAGTGGGGAAAACACCTGGAAAAGTCAGGGAAACACCAGGAAAAGAGGGGAACACACCAGGAAAAGTTGGGAAAATGCTGGGAAAAATGGGAAAACGCTACCTGGAAAAGTGGGAAAAACACTGGGAAAAGTGGGAAAAACACCGGGAAAAGTGGGAAAAACACTGGGAAAAGTGGGGAAAATACTGGGAAACGTGGGGAAAATGCTGGGGAAAGTGGGGAAAACGCCAGGAAATGTGGGGATGGGGGGTGGAAAAGTGGGGGAAATGCTGGAAAAAGTCGGATGTGGGTTGGAAAAGTGGGAAAAACGCCGGGTAAAGCGAGATGGAGCTGCCGCTCCTGGCACATTTGATCCCAAAATTCAGGCAGAATTCCAACTTTTCCATGGAGCTGGGGGAGGGACGATCCCGAGGGACGATCCCGTGGACCCCGGAGCCGCTCCCAGCCTTTGTTTGGGTTTTCCAAGGATTTTTTAGGGCTGGAGAAGCGGAGCAAAGGTCGCGGTTAGGGAGGGGCGGGAGCGGCGCTGTCCCCAAAGTGCCACCAGAGAGGACAGCCCCAGCCTGGGAATTGTCCCCAGCCCCAGGCCGGGAATTCCGTCACAAGCCCCAAAATGTCCCCAAATGTCACCTGTGGGGATTGGGGACAGCTCAGGACTTAGGGACACCGCAGGAGATGGGGACATCCTGGGATTTGGGGACACGCCAGGAGCGGCTCTGGGATATCCCCCGTGTCCCCAGGACTGTGAGGGGACAGTGGCAGCAGCCCCAGGATTTAGGGACAGCGGAATGTCCCCAAGGGACAGCGGGAGCAGTCCCGGGGTGTCCCCAGGGATGGCTCAGGGGCGTCCCCAAGGGACAGTGGCAGCAGCTCCAGGATTTGGGGACACCCCGGGAGCAGCCATGGGGACACCCCAGGATTTGGGGACACAGCTCCGGGATGTCCCCAAAGGACAGCGGGAGCAGCCCCGGGGGCATCCCGGGACTTGGGGACGTGGCTCAGGAATGTCCCCGATGTCCCAAGAGACGCCAGGGGACAGCCAGGGATGGTTTTGCTGCAGGGCTGGAATTCCTTCGGGATTAGGATTGGGACTGGGATTGATCCAAGGGATCCCCACAGCCGCCACACACCAGTGGCACTGTCACTGCTTGTCACCACAGCCACCAGATCCCGTCCCAAATCCCATCCCAAATCCCATCCCAGATCCCATCCCAAATCCCATCCCAAATCCCATTCCAGATCCCATCCCAAATCCCATCCCAGATCCCATTCCAGATCCCATCCCAAATCCCATTCCAGATCCCATTCCAGATCCCATCCCAGATCCCATCCCAAATCCCATTCCAGATCCCATCCCAGATCCCATCCCAAATCCCATTCCAGATCCCATTTTGGGAACCCAGCCATCCCAAATCCCACAAATCTCAGATCCCTTCCCAAATCCCATCCCAAATCCCAGCAATTCCAAATCCCAGTTTGGGATCCCAGCAATCCTAAACCCTATTCCAAATCCGAGAAATCCAAAATACCCAAATCTCAGTGATCCCAAAATCCAGTTTGGCATCCTAGCAGTCCCAAATCCCATCCCAAATCCCAATCTGGGATCCCAGAGATCCCAGATTCCATCCCAAATCCCATCCTGGGTTTGGGATTTGAGAATGGTGTTTGGGAACTGGGAGTGGGGTTTGGGAGCTGGGAATGGGGTTTGGGATTTGGGAATGGTGTTTGGGATTTGGGAATGGGGTTTGGGATTTGGGAATGGTGTTTGGGTGTTCCCAATTTCCAGGCACAGGGAATGGCTCATTCCCGATTTTCCGACCTCTGGAGCACTTGGAGCACCCCGGGCTAACGGGAATTATCCCTGCCCATGGAATCGGATCCCTGAGCTCCTTCCTGAAAATCCCACAAAATCCAAAAAAATCCCTAAAGAAACCAGGTGGGAACGGCAAAATCCCGGCGGGATCCGCATTCCCGACCGGGCCCATCCCAGCTCCAGGATTTTCCTTGGAATCCGATCCCTCTGCTCCTCTCTGTGACCTCTCCGGGCTCCATGGAAACTCCTGCCCATCCCTCATTCCTCATTCCCGAGCTGCCAGGAATTCTGGCATCCCAGAAGAAAACCGGGAATGGGTTCCAGAATTCCCAGTTCCTGGAATAAATCCAGGAATGGGAAAAGGGATCCTGGAGGGAATTCCCAGGTCCAGGAATAAAAATAATAAAAAAAACAAAAAACAGGAAAAGGGATCCAGGAGGGAATTCCCAGGTCCAGGAAAAAAAAGTGGGAAGGGAAAAAGGGATCCAGGAGGGAATTCCCAGTTCCTGGAATAAAACCGGGAATGGGATCCAGGAGGGAATTCCCAATTCCTGGAATAAATCCGGGAATGGGATCAAGGAGGGAATTCCCAGGTCCAGGAAAAAAAGTGGGAAGGGAAAAAGGGATCCAGAAGGGAATTCCAAGTTCCTGGAATAAAACCGGGAATGGGATGCAGGAGGGAATTCCCAATTCCTGGAATAAATCTGGGAATGGGATCAAGGAGGGAATTCCCAGGTCCGGGAAAAAAGTGGGAAGAGAAAAAGGGATCCAGAAGGGAATTCCCAATTCCTGGAATAAATCCGGGAATGGGATCTAGGAGGGAATTCCCAATTCCTGGAATAAAACCGGGAATGGGATGCAGGAGGGAATTCCCAATTCCTGGAATAAATCTGGGAATGGGATCAAGGAGGGAATTCCCAGGTCCGGGAAAAAAGTGGGAAGGGAAAAAGGGATCCAGAAGGGAATTCCCAATTCCTGGAATAAATCCGGGAATGGGATCTAGGAGGGAATTCCCACATCTCAATCCCATTTTTTAATAAAAACAATCAAGATTTCATTCCAGGATTTTCCAGGGAGTGCTGGGACCGCCAGCGTGGGATCATCCGGATTTCCTTTAATTCCCATTCCCAATCCCTGCAAATCCTACAGATGGATAGGAGCTGATCCTGTTCCAGCGCCACCCTAAAAGACCCCAAATTCCGTGATCTGACCCCAAAATTATCCTAAAAAAAAAAAAAAAACGGCTTTGGGAATCGTCGCTGGTTTGGGGAATCTTGGGATCATCTGGATTTCCTTTAATTCCATTCCCATTCCTGATCCCTGCAAATCTCAGCAACGGATTTGGGATTTGGGAATGGGGTTTGGGATTTGGGAATGGGGTTTGGGAGCTGGGAATGGGGTTTGGGATTTGGGAATGGGGTCTGGGATTTGGGAATGGGGTTTGGGAGCTGGGAATGGTGTTTGGGATTTGGGAATGGGGTTTGGGATTTGGGAATGGGGTTTGGGAGCTGGGAATGGGGTCTGGGAACTGGGAATGGGGTTTGGGATTTGGGAATGGGGTTTGGGAGCTGGGAATGGGGTTTGGGAACTGGGAATGGGGTTTGGGATTTGGGCATTCCGCTCCAGCACCCCCCAAACTCAGTGATCCAGCTCCAAAATGATCCCAAAAAAGCCGTGGGAACAGTGGGACGAAGCGGGATGGGCTCATCCCAAGGGATTGCAGCTGCTTTTCCCCAACCCCATTCCCGATCCCATCCCAAAATCCCCCTGGTTCCCCTATTCCCATAATCCCAAAACCTGATCGTGGGATTCTGCATCCCCCAGAGAAGAGAAAACTGGGAGTGAAATCCCTGCAGGGGGCCGGAATTTGGGATTTTCGGGATTTCCCTGATCCTGGAATGCCGGAGCCCGCAGGGAAAGGGAACCCGGGGATTTTTTGGGAATTCCCGCGACCCTCAGGGCAGGATTTGATCCCGAATTTCCCCCCTGGAGCTCTGAGGCGAGCCGGGAAACAAAACACCAACCCCACAAAAGGGGGAGGGAAAAGAGGGAAAAATCCCAAATGCAAGTTACCTTTTCCTTCCTTCCTTCTTCCCTCCCTTCCGGCCGCGCCTGGAATTCCCTCTGGAATTCCCTCTGGAATTCGGGGGGCGAGCTCGAGAAGCTCCGGGAACTCCTCCGGGAACTTTGGAAACTTTGGGAAAACTTTGGGAACTTTATCCCTTCCATGGCTCGGGGCCACCCGCGGGGCTTTAGGGATTTCAGCTCCTCGGGGGGGTGAGGAGGCGGCTCCGAGTTTTTCCCGGGATTTGGGAGCTGCTGGCATGGACTGAGAACGGCGGGAATGGGATGGGAAATTTTGGGTTGGACAGCAGCGGGAGCTGAGCCTGATCCTTGCCCCAAATCCCACAGATTTATTGGGATTTATTGGGAATTTGGGAGAAAACCTCCTTGGGATGGAGCGGGAAGTGCAGGGATAGGGATGCACAAAACTGAGCCCGATCCTTTCCCCAAATCCCAAAAATCCCGAGGTTTATTGAGGTTTTTCAGGAATTTTGGGGAAAAACCTCCTTGGGAGGGAGCGGGAAGTGCAGAGGGAGCTGAGCCTGATCCTTCCCCCAAATCCCGAGGTTTTATTGGGATTTTTTGGGAATTTGGGGAAAACCTCCTTGGGATGGAGGGAGACGTGCAGGGGGAGCTGAACCTGATCCTTCCCCCAATTCCCACAAATTTATTGGGATTTATTGGGAATTTGGGCCCAAACACCCTCGGATGGAAAGGGGAATGAGGGAATTGGAGTGATCCCACTGGGATTGGAATGACCCCACAGGGATTGGGATGGAAACATCCCTCATTCCTGCTGGGATCAAATCCAGGGGAAGCTGAGCTCAATCCTTCCCCCAAATCCCGAGGTTTTATTGGGATTTTTTTTTTGGAATTTGGGGCCAAGCAATTTTGGGATGAAAGGGGGAAGTACAGGGGGAGTTGAGCTCAATCCTTTCCCCAAATCCCAAAATTTTATTGGGGTTTATTGGGAATGTGGGGCCAAACCTCCCTGGGATGGTGGTGGAAATGCAGGGATTGGGATGATCCTGCAGGGATTGGGATAATCCCACAAGGGTTGGGATGACCCTGTAGGGATTGGGATGATCCCATTGAGGTTGGGATGATCCCGTAGGGATTGGGATGATCCCATTGGAGTTGGGATGATGCTGCAGGGATTGGGATTATCCCATAAGGGTTGGGATGATCCTGTAGGGATTGGGATGATCCCACCAGGATTTGGATGATCCAACAGGGATTGGGATGATCCCACCAGGATTTGGATGATCCAACAGGGATTGGGATGATCCCATAGGGGTTAGGATGATCCTGTAGGGATTGGGATGATCCCATAGGAGTTGGGATGATCCCATAGGGGTTGGGATGATGCTGCAGGGATTGGGATTATCCCATAAGGGTTGGGATGATCCTGTAGGGATTGGGATGATCCCATAGGAGTTGGGATGATCCCCTAGGAGTTGGGATGATCCCATAGGGGTTGGGATGCACAAAACTGATCCTGATCCTTCCCCCAAATCCCATGGTTTTACTGGGGTTTCTTGGGAATCCGGGAACACCAAAACCTGGGATCAACCCCCAGAGAATGTAGGAAAGAGATGGAAAATATTTTGGGATGCAAAGATTTTGGGAGTAGTTCCAACCTCGTCCTCCATCCCGCTGGATGCACAAATCCAGGAGCTCAGGGGAAAAACCTCGGGAATGCGGACAAATCCCCACGTGACATCAAATCCCAGTAAAATTTATCCGGATGGAAAATTCCTCTTTGTTTTCAGCCCGAACCTCGTGACCTGAGGGACTGTTGGGATTTTGGTTTGGTTTTCCCACTTTTCCTGCGGTTGTTTTTAAAGGAAAAACACAGCTGGAGGATCCCAAAGGAGATTCCTGGGAAATGGTTGGAATTCTGAATCCTGGGAGAGTTTTCCTTAATCATAAATAAAAACTATTCCTGGTGAAATCCATCCTGATTCCCACCGGGATCATTCCAAGGATGCCAAACCTTTCCAGATGCTCCAACCTCCTGGAAAAGTTGGAATTCCAGGAGTTTGGATGTTTTTTCCTGGAAAAAGGTTCTTGGATTTGAGGGTGGCCCTGGAAAAGCAGGAATGGGAGAGGCGGGAAGAGTGGGAAAAGCATCCCAGGTTATCCAGGGATGCTTCCAGGGATGAGGAATTCCAGGGAATTCCCTTGGGAGCTTCCAGGGATGGGGAATTCCCTTTCTCCCCTCCCCCCAGCTTTATCCCTTACTGCTGGATCCAGGAATTCTGGGCACTGACTCCAGGGAATTCTGATGTCATCCACCTCATCGTGATCCCGATTTCTACGGAATCCTCATCCTGATTTCCGCCTCATCCTGATTTCCATGGAATCCTCATCCAGATTCTCAGTTCATCCTGATTCCCACTTCATCCTCATTCCAATTCCCATGGTATCTTGGTCCCAATTTTTGCCTTATCCTCATCCCAAATTCCCCCTCATCCTGATTTCCATCTCATCTCAATTCCCACCTCATCCCAAATTCCATGGAATTCTCATCCCAAACTCCACCTCATCCCAAATTCCATGGAATTCTCATCCCAAACTCCACCTCATCCTCACCCCAATTCCCACCTCATCCCGATTTCCATAGAATCCCCATCCCAAAGGACCAAGACATCCAATGAAGCTTCCAGAGCCGTGTGGGATTTATTTGGGAATTCCTCCTGAGGGACTTTGGGTCTGGAATTCTGGGGCTGGGATTTTGGGACAGGGGTTTTGGGGTTGAAATTTGGGACAGGGATTTTGGGACTGGAATTTTGAGCCTCCATGCCTTTCAGGTGCCTGGGAATCACCCCAGAAAAACCCCAAAAATTCCACGCCCCGGGGTTTCTGGTGCTGTTTGATCCCAACCCCTTTCCCCCCAGGATAATCCTGTTGTTTCAGCCCTGGAATGTGGGATTTTTATGGAATGTGGAGCTGTCTGGGACAGGAGCCACCTGCGGGCCCAGCTCATGTTTCATCCCCAAAAAAATATGGGAACGGGCCCTGGAGGAGGCTCCAGCATTCCCAAGAAGATCCGGGATTCCCTGGAGGCTCCAGAATTCCCAGGAATGGGATGGGATGGGATGGGATGGGATGGGATGGGATGGGATGGGATGGGATGGATTCTGAAATCCCAGTATTTGGCTGATCCAGAATTTGGGAATCTCTCCCTGAATTCCCAGGAATTGGGGGACCCAGAATCTCTCCCATCCCATTCTGGATTTGGGAATCTCTCCCTAAATCCAGACATGGCTGGCCCAGAATTTGAGAATCTCTCCCTGAATTCCAAGGATTTGGCTAATCCAGAATTTATGGATCCCTCCCTAAATCCCAGCAGGGCTTGTGTGATCCAGAATTTGGGAATTCTTAATTGCAGCCTCAATTGCAGGGGGAATTTCGGCAGATCTGAGGTCCCAGAGCCCCGATATCCTGGGAATTCTGCATTCCAGGTGCCACATCTGTCAGCTCCGTGTTCCCGGTGGGAATTCCACTTTGGCTGATGGATGGGAAATGCCTCGGCACCGGGATAATGATTTTTCCCCCTCATTTCTCCTGAACCTTTGGATAATGAATTCCCAGGCACGGAGTGGCTGCTCCCACAGATCCATAATTATCCCATGGATCATGGGTCATTCCCAGCAACAGCAAAGGAAAAAGAGTGGGGAAAGGACAGGGAAAAAATGGGGGGATAAAGAGGGGGAAAGGAGGGAAAATTGAGAGAAAAAGTGGGGAAAAAAGAAGGAATAAAGAGGAGGGAAAGAGAAAAAATGAAAGGGAAGGGGGGGAAAAGAGGTGGGAAAAGGAGGGGAAAAGGAAGGGAAAAAAGAGGGTGGAAAGAGGGGGAAAGAGGAAAAAAGGAGGGAAAAGGGTGGGGAAAAGGTGGGGGAATGGTGGGGAAAAGAGGGGAAAATGTGAGAAAGGGAGGGGAAAAGAGTGGGAAAATGTGGGGGAAATGAAGGAAAAGGAAGGGGAAAAGGAGGGGGAAAAGAGGGGGAAAAGAAGGAAAGAAGAGGGAAAAAATAGGGGAAATTGAGAGGGAAAGGAGGAAAAAAGATGGGAAAAAAGAGGGAAAATTGAGGGGAATAAAGAGGGGGAAAAGAGGGTAAAAGGAAGGGAACAAAGAGCGGGAAAGAGGGTAAAAGGGGAAATGGGAAAAGGTGGGAAAAATGTGAGAGGGAAAAAGTGGGGAAAAGGAGGAAAGAAATAAGGGGGGAAAGAGGGGGAAAAGAGGGAAAATGGCGGGGAGGAAAAAAGAGGGAAAAAGGTGGGGAAAAGGAGGGGAAAAAAGATGGATTCCCAGAATGAATTTGTAGGATTTTGAGGAGCTGATGGGTTCATCCCAGAGGGAATTCCTAGAGCATCCCAGGAAGTGAAGGAATCCCAGTGAAAGGAATTTGGGATATTTTGATTCCAGGGTGAGGATTTGGAGGGGGGGGGGAGGGGAGGGAAGCACATTCCCAGCGGGAATTCCCAAGGAAATTTCAGCACAAAATCAGGATCCATCCCAAATTGCCAGGTGTGGATCTGGGATGGGAACAAGCCAGCACAGAGCTGGAATTCACTTTTACTTCTCCATAAAATGGAAGGAAAAAAATGTTATTGGATGGAGAAGATGGAAAACCTCCAGAGGTTTTTGATTAGCTCACTTGGAAAAACAAAAATTCCTGGTTTTTTTTTTCTGGCATCACAGCCCTGGAAGGGTCACGGGAGCAAAGGGAACGGGCAAATTGGAACAGGAGGGGGAGGGAATGGCAGAATTATAGGAAGAGGAGAATTCCGGATTCCATTGTGGAACAGGTGGATTGGGAATCGGGAAGGAAAATTAATTTGGAGATTCTGAATCTGGAGGGGATTCCCGGATGGATCTCCAGGGAAATTCTGGGAGTTGGGATGGGATGGAGAAAATGCTGGGATTGTTAATGAGCTCTACTCCAGGGGGAAATTCCCTAAAAATCATAATGAAGAGAAAAATAAATGCAATTTATTCAGCTCAGCATGAATCCAAGGAAAAATTCTGGCTGCATCCAAGGAAAAATCCCGGCTGGATGCAAGGAAAAGTCCTGGCTGGATCCAAGAAAAAATCCTGACTGGATCCAAGAAAAAATCCAACCTGGATCCAAGGAAAAATTCTGGCTGCATCCAAGGAAAAATCCCAGCTTGATCCAAGAAAAAATCCTGGCTGGATCCAAGAAAAAATCCAGCCTGGATCCAAGGAAAAATCGTGGCTGGATCCTACAAAAACTCTGTGCTGGCTGGGATGAATACATGGATATAACAGCATTTGCACAACTTTGTTCCCGGAAATCTCCGGAGGGGTTTTTCCTTGGAATGGAGGTTTGGAGGTGTCTGGAAATTCCCGGGTGGAATAAAAGTGGGGTTTGCTGGAGTTTTCCAGCCCTATGGATGTTTGTGTTCTCAGAAGCCCAGAGCCTTCCCACGGATGGGAATGAGATTCCTGGGAATGAGATCCACTCTTTTTTTTTTTTTTTTTCTTGAAGATCAGGGTCGGTCCTGGCTGTGCAGAGGCCTTTTCCTGGTTTTCCGCCACTGGAGTCAAGGCAGGGACTGTTCCCGGAATTACCGGGGCTGCAAATGAGATTTGCCAGCACCAATCAAATTAATAGAGACTGGGAAGGGAGACAGGATCGGGAATGGCAGCAGATCCACAGGGATGGGATGGCAGAAGATCCACAGGGATGGGATGGCAGAAGATCCACAGGGATGGGATGGCAGAAGATCCACAGGGATGGGATGGGAGCAGATCCATAGGGATGGAGCAGATCCATAGGGATGGGACAGGAGCAGATCCATAGGGATGCGAGCAGATCCATAGGGATGGGATGGAGCAGATCCATAGGGATGGGATGGGGCAGATCCATAGGGATGCGAGCAGATCCATAGGGATGGGATGGAGCAGATCCATAGGGATGGGATGGAGCAGATCCATAGGGATGCGAGCAGATCCATAGGGATGGGATGGAGCAGATCCATAGGGATGGGATGGGGCAGATCCATAGGGATGGGATGGGAGCAGATCCATAGGGATGGGACAGGAGCAGATCCATAGGGATGGGATGGGGCAGATCCATAGGGATGGGATGGAGCAGATCCATAGGGATGGGATGGGAGCAGATCCATAGGGATGGGATGGAGCAGATCCATAGGGATGGGATGGGAGCAGATTCATAGGGATGGAGCAGATCCATAGGGATGGGATGGGAGCAGATCCATAGGGATGGGATGGGGCAGATCCATAGGGATGGGATGGGAGCAGATCTACAGGGATGGAGCAGATCCATAGGGATGGGACAGGAGCAGATCCATAGGGATGGGATGGAGCAGATCCATAGGGATGGGATGGGAGCAGATCCATAGGGATGGGATGGGGCAGATCCATAGGGATGGGATGGGAGCAGATCCATAGGGATGGAGCAGATCCATAGGGATGGGACAGGAGCAGATCCATAGGGATGGGATGGAGCAGATCCATAGGGATGGGAGCAGATCTACAGGGATGGGATGGGGCAGATCCATAGGGATGAGATGGGAGCAGATCCATAGGGATGAAATGGGAACAGATCCATAGGGATGGGATGGGAGCAGATCCATAGGGATGGGATGGGAGCAGATCCATAGGGATTGGATGGAGCAGATCCATAGGGATGGGAGCAGATCTACAGGGATGGGATGGAGCAGATCCATAGGGATGGGATGGAGCAGATCCATAGGGATGGGAGCAGATCTACAGGGATGGGATGGAGCAGATCCATAGGGATGGGAGCAGATCCATAGGGATGAGATGGGAGCAGATCCATAGGGATGGGATGGAGCAGATCCATAGGGATGGGAGCAGATCCATAGGGATGAGATGGGAGCAGATCCATAGGGATGGGATGGAGCAGATCCATAGGGATGGGAGCAGATCCATAGGGATGGGATGGAGCAGATCCTCAGGGATGGGATTGTCAGAAGATTTGCAGGGATGTCCCAGCGGATCCACCGGAATTCAGCATCCCAAGACGTGGAATATCCTGATCTTTTGGATTCATTGGCTGCACCCCAGGATATCCTGCATGAATCCTGGGACACGCTGACCATTTTTTGGGATCGTACTCCGGGATATCCAGCACAAATCCTGGGATATCCTGACTGTTCCCTGGCATCCTACTCCAGGATATCCTGCACAAATCCTGGGATGCTCCGCCTTCCCCCTCCACATCCCGGTGCCGCCAGCTGTTTAAATCCGTTATTCCCGTTATTCCCGCTCCAGGCGTTTAGCACAGGCTTGAATGGAGCCTGGGGAGCCATCAGGCAGGAAAAGCATTCCCAGCCTCTCCATCTTCCTTGTTTATTTTATGGAGTCTCGGGAGTGGGATAAAGCTGCCACATTCCCAACAGCCGCTCATAAATCACTGGCAGCGGAGAAGGCTTGGAGCTGCGGCCGATCCCGGATCGCTCCTGGATTTATCCCAGATAGCTCCTGGATTTATCCGGGGCCGGGAGTTCCCTCCAAAGGGTGCTGGGGTGGGACAGGGATCCACCCCAGGGATCCACCCGGTGGCTTCTCCTGGAGCATCGCAGCTGGAATTGGAGCCACGGGTGAAATGCTGAACCCAAAAATTCCAGAAGAATCCTGAAAGCAGCAGGGAAAAAACAGCCAGGAGTGGGCAGGGACCAGAGGACCCACTCCCAGAAATTCCGGAGCCATTCCTGGATATCCCAGGGATGTGGGGCACCATTCCCAGATATCCCAGAGCCATTCCCAGGTAACCCAGGGATGTGAGGCCACCATTCCTGGATATCCCAGAGCCGTTCCCGGATATCCCAGAACCATTCCTGGATATCCCAGGGATATGGGGCTGCCATTCCCAGATATCCCAGAGTCATTCCCAGATATCCCAGGGATGTGGGGCTGCCATTCCCAGATATCCCACAGCCATTCCTGGATATCCGACAGCCATTCCCGGATATCCCAGGGATATGGAACCACCATTCCTGGATATCCCAGGGATGTGGGGCTGCCATTCCCAGATATCCCAGAGCCATACCCAGATATCCCAGGGATGTGGGTCTGCTATTCCCAGATATCCCAGAGCCATTCCTGGGTATCCCAGGGATATGGAGCCACCATTCCTGGATACCCCAGGGATGTGGGGCTGCCATTCCCAGATATCCCAGGGATCTGGGGCTTCTATTCCCAGATATCCCACAGCCATTCCTGGATATCCCAGAGCCATTCCTGGATATCCCAGGGATGTGGGGCTGCTCTTCCCAGATATCCCAGAGCCATTCCTGGATATCTCAGGGATGTGGGGCTGCAATTCCTGGATATCCATGGAATTTCTGGTTGCCATTCCCGATCCAACCGCACCACTCCCAGCTGGCAGCGATTCCATCCCGGAGCTCCGCTGGGGACCTTGAAGTGTTGATGGAAAAACAAATTATTCCGGCTCAGGGCGCCGTTAATCAACCTGTGCCGTGAATAATTAATGATCCTCGTTAATGAGGTGCTCGGGGCGGCCTGGCGTGGGGACAGGAGGGGGGATCTGGGAATGCTCTGCAGGATTCAGGGATGCTCCAAATGTCCCAGATTTGGGGTCCCTGGCGTGGGGACACTGGAATTGTCTTTTCTCTCCGCCTCCACGAGGAACAAGTTGCAAATTCCTGGTTCGGGAGGAATTTTTTCTCCCTGGAAAACAAAGCCTGGGCTCTGCCTGGAGCCAGCTGGAATTCCAGGAGGGAATTCTGGGTTTGGGGGGTTTTTTGGGGGGCTGTTGATAGTTGGCGGTTTTTGGGATATTTGCTTCTCCCACTGAGAGCAGCTGGCGGATTCCCCCATTCCGGGAAAACTGGCTCAGTTTTCTTGGGAAGATGGGAACAACCGTGGTAGGGGGCAAGAATGAGAGCTGGAAAACCCAGGAATTTGAAAGAAAATAGGGAAAAAAGACCCCACAATCGAACATGCTGATGTTGCATCTGCAGCAGGGAATGAGGGCTGGGAGATTTATCCAGGAGCAATTAAAGCAGCGCCCCTTCCCAGCTGGAATTTCTCCAGCTCGCCTTTTAGGGAGCCTTTGAAGGCTTGGAACAGGCTGGGATAGTGGGAAGTGTCCATGGAAGTGTCCCTTCCCAGTGAAAAAATTCTGGGATATCTGGGATGAGAGCACTCCCCTAAACTCCAGGCCTGGAGTGTGGACGGCACAGGACAGAGGAGAGCATCCCTGATTCCCACCTGGAATTCCAGCTCCCCGCACCTGAAAAGCCACCGGGAATCCCTCGGGGATGGATTGGAATCATCCTGCTCAGGGAATCTTCCCCCTCTCTCCCTGTCACTTTCTGTCACCACCAGCGAGGAAAAAAAGCAGGAAAAGCGCTGATTCCCACGTTTTTCCCAGCTGTGGCTGGGCTGAGTCCCAGATTTCCATCCCCGGGGGGCTCCAGAGCTGTGGGCTCGTTATTCCAAAGGCTGGCACGGCACGACAGCCGTCCCTGAGAGGGACACCGGAGGGACACGGGAGGGACACGGGCCCTGGTTCAGGACAAAGCCACCCCTGGGAGTGGCACCGAGTGACACGGAAGGGACCCGGGAGGGACACAGGAGGGGTTTCAGGACAAAGCCATCCCTGGGAGGGACATGAGAGGGACATTGAGTGGCACAGGAGCGGGATCGGGACAAATTCACTCCTAGGAGGGACACGGGAGGAACACGGGAGGGACATGGGAGGTGGTTCAGGACAAGGCCACCCCTGCAGTGCCAGGAGTGACACGAGAGGGACCCGAGAGGGACACGGGAGTGACACAGGAGGGACATGGGAGGGACATTGAGTGGCACGGGAGCGGGATCGGGACAAATTCACCCCTAGGAGGGACACGGGAGCGACACAAGAGGGACACGGGAGGGACACGGGCTCGGATTCAGGACAGAGCCACCCCTGCGGTGCCGGCAGCGACACGGGAGTGACCCTGAGTGACACAGAAGTGACACGGAGCGACACTGCGTGACAAGGGGTGACAAGGGGTGACAAGGGGTGACAACGAGTGACAACGGGTGACAGGGCCCGGGGTCAGGACAAGGCCACCCCTCCCGCGAGTCGGGCGGGATTTGCGAGCGCGGTTCTGAGGAGCCCGCGGGGCACGGCACGAACGGGGAGCGAGAATTCCCGGGGTTTAACCCCGGAATTCCAGCTTTGGAACCCCTGAATTCCCGGAGTTTAACCCCTGAATTCCAGCTTTGGAACCCCTGAATTCCCGGAGTTTAACCCCTGAATTCCTCGGTGTTTAACCCCTGAATTCCCGGCTTTGGAACCCCTGAATTCCCGGAGTTTAACCCCTGAATTCCAGCTTTGGAACCCCTGAATTCCCGGAGTTTAACTCCTGAAATCCCGGCTTTGGAACCCCTGAATTCCCGGAGTTTAACCCCTGAAATCCCGGATTTGGAATCCCTGAATTCGGGGAGTTTAACCCCTGAATTCCCGGTTTTGGAACCCCTGAATTCCCGGAGTTTAACCCCTGAATTCCCGGCTTTGGAACCCCTGAATTTACCGGACTTTAACCCCTGAATTCCCGGCTTTGGAACCCCTGAATTCGCGGAGTTTAACCCCTGAATTCCCGGCTTTGGAACCCCTGAATTCCCGGGGTTTAACCCCTGAAATCCCGGCTTTGGAACCCCTGAATTCCCGGACTTTAACCCCTGAATTCCCGGCTTTGGAACCCCTGAATTCCTCGGTGTTTAACCCCTGAATTCCCGGCTTTGGAACCCCTGAATTCCCGGGGTTTAACCCCTGAATTCCAGCTTTGGAACCCCTGAATTCCCGGAGTTTAACCCCTGAATTCCCGGCTTTGGAACCCCTGAATTCGGGGAGTTTAACCCCTGAAATCCCGGCTTTGGAACCCCTGAATTCGCGGACTTTAACCCCTGAATTCCCGGCTTTGGAACCCCGGAATTCCCGGGGTTTAACCCCTGAATTCCCGGCTTTGGAACCCCTGAATTCCTCGGTGTTTAACCCCTGAATTCCCGGCTTTGGAACCCCTGAATTCCCGGGGTTTAACCCCTGAATTCCAGCTTTGGAACCCCTGAATTCGCGGACTTTAACCCCTGAATTCCTGCTTTGGAACCCCGGAATTCCCGGAGTTTAACCCATGAATTCCCGGTTTTGGAACCCCTGAATTCCCGGGGTTTAACCCCTGAATTCCCGGCTTTGGAACCCCTGAATTCCCGGAGTTTAACCCCTGAATTCCCGGCTTTGGAACCCCTGAATTCCTCGGTGTTTAACCCCTGAATTCCCGGCTTTGGAACCCCTGAATTCCCGGGGTTTAACCCCTGAATTCCAGCTTTGGAACCCCTGAATTCGGGGAGTTTAACCCCTGAAATCCCGGCTTTGGAACCCCGGAATTCCCGGGGTTTAACCCCTGAATTCCCGGCTTTGGAACCCCGGAATTCCCGGGGTTTAACCCCTGAATTCCCGGCTTTGGAACCCCTGAATTTACCGGACTTTAACCCCTGAATTCCCGGCTTTGGAACCCCTGAATTCCCGGGGTTTAACCCCTGAATTCCAGCTTTGGAACCCCTGAATTCCCGGAGTTTAACCCCTGAATTCCTGCTTTGGAACCCCTGAATTCGGGGAGTTTAACCCCTGAATTCCCGGCTTTGGAACCCCTGAATTCGGGGAGTTTAACCCCTGAATTCCCGGATTTGGAATCCCTGAATTCCCGGCTTTGGAACCCCTGAATTCCCGGACTTTAACCCCTGAATTCCCGGCTTTGGAACCCCTGAATTCCTCGGTGTTTAACCCCTGAATTCCCGGTTTTGGAATCCCTGAATTCCCGGGGTTTCACCCTGACTGCCCGGCTTTGGAACCCCTGAATTCCAGCTTTGGAACCCCTGAATTCCCGGAGTTTAACTCCTGAAATCCCGGTTTTAATACCCCTGACTTCCCGGAGTTTAACCCCTGAATTCCCCGGGTTTAACCCCTGAATTCCCGCTTTGGAACCCCTGAAATCTCGGCTTTGGAACCCCTGAATTCCTCGGTGTTTAACCCCTGAATTCCTGCTTTGGAACCCCTGAATTCCCAGGGTTTAACTCCTGAATTCCCAGCTTTGGAACCCCTGAATTCCCTGTTTTGGCATCCCTGATCTCCTGAAGTTTAACCTCTGAATTCCAACTTTTGTACCCCTGCATTCCCACTTTTGTATTCCTGAATCCCCGCTTTTGAACCCTTTATTTCCCGCTTTTTAAGCCTTAAATTCCCGGGTTTTCAACCCCTGCATTCCCACTTTTGAACCCTTCAATTCCCGTTTTTTAAAGCCCGAATTCCCGCTCCTTAAGCCCTCGACTCGCGCGTTCTAAGGCTCGGATTCCCGGGGTTTAACCCCTGCCGTGCCGGCAGCCGGGCCCAGACGCGGCGTCTCGCACCCGGCCGGGTGTGAAGGGAGCGGGCGGAGGCGGCAGCTGCTGGGAATTAATGAGCGGGAGAGATCCCGGTGGGCTCCGATCCCAATCCCGGGCCTCATGGATGGGGGGATGGGGACAGAATGGGGATGCTGAGATGGATTTGGGATGCTGAGCTGGATTTGGGATGATGGATTCGGGGTGCTGAGCTGGATTTGCGATGCTGAGCTGGATTTGGGATGCTGAATTCGGGATGCTGAGCTGGATTTGGGATGATGGATTCGGGGTCCTGGGCTAGATTTGTGCTGCTGAGCTGAATCTGGGATGCTGAATTCGGGATGCTGGTCTGGATTAGGGATGCTGGATTCAGGGTGCTGGGCTGGATTTGTGATGCTGAGCTGGATTTGGGATGCTGAGCTGGGTTTGGGATGCTGAATTAGAGATGTTCAGATGGATTTGGGATGTTGGGAAGGATTTGGGATGCTGGTCTGGATTCAAGATGCTGAGCTGGATTTGGGATGTTGGGCTGGATTTGGGATTCTGGATTCAAAGTGCTGGTCTGGATTTGGGATGCTGGTCTGGATTTGGGATGCTGAGCTGGATTTGGGATGCTGGATTCGGGGTGCTGGGCTGGATTTGGGATGCTGGATTGAGGATGTTCAGATGGATTTGGGATGTTGGGAAGGATTCGGGATGCTGGATTTAGGATACTGAGCTGGATTCAAGGTGCTGAGCTGGATTTGGGATGCTGGTCTGGATTTGGGATGCTGGATTCGGGGTTCTGGTCTGGATTTGGGATGCTGGTCTGGATTTGGGATGCCGAGCTGGATTTGGGATGCTGGATTCAAGGTGCTGGGCTAGATTAGGGATGCTGGATTTGGGATGTTCAGATGGGTTTGGAATGTTGGGCAGGATTCGGGATGCTGAGCTGGATTTGGGATGCTGGGCTGGATTTGGGATGTTCAGCTGGATTTGGGATGTGGATTTGGGATGTTCAGCTGTTTTGGGATGTTGAGCTGGATTTGGGATGCTGGGCTGGATTTGGGATGCTGGATTTGGGATGTGGATTTGGGATGTTCAGCTGTTTGGGATGCTGGATTTGGGATATTTGGGTAGATTTGGGATGCTGGATTAGGGATGTTCAGCTGGATTTGAGATGTGGATTTGGGATGTTGGGCTGGATTTGGGATGTTGGGGTAGATTTGGGATGTTGGATTTGGGATGTTCAGCTGGATTTGAGATGTGGATTTGGGATGTTGGGCTGGATTTGGGATGTTGGATTTGGGATGTTGGGCTGGATTTGGGATGTTGGATTTGGGATGTTGGGCTGGATTTGGGATCCTGGATTTGGGATGTTGGGCTGGATTTGGGATGTGGATTTGGGATGTTCAGATGATTGGGATGCTGGATTTGGGATATTTGGGTAGATTTGGGATGCTGGATTAGGGATGTTGGGCTGGATTTGGGATGCTGGATTTGGGATGTTCAGCTGGATTTGAGATGTGGATTTGGGATGTTTGGCTGGATTTGGGATGTGGATTTGGGATGTTCAGCTGTTTTGGGATGTTGGGCTGGATTTGGGATGTTGGGCTGGATTCGGGATGTTGGATTTGGGATGTTGGGCTGGATTTGAGACACTCAGCTGAATTTGGGATGTTGGGCTGGATTTGAGATACTCAGCTGAATTTGGGATGTTGGGCTGGATTTGGGATGTTGGGCTGGATTCGGGATGCTCTCATGTCCCCCCATAGAGGGTGGCACCACGGTGACATTGCCACATCCAGGTCACTGGACCTGTGGTGCCGAGGACACCTTGGGGACACCTGGGGGACACCTTGGGGACACCTTGGGGACACTTTGGGGACACTTCGCCTGGCTCTTGAAACAAAAGAAGGAAATGTTACGATAAATAAAAATTTTAGAGGGGCTGATAAGTAAAATAAAAGGGGTTGATAAAATAAATAAAAGGGGTTGGTAAAAAAGGGATTGATAAAAAAGGGGAGTTGATAAAATAAAAGAGATTGTGAAATAAAAAAGGGGATGGTAAATAAAAAAGGGGTTGATGAATTAAAAGGGTTGATAAATAAAATAAAAGGGCTCATAAATTAAATAAAAGGGAATGGTAAATTAAATAAAGGGGGTTGATAAAATAAAAGGGTGTTGATAAATAAAAGGGGAGTTTAAAAATGATAAAGGGTTGATAAAATAAATAAAAATGTGTTGATAAATTAAATAAAAGGGGTTGGTAAAGAGAAAAGGGGTTGATAAAATAAAATAAAAGGGCTGATGAATTAAATAAGAAGGGATAATAAATTAAATAAATGGGCTTGACAGATAAAATAAAAGGGGTTAATAAGTAAAAAGAGGTTGATAAATTAAATAAAGAAGGTTGATAAATTAAATAAAAAGGGTTGATAAATTAAATAAAAGGGGTTAATAAATTAAATAAAAGTGGTTTATAAATGAAAGAGGGGTTGATAGATAAAATAAAAAGGTTAATATATAAAAATGTTCATAAAGAAAAAGGGGTTGATAAAATAAAAAGGGCTGATAAATAAAAGGGCTAATAAACGAATTGAAATGAAATGAAGCGAAATAAAAATAAAATGAAATGAAATGAAATAAAATAAAATAATAAAATAAAATAAAATAAAATAAAATAAAATAAAATAAAATAAAATAAATAAAATGGAGCAGGGAGTGCAGAAGGAGCTGCTCGTGCATTATGCAGGAGCTGGGGGACGCAATTAGCAGGAAAGGCTTTGGTCTGAGAGCGCCTGGGCCGGCCCAGGGCTCCTTTTCCAGGGAAAACTGGGAAAAGGCAGCTCCTTCTCCATGGATAAGAGGGAAAAGAAGCGCTGTTTCCATGGAAAAGCAGGGCTGAAGGAGCTCTATCTCCATGGAAAACTGGGAAAAGCAGCTTCTTTTTCCAGAGAAAGGCAATGACAGAAACTTCTTTTCCCTGGAAAACCAGGGAAGTGCAGCTCCTTTTCCATGGAAAAGTGGGGGAGTCACTCCAGGGCCTGTAGGGAAGGATGGGTGGATGGATGGATGGATGATGGATGATGGATGGATGGAAGGACTCCATGGATGGATGGATGGATGGATGGAAGGACTCCATGGATGGATGATGGATGGATGGATGGATGGATGGATGGATGGATGGATGGATGATGGATGATGGAGGATGGATGGATGGAAGGACTCCATGGATGGATGGATGGATGGATGGATGGATGGAAGGACTCCATGGATGGATGATGGATGGATGGATGGATGGATGGATGGATGGATGGATGGATGGATGGAAGGACTCCATGGATGGATGATGGATGGATGGATGGATGGATGGATGGATGGATGGATGGATGGATGATGGAGGATGGATGGATGGATGGATGGATGGATGGATGGATGGATGATGGATGGATGATGGATGGATGGATGGATGGAAGGACTCCATGGATGGATGGATGGATGGATGGATGGATGGATGGATAGAAGGACTCCATGGATGGATGGATGGATGGATGGAAGGATTCCATGGATGGATGGATGGATGGATGGATGGATGGATGGATGGATGGATGATGGATGGATGGATGATGGATGGATGGAAGGACTCCATGGATGGATGATGGATGGATGGATGGATGGATAGAAGGACTCCATGGATGGATGGATGGATGGATGGATGGATGGATGGATGGATGATGGATGATGGATGGATGGAAGGACTCCATGGATGGATGATGGATGGATGGATGGATGGATGGATGGATAGAAGGACTCCATGGATGGATGGATGGATGGAAGGACTCCATGGATGGATGGATGGATGGATGGATGGATGGATGATGGATGATGGATGGATGGAAGGACTCCATGGATGGATGGATGGATGGATGGAGCAGTGTGGGATCCCCAGCAGCAATTTTCCCTGCTGGATTTTCCCGGAATCCGTCACTCCGTGCCCTCTGTTCCCCGCTGGTGCCAGGGCCGCTGTCTCCATTTCCATAAATCAATTAGTGCCAGATATCTCCGGCCATTCTCACATCAATATCCAGCTCCATCCCATGTTGCCACGGCAACCGCGGGGTTTTTCGGGATGCAGGACACAAGAGGGGCCTTTTAGTAACCATAGTGAGGGAGCCGGGCCCGGAGGGAAGCGCTGAGTGCTCCAGGAAAAATGGGATTTTATGAAAGTGGGAAGACATGCATCCCTTCCAAAACATTCCCATCCCAAAAGGATGTGATTCCAGGGCAAAGCGCAGCGATTCCAGGGAATTCCGGGGGTTCAGGGAGAGAAAGGGAGCCTGGAAAAGCACTGGGAGATCCCTGAGGGGATGGAACATGGGTAGGGATCTTCCTTTTGGGAAAAAAGCGCCATGGAGACTCCTGGATATCCCAAAATTACCCCATTCCAGGAGTTTGGGATTTCCCGTGTCCCAAAAAATCCCCATTCCTGTTTTTCAGGGGGTTCTGAATATTCCCAAATCCCCCATTCCCATTCCCAGGACCTTCCCAAATCCCCCATTCCCATTCCCAGGGGGTTCTGAATATTCCCAAATCCCCCATTCCCAGGGATTTCCTGGAAATTCCCAAATTCCCAAATCCCCCACTCCCGTTCCCAGGACGTTCCCAAATCCCCCATTCCCATTCCCAGGACGTTTCCAAATCCCTCATTCCCATTCCCAGGATGTTCCCAAATCCCCCATTCCCATTCCCAGGGGTTTCCTGGAAATTCCCAAATCCCCCATTCCCATTCCCAGGGGGTTCTGAATATTCCCAAATCCCCCATTCCCAGGGATTTCCTGGAAATTCCCAAATTCCCAAATCCCCCACTCCCGTTCCCAGGACGTTCCCAAATCCCCCATTCCCATTCCCAGGACATTCCCAAATCCCCCATTCCCATTCCCAGGACGTTTCCAAATCCCTCATTCCCGTTCCCAGGATGTTCCCAAATCCCCCATTCCCATTCCCAGGACGTTCCCAAATCCCCCATTCCCTTTCCCAGGACGTTCCCAAATCCCCCACTCCCAGGACGTTCCCAAATCCCCCGTTCCCATTCCCAGGACGTTCCCAAATCCCCCATTCCCAGGACGTTCCCAAATCCCCCATTCCCATTCCCAGGACGTTCCCAAATCCCCCATTCCCAGGACGTTCCCAAATTCCTCATTCCCATTCCCAGGACGTTCCCAAATCCCCCGTTCCCATTCCCAGGACGTTCCCAAATCCCCCATTCCCAGGACGTTCCCAAATCCCCCATTCCCATTCCCAGGACGTTCCCAAATCCCCCATTCCCAGGACGTTCCCAAATCCCTCATTCCCATTCCCAGGACGTTCCCAAATCCCCCATTCCCAGGACGTTCCCAAATCCCCCGTTCCCGTTCCCGTTTCCATGGGACTGGGGCCGCGCTCCCTCCCCCTCTCCCAAGGCCAGCGGGATTCAGGGCTGACCTTGGCGCGCGGAGCCGAGGCCCCAATTAACGTCATTAAGGCAATTAGCGAGCCGGGCTCCGCCCACAGCTCCTCAAGGCCGCGGCAAGGCGACAGCTGCTGCCACCCGAGGGTGGCCCTGCAGTGACAGTGTCCCCGTGTCCCTGCAGTGTCCCCCTGTCCCTGTCCTGTCCCCCTGTCCCTGCAGTGTCCCCCTGTCCCTGTCCTGTCCCCCTGTCCCTACCCCGTCCCCCTGTCCCTGTCCTGTCCCCCTGTCCCTGTCCCATCCCCCTGTCCCTGCAGTGTCCCCCTGTCCCTGTCCTGTCCCCCTGTCCCTACCCCGTCCCCCTGTCCCTGTCCTGTCCCCCTGTCCCTGCCCTGTCCCCCTGTCCCTGCCCTGTCCCCCTGTCCTTGCCCCATCCCCCTGTCCCTGCAGTGTCCCCCTGTCCCTGCAGTGTCCCCCTGTCCCTCTGTCCCTGCCCCGTCCCCTTGTCTCTGCCCTGTCCCCCTGTCCCTGCAGTGTCCCCCTGTCCCCCTGTCCTTGCCCCATCCCCCTGTCCCTGCAGTATCCCCCGACCCTGTCCCATCCCTCTGTCCCTGCCCTGTCCCCCTGTCCCTGCAGTGTCCCCCTGTCCCTCTGTCCCTGCCCCGTCCCCCTCTCCCTGTCCTGTCCCCCTGTCCCTGCAGTGTCCCCCTGTCCCTGCAGTGTCCCCCTGTCCTTGCCCCGTACCCCTGTCCCTGCAGTACCCCCCTGACCCTGTCCCATCCCTCTGTCCCTGCCCTGTCCCTCTGTCCCTGCCCTGTCCCTCTGTCCTTGTGGTGTCCCCATGGCTGCGATGTCCCGGTGTCCCCCTTGTCCCCTCATGGCTGTGGTGTCCTCTTGTCCCTCTGTCCCTATCCTGTCCCTCTGTCCCTGCCCTGTCCCCATGTCCCTCCATCCCCACTCTGTCCCTCTGTCCCCCTGTCTCTCTGTCCCCACTCTGCCCCCCTGTCCCTGTCATGTCCCCTTGTCCCTCTGTCCCTGTGGTGTCCCCTTGTCCCTGTGGTGTCCCCTTGTCCCTCTGTCCCCCTGTCCCTCTGTCCCCACTCTGTCCCTGTGGTGTCCCCATGGCTGCAATGTCCCCCTTGTCCCCCAATGGTTGTGGTGTCCACTTGTCCCTCTGTCCCTGTGGTGTCCCCAAGGCTGCGGGGGAATAGAATAGAATAGAATAGAATAGAATAGAATAGAATAGAATAGAATAGAATAGAATAGAATAGAATAGAATAGAATAGAATAGAGATTAAAATTAAGAATTTAAAAAATATTAGAAATTAAAATAGAATTTAATTAAGTACAAATTGAAATATAAAATATAAAATATAAAATATAAAATATAAAATATAAAATATAAAATATAAAATATAAAATATAAAATATAAAATATAAAATGTAAAATAATATAAGATATAAAATATAAATCAGAGCTCCCCGATCCCCCCTGAGCTGTGCCCCCCCTCCCCCCGCATCCCAGTGCGATGAGGACAGAGCAGCCCCGGGCTGGAATATCGGGAGCAGCGGGAAAAGCGGGATAAAGGCTCAGGAATGGATCTCCCTGCAGGGATAATAACTCGGGATGGGAGATAAATCCTTATCTTTTATCCCTTATCACCTCTTATCATCCCTTATCATCCCTTATCTCTGTCTCTTATCCCAGCAGCCGCTCAGTATGGTGGGGATGAGATGGAAAATCCACCCTCGAACATCCCGGGAAAAAAATCCAGAATTTCTATTCCTTGGACCCTAAATAAAGAATGTTCCCATTCCTTGGATCCTAAATCCAGAATATTCCCATTTCCTTGTATTCTAAATCCAGAACATTCCCATTCCTTGGATCCTAAATCCAGAGTGTTCCCATTCCCTGGGCCCAAAACCCAGAGCGTTCCCATTTCCTTGGATCCTAAATCCAGTATGTTCCCATTTCCTTGGACCCTAAATCCAGAACCTTCCCTATCTTTGGACCCTAAATCCAGGGCGTTCCCATTTCCTCGGATCCTAAATCCAGAGCGTTCCCATTCCTTGGATCCTAAACCCAGAACGTTCCCATTCCTTGGATCCTAAATCCAGTATGTTCCCATTTCCTTGGACCCTAAATCCAGGGCGTTCCCATTCCTTGGACCCTAAATCCAGGGTGTTCCCATTCCTTGGATCCTAAACGAAGAGTGTTCCCATTCCCTGGGCCCAAAACCCAGAACGTTCCCATTACTTGGATCCTAAATCCAGAGCGTTCCCATTCCCAGTGTCCCCATGGATGTCCCCACCCCGTTGGTGACAGGACTTGGGCCCACCCCCAGCGGTTTTGGGGTTTTTGGGTTTAGGGGGCAATGGAGACCCCATTAAACTGCGGGGGAGTTATTTAATTAGCCAAGCTCATTAACAGGGGATTAATTGATCCAGGTGGCCGGGACAGCGCTGTAAAGGATCCCAAACACCCCATAATTAATGAGCCCCAAGCACCCCCTAATTATCTGATCCTAATGAGGCCCTCGTTAACATTCCAACCCCTCTCCCTCTTCCCGGCGCCCCCTCATCTATTCCGGGATAATTAACCCCCAGAGTCTGGAATGGCCTTTAGGATCGAGGGGATAAAAAAAATCCCCATTCAATCTGGGTTCCTCTGGAGCCCCGCCGCCCCATTCCCAAAAATCCGCTAAAAATTCCCACTTTTCCCCCCGCCAAAAAAAAAATCTTGGAAAGGCCCGGGAGGAGCTGGGGGTGTCCCGCGATCCCAACTGGGAGGTGACGCTGGAACTGGGACAGTCATAGTCAGGATTGGGATGTGGGATCCACATTACTTGGGATTCTGCAGCCCCCAGGCGGAGGAGGGACATTCCCGGGACGGAGCGATGATCCCACAACGGCAAATCCCCCAAATCTTGGAGCCGCACCCCGACGCTTTTCCCTGGAACTGGGACAAACCCCGTGGAATTAGGGCCGGGATTTGGTTACAAAAGCGGCTCCTTACAAAACGAAAGGCTCGAGCCAACATTTCGCCTCGGCCCTAAACCCCTGATCCCACCAAAAATGAGGAGATTTGGGGGGATTTTCTGCTCCCGGAGAGTTCCGGGACCTCCAGATGTTTGCAGATGTGCGCACCTTTTTTCCTTTGCCTGGAAACACCATTCCCACCCTTTTCCTTCCCTCAAATCCCCATCAAAAAAAAATTTATTTTATTCTATTTTAATCCCCAGGACAATTTTTTTTTGTTTGTTTCATTATTTCCCGGAGGAAAAAAAAAAAAAATCCATAGAAACGAGGAACGCCCTCCTCATTCCCGGCTTTTGTGGTTTGGGGTTTTTTTTTGTCTTTTTTTCTTTCTTTCTTTTTTTTTTTTTTTTTTTTTCCAGCTTCCCTGCTGCATTCCCAGCTCGGCCAAGCAGGAGTTAAGCGGAGCCTGGCTAGGCTGGGCTGGGGGAAGGGAAGACCAGGCCGAGCGCTGATGGCAGCATAAAGAGAGGGCGTTTTTCCTTTCCATCAGCTCCTTTGATTTGTGCTTTTCTCCCCTTTTTTTTTTTTTTTTTTTTTTCCTTTTCCACCCCTCCACGTTTCCATGAAAAGCTCCCGCTCCCGCCTGTCACATCCATTACGGATCGGCGTTAATTGCAGGGGGGTGGCAGCAGCGGCGGGGGCGATGTCACCGCGCCGGGGAACAAACGGGACAGCGGGGGTGGCATGGAGCGGGTCGGAAGGAATAAACGGGAATTTTGGGGTTATCCCTTCTAGGAGGGGGGAAAGAAAAGGGAATTTTGGGGTTATCCATTCCTGGGATGTGCCTGGGATGTGCTGGCCGTGGAGCCTTGGGATGCGTGAGGGTTTGGTCCCAGTTTGGGGCTGGAGAGGGGAGGAAACCACCGGAATTGGATCCATCCCACCATTCCCTGCCCCAAATCCTGGATCCATCCCCCATACCCTGCCCTAAATCCTGGATCTATCCCCCATTCCCTGCCCTAAATCCTGGATCCATTCCCTGTCCCAAATCCCAGATCAATCCCCATTTCCTATCACAAATCATGGATCTATCCCCCATTCCCTGCCCCAAATCCCAGATCAATCCCAATTCCCTGCCCCAAATCCCGGATCCATCCCCACTCCCTGCCCTAAATCCTGGATCCATTCCCTGTCCCAAATCCCGGATCAATCCCCATTCCCTGTCCCAAATCCCAGATCCATCCACAATTTCCTGCCCCAAATCTTGGATCCATCCCACCATTCCCTGCCCCAAATCCCAGATCCATCCCCCATACCCTGCCCTATATCCTGGATCTATCCCCCATTCCCTGCCCTAAATCCTGGATCCATTCCCTGTCCCAAATCCCAGATTAATCCCCATTCCCTGTCACAAATCATGGATGTATCCCCATTCCCTACCCCAAATCTTGGATCCATCCCCATTCCCTGTCCCAAATCCCAGATCCATCCACAATTTCCTGCCCCAAATCTTGGATCCATCCCCATTCCCTGCCCCAAATCCCAGATCCATCCCCCATACCCTGCCCCAAAATCCCGGATCCATCCCCACTCCCTGCCCCAAATCCTGGACCATTCCCTGCCCCAAATACCAGATCCAGCTCTGCATTCCATCCCTGCCGCAAATCCCAGATCCATCCACCATTCCCTACCCCAAATCCCAGACCCATTCCTTACCCCAAATCCTGGATCCATCCCCATTCCCTGTCCCAATTTCCAGATCCACCCCCCATTCCCTGCCCCAAATCCCAGATCCATCCCCCATTCCCTCCCCCAAATCCCGGATCCATTCCCCATTCCCCATTCCCTACCCCAAATCCCGGATCCATTCCCCATTCCCCATTCCCTACCCCAAATCCCAGACCCATTCCCTACCCCAAATCCTGGATCCATCCCCATTCCCTGTCCCAATTTCCAGATCCATCCCCCATTCCCTGCCCCAAATCCCACATCCAGCCCTGCCATCCCTCCCGGACAAAGCCACCAGGGCAGCCTTGGGGACATTCCAGCTGCTGGCTGCAGCTCCAAGCACTCCCGATTCCCTATTTTAATTTGATTTTTCACAGATTTCAGCAGGGCTCAGGGAGCCTCGTGTGACCCCATAATCCTGGTAGGAACAGCTCGGGAAAGAATCCAAAAAGAAGCTCCGGAACAAGGCCGGCTTTGTTCCTGAAGGGAACGCTGGGATTTTGGGAAAAGTGGCAGGGAAGGGCTTTTCACCTGCTCATTAAGAGCTGGGTGTTAATTAACCCCAGGGAGAAGCCACTTCCTGGGCTCATCGATTTGGGATTTCTCCATCCCAAGGAGATCTATGAGGTGCTAAGACCTGGAAAACTCACTCTGCTCTTCTCAAAATCCACCTGGTGGGAATGGGTTCACCCCAAAATCCACCTGGTGGGAATGGGATCACCCCAAAATCCACCTGGTGGGAATGGGTTTGTCCCAAAATCCATTTGGTGGGAATGGGTTTGTCCCAAATCCGCCTGGTGTGAATGGGATCACTCCAATTCCAGCTGGTCACCCCAAATCCGCCTGGTGTGAACGGGATCAGCCCAAAATACACCCGGTGGGAACAGGATCCCCCAAAATCACCCCACCCCACCCCCAATGTGTGGGGGCTGGGTGTGAATCCACAGGAAGGAAGGGAGGAAGGGAGGAAGGAAGGAGGGAAGGAAGGAAGGAAGGAAGGAAGGAAGGAAGGAAGGAAGGAAGGAAGGAAGGAAGGAAGGAAGGAAGGAAGGAAGGAAGGAAGGAAGGAAGGAAGGAGGGAAGGAAGGAGGGAGGGAAGGAAGGATTCCAGGAAGGAAGGAAGGATTCCAGGAAGGAAGGAAGGAAGGAGGGAAGGAAGGAGGGAGGGAAGGAAGGATTCCAGGAAGGAAGGAAGGAAGGAGGGAAGGAAGGAGGGAAGGAAGGAAGGAAGGAGGGAAGGAAGGAGGGAGGGAAGGAAGGATTCCAGGAAGGATTCCAGGAAGGAGGGAAGGAAGGAGGGAGGGAAGGAAGGAGGGAAGGAAGGAGGGAGAGGGGCAGCGACCTTCTCCTCCCCTCTCCTCAAGTGCCTCCGCGGCATCTTCAAACCCGCCGTTGCCGAGGCAACCGATGCTCCGGGCCGCGCTTTTGTTCCCAAAAACTCGGGGAGGAGGGAGCGGGGCAGGACTGGAGGCAGCGGGAAGCGGCGCCCGGAGCTGCCGCATCCCCCGGGAAGCGCGGCCGGGGGCAGAGGTCCGGCCGGCCCTGGAATACAGATCCAGCTGGTGGAGCACAGGTTGCTCCGTGCGCTGAATTTTGATGGCGCTTCGGAGCAGAATTCCC
The DNA here is from genome assembly GCF_963662255.1 of Cinclus cinclus. Classification (NCBI taxonomy): domain Eukaryota; kingdom Metazoa; phylum Chordata; class Aves; order Passeriformes; family Cinclidae; genus Cinclus; species Cinclus cinclus. The sequence goes on along the minus strand of NC_085058.1, from coordinate 2,850,730 downwards.
TGGATCAACACGTCCCCGGGAAGCCATCAATAAAATATCATGGAAAGGAGGCCGGCAGAATTCCAGGTGGGCCGTGAGGCGCTGGATTGTCACAAAAATCAGCGCGGTTTTCCAAGAATTCTGGAAAACTGGGGAGTAACCCTCACCTAGTTTGGGTCGGCGTGGATCTGGGATTTGAGATTTCGGGAAGGAAATCCCTGTCCTGTCCGCTTCCCAATCCCTGCTCCAGCACGGATTTGGGATGTTTTACCCATAGAGAATTTCGGGAAGGAAATCCTTGCCCGCTTCTCAATCCCGGGGATATTTCTCTGCCCTAAACTCCCCCCAGACGCGTTTCTGTTGGATTTGGAGGGATGAATACAAACACAGCCTCCGGGAACTTGTGGGATTCACGGATCCCCCATCCCTGGCACTGCCGGGAGCGCCAGGAATGATTAATCCCGGCCATCTGGCCTGGCCGCCATCCTCCTCCTCCTCCTCCTCCTCCTCCTCCTGCTGCTCCTGCTTTTTCTCCTCCTCATCGACATCCCCGAGGATTCTCCCCCACATCCCTGCCTCAGTTTCCCCACCTGTAGGCTATGCTTTGTTCCCGGGGGGATTAATTCCTGGTGGGGGGGGGAGGGGGGGTGGGAATGTTGGGAAAGGCCGGGAAGAAGAGGAGGAGGAGGAGGAGGAGGAGAAGGAGGGAGCGTGGCCGCTCCGCTTCCAGAGGTTAATGGCTTTCCCTGAGCTCGGGATAATGGGATTCCAGGATCTCGCGTGTCCTCTCGCCTGTCGCTTCCCATCAGATCCGCTCTTGGCTTCACCGGTTTGCTGTTGTTGTTTTTGGGATCGCGGGGGGATTTAACCCTTCCCTGGGATCACGGAGAGCTGGAATTCCTGGCCAGGAGTTGGAGACTCCGCAGGAGCTCCAGGTGCTCTGCCCTCGGCGGGTGTTCCCATGGTGTCAAAAAAACCCCTTTTCCACCAAAAAAAAAAAAAAAAAAGGATGGATTTGGACACTCTGGGCACAGCCTAAATCCACGTGGAGGTGGAAAGCCACATCCCAGCCGCCCTCCCAGCACCAAGCTCTGGGAATTTCTGGGATAAATTCATTTTTGGGGTCTTTTCCTTGCAGCTTCTCCGGCCCAACCCACTCATCCCTTGGGATTGGCCCTGCCCGTGCCAAGGATCCCGAGGGATGAAGGCGGCTCCTTCCCCTCTTCCTCCTCCTCCTCCTCCTCCTCCCGGTCCCTTTGTCGCGACACTCCAGGTGGCCGCGGGTGGCGGTGCCAAAACGTCCTCACGCATCAGAGCACCGGTGGTGACATCGCCCACGGAGCCACCATCTGTCCCCCCGGCCCTCATCCCAAAACCCAGGGGAAAATCGGGAATGTCTCCGCTGTGCTGGTGACAGGAGACACGTGGGTGACAAATCCGCCACACGTCCCCAGAATTGTTTTGTTGCTTCCCAAGTTTGGCTGGAATGGGGCCATCTCCAGGACCTCCTGTGGGAAAAAGCAACCGGAGGCAGAATTTGGTGGATTTGGGGATTATTTCCCTCATAAATTGGATTTCCCCGAGCGTTCAGAGGGTGCTGAGCGTTTTCCCAAGAATTCCCCGCATCCAAACCCGGCTGCGCCTCTGCCAAAAATCCCTCAGGAAGTTCTGGAAAATCCAGCTGAGCCAGCTCTGCCCATCCTGGCGGATTTTTCCAGCTCTGGAGCACCCCAACCCCTCATTTCCAAGGCACGGCTCTGTGATCCCATCCCAAGCCCGGGAGCACAGGGAGATGGTGCTGCTTTTCCAACCTCGCTGGGAAGTTGTTGGGGAAAATCCGGCCAGGATCTCATTCCCGGAGGAGCATCGTTGGGACGGAGCTGCTGTGGATAAATTCCCAGAGTTGGGATGGAGCTGGCAGAGCTGACCTTTGGGAAGCTCTCCCGAGGCGAGGCCACTGCTGGGCATGGGCCAAGGTCATTCCCAATGAGCCAGTGTCATTCCTGATGATGGATAGCGGATCTGGGGATGGACGCGCTTCCCACTGTTCTGTATGGCCTGGAATTCCAGCTTGGGAAGGGGTTTGAGGGTGACATATGGACACCGAGTGTCTTCCTAAGATCTGTGTTGCCCTCAGATCCCAAATTCCCCCAAAAATCCCAAATTCCCAGTTTTCTCCTGAGAAATGGATGGATGATGGATGGATGGATGGATGGATGGATGGATGGATGGATGGATGATGGATGATGGATGGATGGATGGATGATGGATGGATGATGGATGGATGATGGATGGATGATGGATGATGGATGGATGATGGATGGATGGATGATGGATGGATGGATGGATGGATGGATGGATGATGGATGGATGGATGGATCCATGGATGGATGATGGATGGATGGATGATGGATGGATGATGGATGGATGATGGATGGATGATGGATGGATGGATGATGGATGATGGATGGATCCATGGATGGATGGATGATGGATGATTGATGGATGGATGGATGGATGGATGGATGGATGGATGATGGATGGATGGATGATGGATGGATCCATGGATGGATGGATGATGGATGATTGATGGATGGATGGATGGATGGATGGATGGATGGATGGATGGATAAATGGATCCATGGATGGATCTGGGATGGATGGATGGATCCTGGATGGATCCATGGATGGATGGATCAGGGTTTCTGGGATGCAGACCCCATCTCCAGGCCTGAATGAACAGCTTGGCACAGAATTACTGAACAATCCCATGGGAAGCTGGGATCTCCACTCCAACCCCTCCTCGCCCCTCTGGATGACATCGGGACAATTCCAAACCCAAGGAGAATTCCATGGAAAACCCAGTTCTCCGCTCCGCCCTCCAGGCACCGAGATCTGATCTGGAGTGTGGGGCTCCACCCGTGACCCCAAATGCAATCCTGGGGATCCCAAATCCCGCGGCTGGCAGCGATGGAGATGGACAAGGACGGGTCCCTTTGGAGCTGCCGCCCCCTCCCCAGCCCTCCCAGCAGGGCAGGATCCCGGTTTTATCCCTTGAGGACCCTGTAAAAGCCACGTTTTTTCTGGGAATTTCGGCACGTGCCGGTATTCCCAGGAAACCGCAGCGGGAGGCCGGAGGGGGATCGGGGAGCGTGGGGGGAAAGGCCAGGCTGCTTAACCCCGGTGACAAATGTCCATCTGTCCCCATCTGTCCCAGGGAGCTGCTTTTCCAGGGAATCACGGCCTCGGCAAGGCCAGGATGTGCCGCCAGCCCGATCGATCTAATTTCCACATCCCCAAATCCCCTCCGCCGGCAGAATTTGGGGATGGAGCGGCTCTGGAATGAGGAGGGAAAAGGGGGATTTGCCTGATGAATTATTCAGGGCTCCGGGATTAATCCCAGCGCTTCCAGCTGGCGCTAAATTATCGCTGGCGGTCATGCGGGAAAACGCCTTTGGAATTCATTTCCCTGATTATTGTTTGGATCTGAGAGCTGCCAGGGGCTCTCTTTTTCTTTTTTTTTTTTTTTAATTTTTTGGGGGGATTTTGTTGGTTTTCCTTCTCTTCCTCAACCTCTCTCATTCCCCCTTCCGGCTTCCCCGTCATGGATGGGAGAGCTGGGAGTGGATACGAAAAACAGGGAAGCAGATCCCAATGATTTATCCGGAGTGGTGGAAATGAGGCAGAGAATTCCTGCTGAGCGGGGCCACGGCCCTGCCTGCAGCTTGGGATTTTCCAAGGAAAGTCACGATTTCCCAAGGAAAAATCCTGATTTTCCAAGGAATGTTACAATTTTCCAAGGAAAGTCAGGGTTTTCCAAGGGAGGCCACGATTTTACAAGGAATGTCCCAATTTTCCAAGGAAAGTCACAAGTTTCTAATGAAAAATCCTGATTTCCCAAGGAATGTCACGATTTTCCAAGGAAAAATTCTGATTTTCCAAGGAAAATTATGATTTTCCAAAGAATGTCCCAATTTTCCAAGGAAATGTCAGGAATTTCCAAGGAATGTCATGACATTCCAAGGAATGTCACAATTTTCCAAGGGAGGCTATGATTTCCCAAGGAAAGTCATGATTTTCCAAGGCAAAATCATGATTTTCCAAAGAAAGTAATGATTTTCCAGGAAGAATAATTATTTTCCAAGGAGAATTACCATTTTCCAAAGAATGTCCCAATTTCCCAAGGAAAAATCCTGATTTTCCAAGGAAGGTCACGGTTTTCCCTGGATGTGGGGAATCCCTCATTCCCTGAAATCCCTGGATTTGAGGAATCCCACAATCCCCAAAATTCCCTGGATCTGAGGAATCCCACAATTTCTTTGGGGTTTGTGAAAATCCCACAGCCCCCACATTGGGATGAGAAAATCTCGGGAATGTTACCCCTTGGAAAAGACACCGAGACCCCAAAATTTTCCCTTTTCCATTATTTTTTTCCCCCTTTTCCTTCATCCAGCCCCTCTGGAGAACAAAAGCCTTTGATCATCTGAGGGAGACAAAGAAATCAAAGACTTCAGCAAAACGCTGCTGTTGGAGCGAATTAACGTCAGGAAAACTCCACCTTTTCCAGTTGTTTTTTTTTTTTCCAGGTTTTTTTTTCCAAGTGTGTTTTTTTTTTCCCCCACCCAGGGGAAACTCACAGCAAAATTCCCCCTCCCTCTCCTGGCTCGCGGACCCTTTTTTCCATTTATCTTTATCTTTTTCACCCCAAAAATAGCATTTTTGGCCCAAAAACGCTGCTTTTGAGCGATGATGAACCCCAGGGGATGAATCGTAGGAATGCCGAGCCTGGAAAACACAAACCCTGAGGGATTTGTTCCCATCCCAAATTTAATCACGGGCCGCATTTTAGGCTCGGTTTTAACCCAGCCCGACCTCGCTCGGCGGCCTTAATTTGTCACCTGCGACCTTTGGGGTGCCACCAGGCTGGAAGTGTCACCCACACGGGGATTTGGGGACATCCAGACCCTGGAAAAGCTGGAAAATCAGGGGAAAAGATGCTGATGGTGATTAAACAGCTTTAATTTATGGGATTTCTGAGCTAAAAAAACCCTGAGCGGAGCCGGGCTGGCGGCCGATTGTCGCTGATTGTCACCGCGCCAGGCTGGAGTTGTCACCGAGCCAGCCTGGCCATCGGGATGGCCAAAAAAAACCCAACGGGATTGCGCTCGGGGTGGGAGAGGGATTGTGCTTCCCCCTGCTTTCAACCTGGTCTGAGCACAAATATCGGGGGTTTTACCCCCAAATCACAGGGGAGGTGCCAGGGAAAGGTTTGGGTTGGGGAATTCCCAGAATTTTTGGGGTTTTGTCACCAAAAAAGGTTTGGGGAAATCCCAGAATTGGGATTTTTATCTCCAAGAATGTTTTGGTTTGGGGAAATCCCAGAATTTTTGGGGGTTTTGTCACCAAAAAAGGTTTGGGGAAATCCCAGAATTGGGATTTTTATCTCCAAGAATGTTTTGGTTTGGGGAAATCCCAGAATTGGGGTTTTGTCCCCAAGAAAGGTTTGGGAAAAACCCAAAATTGGGGGTTTTGTCCCCAAGAAAGGTTTGGGGAATTCCCAGAACTGGGCGTTTCATCCCCAAGAAGGGTTTGGGGAAAAAAGTTAAAATGGGGGTTTTGTCCCCAAGAAACGTTTGAGGAAATCCCAGAATTGTGGTTTTTATCGCCAAGAATGTTTTGGTTTGGGGAAATCCCAGAATTTTTGGGGGTTTTGTCCCCAAGAAAGGTTTGGGAAAAACCCAAAATTGGGGGTTTTATCCCCAAGAAAGGTGTGGGGAATTCCCAGAATTGGGATTTTTATCTCCAAGAAAGTTTTGGTTGGGGGTAATCCCAGAATTGGGGTTTTGTCCCCAAGAAAGGTTTGGGGAATTCCCAGAATTGGCGTTTTATCACCAAGAAGGGTTTGGGGAAAAAAACCCAAAATGGGGGTTTTGTCCCCAAGAAACGTTCGGGGAAAACCCAGAATTGGGGTTTTTATAGCCAAGAAAGGTTTGGTTTGTGGAATTCCAAAATTAGGATTTTATCTCCAAGAAAGGTTTGATTTGGGGAATCTCAAATTTGGAGTTTTGTCCCCATGAAAGGATTGGTTTGGAGAATTCCAAAATTAGGATTTTTATCGCCAAGAAAAGTTTGCTTTGGGGAATCCCAAAATTGGGGGCTTTATCCCCAATAAAGATTTGGTTTGGGAAATCTCAAAATTAGGATTTTTCGCCAATAAAGGTTTTTTTTGGGGGGGAAATCCCAGAATCCCATTCCGGGTAGGGTCGGGAGCGACCTCAAATCCCACTCCTGCCACGTCCAGCGACACTTCCCACGATCCCACATTTCCATCCTCTGCCGCTCCAGGATCCAGGATCGACCCCATTTTCCCGGGAATTCCACCCCACCCCCACCCCAAACACCATTTTTCCCGCCCATCCCTGCGCCCAGCCGCCGATTGACAGCTGCCAATCAAAGCCTCGCCGTCGTGGCCGCATTCCAGGCGCGGCTGGAGCCGGGAATGTCTTTGTCAGGGAGCAGCGCGGAGCGGCTCCCGCGGGAGCGCTCAGGGCAGCGCTAATTGAATTAAGAGCTCGGAGGAGCCGCAGCTGAACCCCGAGTGGTGATTGCGGCCCAGCCCCGGGAGAGGGAGAGGGAGAGAGGGAGAGGGAGAGAGGGAGAGGGAGAGGGAGAGGGAGAGGGAGAGGGAGAGGGAGAGAGGGAGAGGGAGAGAAGGAGAGGGAGAGAGGGAGAGGGAGAGGGAGAGGGAGAGGGAGAGGGAGAGGGAGAGGGAGAGGGAGAGGGAGAGGGAGAGGGAGAGGGACAGGGAGAGGGACAGGGAGAGAGGGAGAGGGAGAGGGACAGGGAGAGAGGGAGAGGGAGAGGGACAGGGAGAGAGGGAGAGGGAGAGGGAGAGGGAGAGGGAGAGGGAGAGGGAGAGGGAGAGCGTGCGGGACCAAGCCCCCCCGGGAGGTTCCGCTAGGGAAGGGTGCCCAGGATGGGGTTAATGAGGCAGGCACGGCTCCCGGAGCCCGGAGCCATTCCCAGAGTCATTCCCAGCCATTCCCGGAGCCATTTCCAGTGCCATTCCCAGAGCCATTCCCAGTCCTTCCCAGAGCCATTCCCAGTCCTTCCCAGAGCCATTCCCAGAGCCATTCCCAGAGTCATTCCCAGTCATTCCCGGAGCCATTCCCAGTCCTTCCCAGAGCCATTCCCAGAGCCATTCCCAGCCATTCCCAGAGCCATTCCCAGTCCTTCCCAGAGCCATTCCCAACCGTTCCAAATCATTCCCAGAGCCATTCCCAGAGCCATTCCCAGAGCCATTCCCAGAGCCATTCCCAGAGCCATTCCCAGAGCCATTCCCAGAGCCATTCGTGGTCATTCCCAGTCATTCCTGGGGTGGCTTCCCAAGTGGCTCCCAGACCTATTCCAGGCCATTCCCAAAGCTATTCCTGAACCCGTTCTCTGCCATTCTCAGAGCCGTTCCCAACCATTCCCATCCTAACTAGGCTAAGCCAGGCCTAGGCAGGGCTCAAAGCCTTTCCTTGGCCACTCAGCCGGGAGCGGGATTTCCCGGGACACCGCTCCACGGATCCCGGTGCCGAGGTGGCCGGGATGGGCCAGCAGGGGCCAAACCCCCCCTGGCCCCGCAGCCAAGAGTGCTCCATCCCTGGTTTATCCCATTAGGATCCCACTAATCCTGGCCTAACCGGATTAGGGCGAGTCTAGCAAAGCAGGGCCGGAGAGGGAAATGAGGGGCCGGGAAATTGAGTTAGCGGTGTCTGGAATTGCTCTGTTTGCTCGGGGGGCACGGGGGGGGCACCCGGGCTTGGGGCAACCTGGAGGGCCTGGAGGGCAACCATCCTGGGGCTGGGGAGCCCCATCCTCAACCTGAACCCCAAAAATCCCGAACCCCAAAAGCCCCAAATCCACAGATCCTCCCTATCACTCCCAGTGGTGTTTTGGGGTCTTGGATTTTGGGGGGGAAGGGCACATCAAGCTCAGCCCCATCCTCACCCTGAACCCCCAAAACCCCCAAACCCACAGCTCCTCCCCGTCACTCCCAGCAGCATTTTGTGGTCCTGGATTTTGGGGTTCCTCACTCTGGACCCCAAAAACTTCCTGGTTCTTAACCCACAGTCCCTCCCCATCACTGCGGTGGTTTTTGGGGGACCTGGGTTTTGGGGGAAGGGCACATCAAGTCCAACCCCATCCTGACCCTGAACCCCAAAAATCTCCAAACCCCACAACCCCAAAAGCCCCAAACCCACAGCTCCTCCCCGTCACTCCCAGTAGCATTTTTGGCTCCTGGATTTTGGGGTTCCTCCACCTGGACCCCAAAAACTTCCTGGTCCCAACCCCCAGTTCCTCTTTGTCATTCCAGTGGTGTTTTGGGGACCTGGATTTTTTGGGGGGAAGAGCACATCAAGCTCTTTCTTTCATCAAGAAAAATCGAAATAATAGAAATAGAAATAGAAATAGAAATAGAAATAGAAATAGAAATAGAAATAGAAATAGAAATAGAAATTAAAAAATAAATAAATCCAACAGGCATCTTTTCCCCTCCTCCTCCTCCTCCTCTCCATTTATCCCTTTGTGTGGAAAAATGGAGCCCGGGGGTGGATTCAAACACGGCCCCAAAATCTTTGAAATCGTCTGGCTCCAAAAATAACAGCTCGTTAAAAGCAAATTTGGGTTACTGGGACAGCCCTGAGCTGCTCCTCGGCCCCGCCTTCCACCTGCGGCCGGGCAAAGAAAGAAAGAAAGAAAGAAAGAAAGAAAAGAAAGAAAGAACATACCATGAAATAGTATTTTAAAATGTGAAATTTAATTTTAAAATGTAAAAGAAATTAAATAAATAGAAGAAATTAAAAATTAAGTAACAGAAAGAAAAGATTAAATAAAGGAAATTAAAGAAATAAAGGAGATGAAAGAAATAGAGGAAATAAAATGCGTAAAAGGAAGGAAATGCAGAAAAAGAAATAAGTAAAATAAAGAAATGAAAGAAATGAAAGAAATGAAAGAAATTAAAGAAATTAAAGAAATAAAGTAAAGAAAGAAAAGAAAGAATAAAATAAATTAAAGAAGTGAAAGAAATAAAATAAATGAATGAAATTTAAGAAGATAAAGAAATGAAAGAAATGAAAGAAATAAAGTAAATAAGAGAAATAGAGTAAATAAAATGAATAAAATTTTAAAAATCATTTAATGAGATAAAAAGAACAATATAAATAAAAGAAAAAAGAATTAAAATTAATAAAAGAGATAAAAGAAATGAAATTAATACAATGAATAAAAGCAGGGAAGAAGTGAAAGCAAGGGATGAAGCCAGGGCTGAGGAGGAGGAGGAGGAGGAGGAGGGGGAAGAGGAGGAGGAGGGGAGGAGGAGGAGGAAGAAGAGGAAGAAGAGGAGGAAGAGGAGAAGGAGGAGGAGGAAGAAGAAGAGGAGGAAGAGGAAAAGGAAGAGGAAGAGGAGGAGGAGGAAGAGGAGGAGGAGGAGGAGGAGGAGGAGGAAGAGGAGGAGGAGGAGGAGGAGGAAGAAGAAGAAGAGGAGGAGGAAGAAGAAGAAGAGGAGGAGGAGGAAGAAGAGGAGGAAGAGGAGGAGGAAGAGGAGGAGGAAGAGGAGGTTGGAGCTGTTGTTTCCCAGCTGTTCTCACTCCCCATCCCCCGAGCTTTTCCCATTTTTCTGCTGCTTCCTGTGGCTCCAGGGTGGCCGGGGAGCAGCAGGGCAGGCAGGGGTTAATGCCAGGGGGGCTGGAAAGGGAGGGACCCGAATGTTCCCGGGGGCCTGGAGCAACCCCGGAACCTTCCGGTGCTGGGATCCATCCCGGATCCATCCCTGGGATCCATCCCGGATCCATCCCAGATCCATCCCTGGGATCCATCCCGGATCCATCCCGGATCCATCCCTGGGATCCATCCCGGATCCATCCCAGATCCATCCCTGGGATCCATCCCGGATCCATCCCGGATCCATCCCTGGGATCCATCCCGGATCCATCCCAGATCCATCCCTGGGATCCATCCCGGATCCATCCCTGGGATCCATCCCTGGGATCCATCCTGGATCCATCCCTGGGATCCATCCCCGGATTCATCCTGGATCCATCCCTGGGATCCATCCCTGGGATCCATCCCTGGGATCCATCCCTGGGATCCATCCCAGATCCATCCCTGGGATCCATCCCTGGGATCCATCCCTGGGATCCATCCCTGGGATCCATCCTGGATCCATCCCTGGGATCCATCCCTGGGATCCATCCCTGGGATCCATCCTTGGGATCCATCCCTGGGATCCATCCCTGGGATCCATCCCTGGGATCCATCCCAGATCCATCCCTGGGATCCATTCCTGGATCCATCCCTGGGATCCATCCCTGGATCCATCCTGGATCCACCCCAGATCCATCCCTGGGATCCATCCCAGATCCATCCCTGGGATCCATTCCTGGATCCATCCCTGGGATCCATCCCAGATCCATCCTGGATCCATCCCTGGGATCCATCCTTGGGATCCATTCCTGGATCCATCCCTGGGATCCATCCTTGGGATCCAGCCCCAGGATCCAGCCTGGGGATCCTCACTGGATCAGAATGAGTGAGAAGTGGCCTTGGGGCTGATTTTTTCAAACCCCAAATGTGCCAGCAGGATCCCAGGAATATTTTCCATGGATGAACATTTCCCTCCCCTCCACCAGAGCTTTTTTCCCTGGTTTGTTTTTGGTTTTCCCCCAGGACAGGAATTCTTTTCACTCCGCTGCTGCCACCTGGCAAAGCCGTGGCCTGATGGGGAGTGACACCCTCATGGGGACAGCGTGGGGACACCTTGGGGACACCAGGGTGACATCCCGGGGATATCCTGGGGACACGCTGGGGACACCGGGGACATCTTGGGGACACCTTGGGGACAGCGTGGGGACACCTCGGGGACATCTTGAGGATACCTTGGGGACATGTTGGGGACACCAGGGTGACACCCCGGGGACACCTCGGGGACACATCAGGGACACCCTGGGGACATCTTGAGGACACCTCGGGGACACCTTGGGGACACATCAGGGACACATCAGGGACACTGGGGTCATCTTAGGGACACCAGGGTGACACCCCGGGAGCACCTCAGGGACATCATGGGGACACCTGGGGGACATCTTCGGGACTACAGGGGGGACACCTCAGGGACACCCTGGGGACACCCCAGGAGTACTTTGTGGACACCAGGGTGACACCTTGGGGACACCTCAGGGTCACCCTGGGAACATCTTGAGGACACCTTGGGGACACTCCCGGGACATCTTGGGGACACCTCGGGAATACTTTGGGGACACCCCGGGGATACTTCTGGGACATCTTGGGGACAACTCAGGGACACCCTGGGGACACCAGGGGGACAGCCCGGGAACACCTCAGGGATACCTTGGGGACACTCCGGGGACACCGTGGGGACACCTCGGGGACACCTCGGGAATATTTCTGGGACATCTTGGGGACACCTCAGGGACACCCTGGGGACACCTCGGGGACAGCCCGGGGACATTCCCGGCTGATCACAGCCCTGTCACTTCTCCGCTCGTGGCTGCTCCTGATCAAACCCCGCCGCCAGCGCTGCCCGCGGCTCCTGCTGCTCACGGATCCCTTAAAAGTGGAATCAATGTCACTGGAATGGAATGAAATAAAATATAAAATAAAATAAAATAAAATAAAATAAAATAAAATAAAATAAAATAAAATAAAATAAAATAAAATGGAAAGGAAAGGAAAGGAAAGGAAAGGAAAGGAAAGGAAAGGAAAGGAAAGGAAAGGAAAGGAAAGGAAAGGAAAGGAAAGGAAAGGAAAGGAAAGGAAAGGAAAGGAAAGGAAAGGAAAGGAAAGGAAAGGAAAGGAAAGGAAAGGAAAGGAAAGGAAAGGAAAGGAAAGGAAAATGAAATAAAAATAAAATAAAATAAATGAAATGAAATGAAATAAATGAAATAAAATAAAATAAAACAAAATAAAATAAAATATAAAATAAAATAAACCAAACCAAAATAAAATAAAATAAAATGAAACTAAATGAAATAAAACAAAACAAAACACAGCACAACACAATGAAATGAAAGAAAGTAAACTATTTTTAAATGGAAATAACGAAGTGAAATGAAAATAAATGGAATTATAAAATTTAACGTATTTTATATAATGTTATATATGTTATATAACATAACATAATTTAATATAGTATAATACAATATAAGATTTTTAATGGAAAAAAAAAGGCAAAATGCACTAAAATGTACAAAAATCAAATGTAATAATGGAATGAAACGAAACGCAAATTTAATAGGGGAAAAAAAAACCCACCCTAAAATTAAAAAGAAAATAAAATAATAATTAAATTAAACGAAAAGAAAAATAAAATAAACCAACACAAAATGGAAATCGCAGCTCTACCGCTTTCCCAGATCCCGCTTGGAGATTTTCCCAATCCTTTCTCCCCCCATTCCAAGTTTTCCTCTTCTCTCCTTTCCATTTTCCGGCCTGTGCGGGGACCGATCCGAGCCTCTCCTGATGAATAATTTAGAGCAGCACTTAACGATTGAGAGGGCGGATTTTTTTCCTGCAGCCTCTTCAAACATTTGCTTCTCCTCCTCCTTCTCCAAGCCTTTTTTCCCTTTTTTTTTTCCTTTTTTTTTTTTTTTTCCTGGCTCCCATCGTTTTTGTTTTCTCCCCGACCTGTCTCTGCTCTCTGCTGAGGCTGACAGGAAAATTGAAAAAAAAAAACAAAACAACCAACAAATGGATTTTTTATTTTTTTTATATTATATTAATGTATTTATTTTAATTTCTTTGGGGTTTTTTTTGGTTTTTTTTTTTATTTCCCATCCCCGTCGTTGGCATTTTGTTCTGGGCGCCGCATGCATCATTAAAAAAGAAAACGAAATTAAAAAAAAAAAAAAAAAAAGAGAAAATAGAAAATAAAGAGAAAAATCAAGAGAAAAACCAGAGCCCAGACGTGCAAAATACGAAACATCCCCCCCAAAAAATATCACCCCAAAAAAGCACCACGAGGGGTGGGGAAGGAATTTGTGGATTCCCCTCTGGGCCAGGAATTTGTGGGTTCCCTGAGGGATTGGGAAGAGATTTAGGGGTTCCTTGCAGGATTTGAAGGAATTTTTGGGTTCCCCCAAGGGGTTGGGAAGGGATTTGAGGGTTCCCTGGAATGGAGAAGGGATTTGAGGGTTCCCCAAAGGGGCTGGGAAGGAATTTGGAGGCTCCCGTCCAGGACAGGGATTTGGGGGCTCACCCAAGGGATGAGGAAATTATTTGTGGGTTCCCTGAGGGATTGGGAAGGGATTGGGGGCTTCCCTGGAATGGGGAAGGGATTTGGGACTTCCTTGCAGGATTGGAAGGAATTTTTGGGTTCCCCTGAGTGGTCGGGAAGGAATTTGGGGGTTCCCCTCCAGGGAATGAATTTGGAGGTTCCCCAAAGGGGCTGGGAAGGAATTTGGGGGTTCTCTGGAATGGGGAAGGGATTTGGGGGTTCCTTGCAGGATTTGAAGGAATTTTTGGGTTCCCCCAAGGGATTGGGAAGGGATTTGGGGGTTCCTTGCAGGATTTGAAGGAATTTTTGGGTTCCCCCAAGGGATTGGGAAGGGATTTGGGGGTTCCTTGCAGGATTTGAAGGAATTTTTGGGTTCCCCCAAGGGATTGGGAAGGGATTTGGGGGTTCCCTGGAATGGAGAAGGGATTTGGGGGTTCCCCAAAGAAGCTGGGAAGGAATTTGGGGGCTCCCATCCAGGACAGGGATTTGGGGATTCACCCAAGAGATTGGGAAGGAATTTGGGGGTTCCCTGGAATGGGGAAGGGATTGGGGGGTTCCTTGCAGGATTTGAAGGAATTTTTGGGTTCCCCCAAGGGGTTGGGAAGGGATTTGTGGGTTCCCTGGAATGGGGAATGGATTTGGGGGTTCCCTGGAATGGAGAAGGGATTTGGGGGTTCCCCAAAGAAGCTGGGAAGGAATTTGGAGGCTCCCATCCAGGACAGGGATTTGGGGATTCACCCAAGAGATTGGGAAGGAATTTGGGGGTTCCCTGGAATGGGGAAGGGATTGGGGGGTTCCTTGCAGGATTTGAAGGAATTTTTGGGTTCCCCCAAGGGTTTGGGAAGGGATTTGTGGGTTCCCCAGAATGGGGAAAGGATTTATGGATTCCTCTCCAGGACAGGAATTTGTGGGTTCACCCAAGGGATTGGGAAAGAATTTTGGGGTTCTGGCAGCGCTGGGGTGAAGGGGCTGAGAGGGGAGAGGGAAATGAGGGATGGGAGGGAAGAGGAGGAAAAAGGATGGGGCAGGGGGACAGGGAGCTGTGAGGGGAGAGAGGTGAAAAATGGGGAGACTGTGAGGATAAAGTGTGGAGCACGGGGAGAGGGAGCTGTGAGGGGAGAGGGAGGGGAAAAATGAGGAGAAAAGATGGGAGAAGGTGCTGGAAGGGGAGAGGGTTCTGTGAGGAGAGAGGGATGAGAGGGGAGAGAGGGAGGTGAAAAAGGGGGAGGGGGGAGGAAAAAAGGGTGAAACGGGGACAGGGAGCTGTGAGGGGAGAGGGATGCAGAGCATGAGGATGGAAAGGAGGATGAAGATGAAGATGAAGATGAGGATGAAGATGAAGATGAAGATGAAGATGAAGATGAAGATGAAGATGAAGATGAAGATGAAGATGAAGATGAAGATGAGGATGAAGATGAGGATGAGGATGAGGATGAGGAGGATCTGAAGGGAGATGGAGCCGAGCGAGGCTCGGCCGCGCTTCCAGCCCCACCTAGCGTCCGTCAGCACCGGGAAAGGCTCATCCCGAATTCCCGGGAGCGGCTCATCCCGAATTCCCGGGAAAGCCTCATCCTGCATTCCCGGGAAAGGCTCATCCCAAAATTCCCGGGAGCGGCTCATCCCGAATTCCTGGGAACGGCTCATCCTGAATTCCCGGGAACTGCTTATCCCGAATTCCCGGGAATGGCTCATCCTGCATTCCCGGGAAAGGCTCATCCCAAAATTCCCGGGAACTGCTTATCCCGAATTCCCGGGAAAGCCTCATCCCGAATTCCCGGGAAAGCCTCATCCTGCATTCCCGGGAACGGCTCATCCCG
Organism: Cinclus cinclus; assembly: GCF_963662255.1. Classification (NCBI taxonomy): domain Eukaryota; kingdom Metazoa; phylum Chordata; class Aves; order Passeriformes; family Cinclidae; genus Cinclus; species Cinclus cinclus. The sequence continues at coordinate 2,835,655 of NC_085058.1, read as the reverse complement.
AATTCCTGGGAACGGCTCATCCCGAATTCCCGGGAAAGCCTCATCCTGCATTCCCGGGAATGGCTCATCCCGAATTCCCGGGAGCGGCTCATCCCGAAATTCCCGAGAGTGTCTCATCCCGAATTCCTGGGAACGGCTCATCCCAAAATTCCCGGGAGCGGCTCATCCCGAATTCCTGGGAACGGCTCATCCCGAATTCCCGGGAAAGCCTCATCCCGAATATTCCCGGGAAAGACTCATCCCGAAATTCCTGGGAAAGGCTCATCCCAACTTCCCGGGAATCATCGCTTTGGGATCGGGATGCACCCCCGGGTGTCCCCCGATTAATTAAAACCTCCCGTTAATGATCCCAAGAGGAATTTTGGGGTGATCCAGGAGCCTCGGTTTCATCCCAGGAGGAATTCTGGATTTTTGAGGGATTTGGGGATAATCCTCTCCTTATGGGGCTGTTCCACCTCCCATCGGCACTGGGGGGGGGTTTGGGGAATATTTTGGGGGAAAATTTTTTAATTTTGTGGGGGAATTTTTAGGGATATCTTGGAGATTTTTGGGGGGGATATTTCCCCCCTGGTTTATCCCAAAACACAGATAAGGATAAAGGGTTTTCCCTTTTATTCCTCCTTTCCTTTTATTCTTTTCCCCTTTTTTCTTCCTTCCCTTTTATTTTCTTCGTTCCTTTCCTTTTTTCCTTCTTTCCTCTTTTTTCTTTCCTTTTTTCTTCTTTCCTTTCATTTTTTTTCCTTCTTTCCTCTTTTCTTCCCTTTTTTCTCCCTTCATTTCTTCTTCTTTTTTCCTTTTTTCCTTTCCTTTCCTTTCCTTTCCTTTCCTTTCCTTTCCTTTCCTTTCCTTTCCTTTCCTTTCCTTTCCTTTCCTTTCCTTTCCTTTCCTTTCCTTTCCTTTCCTTTCCTTGCCTTTCCTTTCCTTTCCTTTCCTTTCCTTTCCTTTCCTTTTCTCTTTTCCTTTCTTTTTCTCTTTTCCTTTCCTTTCTTTTTATCTTTTTCTTTCTTTTTCTCTTTTCCTTTCCTTTCTTTTTATCTTTTTCTTTCTTTTTCTCTTTTCCTTTCCTTTCTTTTTCTCTTTTTCTTTCTTTTTCTCTTTTCCTTTCCTTTCTTTTTCTCTTTTTCTTTCTTTTTCTCTTTTCCTTTCCTTTCTTTTTCTCTTTTTCTTTCTTTTTCTCTTTTCCTTTCCTTTCTTTTTCTCTTTTCCTTTCCTTTTTTCCCCTTTCCTTTCATTTTCCCGACTTTCTTTGAGGAAAACTCCGCAGCAGCGACTCGCAGAGGCTCTCCCGTTCCTCGAGCCTTATCTCGGGAGCACAGAAGGGATGGGGGAGCATTCCCGGCGAATTCCAGAGGCTCTCAGATCCCAGAAATCCGCGCTATCAGCAACCCCCGCCTCATTCCCGAGCTCTCAATTAACCCCTGATCCAATTAACTCCCGCCTGGAATTGCGATAAGAGAGTTCAGCCCGGGTTCCATCAGATAAAAAAGGGTGAGGGGAGAAACCGAGAGAAAAAAAAAATTATTTTTTTTTTCTTTTTTATTTTTTTTTTTCCCTCCCGGGAATTAGTGTTCTGCGGGAAAACGCCGGGATTTTAGGGGTGGAAGGGGAAAAAACGGCGTTTTCCCCACGTTTTATTCGAGTTTTTTCCCCGTTTTTCCAAGATTTCTCCCTGTTTTTTTGCCATATTTCCCCCTCGTTTCTAAGCCAAACTTTTCACCTCATTTTCCCTAATTTTTCCCCTACATTTTCTCCCATTCCCCTCCCTCGTTTCCCCACATTTTCCCTCATTAATCCTCCCATTTTCCCTACATTTTCCATCCCGTTCCTCCCCATTTTCTCCCCATTCCATCCCGATTCTCCTCCCTCATTTCTCCCCCATATTCCTCCCCCGTTTTCTAAGTATTTTCTCCAATTTTCCCCCACATTTCCCCATTCCCCCTCCTTTTTCCCATTTCCCCCTTCCTCTTTATTTTCTCCCCCGTTTCCTCCTCATTTACTCCCCGATTTTCCCACATTTTTTCCCTCATTCATCCCCCAAATTTTCCAATTTCCCACCATTTTCCCCTCATTCCTCCCCCATTTATTTCACATTTTCACCCCATTTCCCCACATTCCTTCCCAAAATTTTCCCCACATTTTCCTCACATTTTCCTCCCATTCCCCTCTCATTAGCCCCTGCATTTCTCCCACATTTATTCCACATTTCTTCCACATTTTCCACCCATTTCCCATCATTCCCCCCTATCTTCTCCCCATTTTCCCCCCTCATTTCTCCCCCACGTTTCCCATATTTTTCCTCATTTCTTTCCCATTTCCCCCATATTTTTTTCCTCATTTCCCCCCCATTTTTCCCGTATTTTTCCTCTAAATTTTCCCACCATTTCCCCTCAGTTCCAACCCCATTTTCCCCACATTCCTCCCCATTTCCCCCCATATTCCTCCCTTATTTTCCCTATATTTTTCCTCACTTTCCCCCCACATTTTTGCCCCACTTTCACCTCAGTCCTCCCACATTTATTCCATATTTCCCCCCCACATTTCCCCCATTTTTCCTAAATTCCTCCCCATTTCCCACATTTCACCCCCCAATTTCCCCCCATTTTGCTCCTTCATTCCCTCAATTTCCCAGATTTTCTCCTCATTCCTCCCACATTTATTTCACATCTTCACCCAATTTCCCCCCACTTCCCACCCATTTTCCCCCAGATTTTCTCCTCATCCCCCCCCTCATTTTCCCCCTCATCCTCCCCCCATTCCTCCCTCATTTTGTCCCAATTTTCCCCCCCATTTCCCCTCTAATTCCTCCCCCATTTCCCCCACATTTTCCCCCATTTTCCCCTAATTCCTCCCCCATGTATTCCATACTCCCCTCATATTTTCCCTACATTCCTCCCCATTTTTCCCACATTTTCCCTTTAATTTCTCCCCAATTTTCCCTCATTTACCCCCATAATTCCCCCCATTTTCCCAGATTTTCTCCTCATCCCCCCCAATTTCCCCCCCCCCCATTTCCCCAGTTATTTCTCCCCATATTTTTCCTCATTTCCCCCCTCATTTTCCCGGATTCCCCCCCCTCCCCCCATTTCCCCACTCATTTTCCCCACATTTTTTTCCTCATATTTCCCCTCAGTTTTCCCCCCATTTTTTCCCTCATTTCCCCCCTAATTTCTTCCCCATCCCTGTCTGGGGTGTGACAAATCATTCCAGGGATTCCTGGCAGCATCCCAGAATTCCTTCCCACCCCACAAATCACACTTGGATTTCATGGATGAGCGGGATAAATCCATGGATGAGTGTCGAACCTAATTCCTTAATTGTTGGGAAGATGGGATAAGCTGGGATTTACATATCTAAGGGAAAAAAAAAAAGGGGGGGGGGGAAAGCGGATTAAAGGAGATCAGAGAGGGGGAAAAAAAATCCCATTTTTCCCTTTTTTATTTTTTTTTTCCGGTTACAAAAGCTCGTGAGGCCGCCGGGAATTTGCGATGTCTTCATTTGCCTGTGGAGCTCAGATATTCCCATGGGATGAGGGTTGGGATTTGGGGGGGGGGGGGGAGGAAAATGTGAGGAAAATCCGGAAAAAAATGAGGGGGAAATGGGAAAGGAAAATTGAGGAAAATGTGGGGGGGGGCGGGGGGGGAATGGGAGAAAATCCTGGAAAATAGGGAGGAAATGGGGAAGGGGGAAATGGGGGGAAATCTGGGAAAAACAGGGGTGAAATCCAGAAAAATGTGGGAGAAAATGGGAGGAAATCCAGGAATGGGGGGGGGGGGAATGTGAAAAAAAGTGGGGGGAAATGGGGGGAAAACCCTGGAAAAATAGGTGGGAAATGGGAGGAAATCCAGGGAAATGGGGGGGGGGGGGATGTGGAGAAAAAGTGGGGGAAATCTGGATAAAATAGTGAGGGAATGCAGAAGAATGTGGGATAATGTGGGGAAAATAGGGGGGAAATGTGGGAAAAATCCTAGAAAAATGTGGGGGAAATGTGGAAAAATGTAGGGGAAAATCCTGGGAAAATCTAGGGGAAAATAGAGGGGAAATGCTGAAAAATGTGGGGGAAATGAGAGGAAATCCAGGGAAATGGGGAGGGGGATGTGGAAAAAATGGGGGGAAATTGGGGGAAAATCTTGGAAAAATGGGGGGAAATGTGACAAAAAAAAAAAAGGAGGAAAATTCTGGGAAGATCTGGGAAAAAATAGGGTGGGGGATGCGAGAAAATGTGGGGAAAATGGGAAGGGGAGAATGTAGGGAAAATCCTGGAAAATACTGGGGAAATGTGGTAGAAATGTAGGGAAAGTGGGAGGAAATCTGGGAAAAATTGAGGGAAATGTGGAAAAAATGAAGGGAAATGTGGGGGAAATTGTAAAAATTGGGGGGGCATGCAGAAAAATGAGGGAAATGGGAGGAAATTTGGAAAAATGGGGGGGGGTTTAATCCAGAAAAGTGGGGGAATCCAGAAAAATGTGGGGTAAAATTAAGGGGGGGGGGGGTGAATGTGGGGAAATTCCTGGAAAAATGGGGAGAAAATGTGGGGAAATTCCTGGAAAAATGGGGAGAAAATGTGGAAAAAATGAGGGAAATGGGGAGAAGATCTGGGAAAAATGGGGTGGGAATGTGGGAAAAATGGGAAGAAAAGCAGGAAAATGTGGGGAAAACGTTGCTTTTCCTTCTCCATCCCTAAAATATTCCCAAATCCTGAAGGTTTGGGGGCATTTTGGGGCCTCCTCGTGTGGTTTTGAGGTTGATTTCCCATCCCATCTGGAGAGGGATTGATTCCGGCTGCTGGAATGCATCCAAACCTCCAAGGAGCAATTTGTTAAAGAAATATTAGGAATAAAAAAAATAAAAAAAATAAATTAAAAAAATAATAAAAAAAACCCCACACACAACCCTTTGGAATGAGCAAATACGGGAAGCAGCGGGAACGGATGAAAGGATCCAGAGGCAGGGGGAGCTTCAGAGGCTTGGCAAAGATCAGGGGGAAAAAAAAAAAAAGAAAATAAATATGAAAAAAGTGGGATTTCAAAGCTCCGTACGCGGATTCCCGGCCTTTCATCCCGGCCTCCCGCGGGAAGCGGCGGCACGGAGAGCTCCAGGTGGGATTCAGGGAAAGGAGGGAGGGAAAATGATACGGAATTCCCAAAAAAAAAACCCCAAAAAAATAAAAAAAACACCGGAAAATCAACCCCCCCAAACTAGACTGGGATGGGAAGGTGTTGGGGTGCTGCTGGAATTCCCCTGTGTGGGTTTTTGGGATCCCCAGGAATTCTTTCATGTGGATTTTGGGATCACCAGGGAATTCTCCCGCACGGATTTTGGGATCACCTGGCTGCACCTGGAATTCATCCATGTGGATTTTGGGATCACCTGGCTGCACCTGGAATTCATCCATGTGGATTTTGGGATGACCTGGAATTCCCCCATGTAGATTTTGGGATCCCCTGGAATTTTTCCATGTGGATTTTGCAATCCCCTGTTGTCCCTGGAATTTATCCATGTGGATTTTGGGATCACCTGAAATTCTTCCATGTGGATTTTGGGATTCCCCAGGAGTTCCTTTGCGTGGATTTTGGGATCCACTGGAATTCCCCCATTCCCCCACGTGGATTTTGGGTTCCCCTGGGTGCCCCTGGAATTTTTCCATGTGGCTTTTGGGGTCACCTGGGTGTCTCTGGAATTTTTCCATGTTAATTTTGAGATCCCTGGGAACTCCCCCATGTGGATTCTGGAATTCCTTTGTGGGGTTTTTTTTGGAATTACGTGATTTGGGGGATTCCCCGCGTGGGAATTTGTGATCGGAGCCACTCCAGGGAGGAGTTGCCAAGGGGAGGTTCTGTTGTAGCAACAACTCCCGGGAGCCCGGCGCCTCCTAAATCCTTTTTCCAGCAAAAATAAAAACCGGGAAAAGCGGATTTTCCTCCCTCTCCAACCCCCAGGCATGGCCGTGAGTCCCTGGCATTCCCGGGATTCCAGGGAATTATTTGGGAAGGGTTTGTTTGGGATAGTGGGAGCCTGGTAAACCCCGAGGGCAGGGCTGGGATTGAGAATGGAAGAGAGGGGGGTCGGGAACGGGAATGGAGAAATGGGAATGGAATGGGAATGGGAATGGGAATGGGAATGGGAATGGGAATGGGAATGGGATGGGGAATGGGGATGGGAATGGGATTGGGTTTGGGAATGGGACAAATCAGGATCAGGAATGGGACAGGTCGGGAATGGGAATGGGAATGGGAATGGGAATGAGAATGAGATTGGGAATGGGAATGGGAATGGGAATGGGAATGGGATTGGGAATGGGAATGGGAATGGGAATGGGAATGGGAATGGGAATGGGAATGGGAATGGGACAAATCAGGATTGGGAATGGGACAAATCAGGATTGGGAATGGGACAGGTCGGGAATGGGAATGGGACACACCGGGATTGGGAATGGGAATGGCACAGGTTGGGAATGGGAATGGGAATGGCACAGGTTGGAAATGAATGGGAATGGGAATGGCACAGGTTGGAAATTAGTGGGAATGGGAATGGGAATGGGAATGGGATTGGGAATGGGAATGGGAATGGGAATGGGAATGGGAATGGGAATGGGATAAATCAGGATTGGGAATGGGACACACTGAGATTGGGAATGGGAATGGCACAGGTTGGGAATGGGAATGGGAATGGGAATGGGAATGGGAATGGGACAAATCAGGATTGGGAATGGGATAAATCAGGATTGGGAATGGGACACACTGAGATTGGGAATGGGAATGGCACAGGTTGGGAATGGGAATGGGAATGGGAATGGGAATGGGAATGGGACTGGGAATGGGACTGGGAATGGGACTGGGAATGGGACAGGGACACACTGGGATTGGGAATGAGAAATTCTGGGAATGGGAATGGGATTGGGAATGGGAATGGGAATGGGAATGGGAATGGGACACACCGGGATTGGGAATGGAAAACAGGATCAGGAATGGGACAAAGCAGCATGAGGAATGGGACACACTGGGATCGGGAATGGGACATCCTGCCCCTCATGCTGCTCCTGACGCTCCCGGCTCCTCGGTGTCCCCTGTGCCAGGCCGGGATGTCCCTGCCAGCCCCAGATGCCACGGACATTGTCCTGCTGGGACAGGAGCCGTCCCAGAGGTATGGCAACATCCATGGAGGAAGGTTCCATTCCTCCCCGGAATGGTTTCCAGCTCCATCCTTCCCATTTTATCCTGGCAGTTCCCAGGAGAGCGCCGGAGGGCCGCAGGAGCCGGTGAGTGACACGGGGGACACCCGGGGAGGGGACAGCGATGTCTCCAAGGCCACTCTGGCAGGGGACAGCCCCTGGGCCTGGCTGGAGTTTATCTCGGGAATGAAGGAATTTGCGGATTTCCCCATTCCCAGCAGATGTGCAGGAAGGAACGGAGTCTCTGCCTGCTCCTGTCCCCCTTTCCCGGTCCCCAAGGTCCCCTGGGGCTGTCACCCCCCACCACAGCCATTCCCGAGGCCATCCCTGGGTCTGGGAGAGGGGGATCCAGAATAACTCCTCAGGCATTCTTTCCCACCATTGGAATCTCCAGCCACACAGGGGCCAAAAATTCCAGGATAATCCATTGGAAATGTTCATCCCTCTGCTGTTGTTCACCCCACCCCTCTTCTAAAGAGATGGAAAACCCCAAAAAGCCCCGAGTTTGGGGGTGACCCCTAAATTCAGCCCCATATTCCTGGGAGATTCCCACAAGGGCGTGGTAGGGAAAAAAGGGGGAAAGGGGGAGAGTGGAAGTGGGAGGAGAGAAGGTTTGGATGGGTGATGGATGGATGGATGGATGGATGATGGATGGATGGATGGATGATGGATGGATGGATGATGGATGGATGGATGGATGGATGATGGATGGATGGATGATGGATGGATGGATGGATGGATGGATGATGGATGGATGGATGGATGGATGGATGGATGGATGGATGGATGGATGATGGATGGATGATGGATGGATGATGGATGGATGGATGGATGGATGGATGGATGGATGGATGGATGGATGATGGATGGATGATGGATGGATGGATGATGGATGGATGGATGGATGGATGGATGGATGGATGATGGATGGATGGATGGATGGATGGATGGATGATGGATGGATGGATGGATGGATGGATGGATGATGGATGGATGGATGATGGATGGATAATGGATGATGGATGATGGATGATGGATGGATGATGGATGGATGATGGATGGATGGATGATGGATGGATGGATGGATGGATGGATGGATGATGGATGGATGGATGGATGGATGGATGGATGATGGATGGATGGATGGATGGATGGATGATGGATGGATGGATGATGGATGGATAATGGATGATGGATGATGGATGATGGATGGATGATGGATGGATGATGGATGGATGGATGATGGATGGATGGATGGATGGATGGATGATGGATGGATGGATGATGGATGGATGGATGGATGGATGGATGATGGATGGATGGATGATGGATGGATGATGGATGGATGGATGATGGATGGATGGATGGATGGATGATGGATGGATGGATGGATGATGGATGGATGGATGAATGGATGGATGATGGATGGATGGATGGATGATGGATGGATGGATGATGGATGGATGGATGATGGATGGATGGATGGATGATGGATGGATGGATGATGGATGGATGGATGATGGATGGATGATGGATGGATGGATGGATGGATGGATGATGGATGGATGGATGATGGATGGATGATGGATGATGGATGGATGGATGGATGGATGGATGATGGATGGATGGATGGATGGATGGATGGATGATGGATGGATGGATGATGGATGGATGGATGATGGATGGATAATGGATGATGGATGATGGATGATGGATGGATGGATGGATGGATGATGGATGGATGGATGATGGATGGATGGATGGATGGATGGATGGATGGATGATGGATGGATGGATGATGGATGGATGATGGATGGATGGATGGATGGATGGATGATGGATGGATGGATGATGGATGGATGATGGATGATGGATGGATGGATGGATGGATGGATGATGGATGGATGGATGGATGGATGGATGGATGATGGATGGATGGATGATGGATGGATGGATGGATGGATGGATGGATGGATGATGGATGATAAGAAGATGGAGAAGAGGATGGATGGTGACAAGAGCAGGGACAATCTGGACATCCTCCACGGTGTCTGACCCTCACCCTGAGCCAACCCCCAGAGCCAGGGACACATCCCAGTCTGTCCGGCGGTGCCAGGCTCCGCTCTGGGCTTCAGGGGGTTGGCAGCTACCGCCGGGCACTGCAGAGGATGGCGGGGGACCTGCTGTCCCTGCACCGCCGTGTCACCAGCCTGGAGACTGAGAACGGGCACCTGCGGCACAGCCTGGCTCAGCTCCGGGAGCCAGCACGGCTCCACCACGCCGACCTGGATGTCCTGAGCCGGGAGGAGCTGCTGGACAGGCTCGGTGCGTGCTGGACACGGGCAGGGCACGCCGGGCACTGCCACCATGGGTGGGTGACCGGGACGTGGCGTGTCCCTGCAGCCACCTTGGAGAGCGAGCTGGCGGCCGGCATGGCCGAGTCGCGGGCGCTGAGGGACCGCGTGCAGCGGCTGCAGAACGAGCTGATCCGGGTACGGCCGTGGGCACCCGGGGCACCCCGAGGCTCGGGACCCTGCCCAGAATTCCCAGGGGATTTGTCCCGCAGAAAAACGACAGCGAGAAGGAGCTGGTGCTGCTCCAGCGGTGCCACCACCAGCAGCAGGTGACACTGAGGAAGTGCCAGGACAGGGTGGCCAAGGCCAGGGCGCTGGGACAGGTGCTGCGGCAGCAGGAGAAGGTGAGGGAGGGGTTGGAGTGACAAGGACAGATTTGGGGACACCGGGAGCCCCCGTGCCACCTCTATGGGGTGGGCACAGAGGCCTGGCACTGCGCTGGGGACACGGGGACAGCGGTGCCCTCTGCTCAGGTGATCGAGGCCATGGAACGGCTGCTGCGGGACAAGCCAGAAAGGAGCACAGAGAGAGCCACGGGTGGGTGTGGAAGGGACAGAGACACTCAGGGATGTCCCCGACCCTCCCGCGGTGATCCCTGGAAGGGGATCCCTCATTCCCGAGCCCCCGGGCACGGCAGAGGCCGGGGCTCGCTGGAGCCCTGTCCCCACGCCGGGAGGGACACAGGACACGTCCCGCTGTCCCCCCAGGCCACCCCACAGGTGACAGTCTCGGCGGGGACGCGCTGGCGGCACTGCTGGCCGAGAACCGGCGGCTGCGGGAGGAGCTGGCCAGATCCCCCCGGGCCGCTGCTACCTCGGCCCCGGTGAGACCGGGAGGGGACACGGGGCTGGCACCGGGGACAGCTCCCGGAATCAGCGCCGGGCGCGTCTCCCTGGGGGCACTGGAGGTGGGAAGGGGGGCGATCCTAATCCCGCTCCTCCAGGGTGTCCTAGGGGGCACCGAGAAGCTGTGGCTGCTGGCCAGGCTGGAGGAGGCTCAAGCCCGCGGGCGGGTGCTGGAGAAGCAGGTGGACACCCCCCCACCCCCCCCACTCCGTGCTGGGGGGCTCGGGGCAGCTGTGCGCCCCTCCTCCGTGTTTTGGGGTGACCCGGCGTGTTCTGGGGTCTGTCGCAGCTGGAGGATGCGGCCAGGAGGTGGGGCCGGGAGAAGCAGGAGCTGGGGATGCGGCTGCTGGAGCGGGAGCACGGCCTTCCCCTGGCCTCGGTGAGCCCCGGGGGGACGGGGGGGGTGACCCCCGGTGTCCCCCTGCCCACCCCTGAGCCCTCAGGAGCGACGCCCCAGTGACCCCTGCTGTCCACCCCAGAGCCCTCCCCCTGGTCTTGGGAGCGACCCCCAATGTCCCCAGGATCCCCCTGCCCACCCCAGAGAGGGGGGATGGATTATTCCCCCCCCCCAAAAATCCTTCCCCTGTGCCCCCCCCCAGAAGCTGCCAGCGATTCCCGTGCCCCCCCAGAGGCGACCCCCGGCCCTGCCCCCCTTGCCCTGACCCCGCAGAGATGGAGACGCGCAGGGCTGGCACAGAGGAGCTTTTCCATGGATCAGCGGCAGAGCGGACCGGAGGCGCAGCGGAACATTCCAGGGACTCGGGGGTGTTCGGTGTGACCCCGGGCACCCCCAGGGAACCGGAGGGGACCCCCCTTCGACCACCCACCCACCCACCCATGCCGCTCCCTGTGGGGCGGTCCCGCTTTATCTCCCCCTTGGCGTAAGCACAGCCTTGAGCCCAGGCAGGGACGCGGCAGCCAAGGCTGCGGCCCTGAGCGCGTCCCAGCTGTCCCCGAATGCCATCCCGGGGCCGCCGGGAGCTGCGGGGATGTCACCGGGGGAGGGGGTTCCTCACTCCCGGCACTCGAGGGGCCGCAGTGTCAGCTGGATAGGTTTGTCCGGGATCAGGATGAGGTCGAACTTGGTGCCGATTTCCACGGCTCTCATGGTTTCGATCTTGAAGTTCTCCAGGATCTGGGATGGAGGAGGACACAGCGGGTGGGGCCGGGTGGGCTTTGGAGTAAGGAAGGGATGGGGTGACCTTGAAAGGCCCTTCCCAGCCGAGTCATTCCGAGATGACCCCACGCGTGACAGCGGGGACACCGCGGCTCACTCACGTGCATGAGGAAGAGCTGCATCTCCAGCTCGGCGATGCGGCGGCCCAGGCACTGGCGCGGCCCGAAGCCGAAGCTGAGCCCCTGGAAGTGCTTGGGGCCGGCGGCGAGCCAGCGCTGCGGCAGGAACTGCTCCGGCCGTGGGAACACCTCGGGGTCACGGCCCATGGCGTAGAGCCCCACCTGCACCAGCGTCTGCGGGGCACGGATCCGTGGGGCACGGCGGGGCCGGTGACACCGCTGCTCCCCGGGTCCTTGTGCGCCTGTGTCCCCACGTCCACGTGCCCCTGTGTCCTCATGTCTTCATGTTCCCATGTCCTCCTGTCCCCATGTCCTCATGTCCTTGTGTCCCCATATCCCTGTGTCCTCATGTCCTCATGTTCCCATGTTCCCACATACCCATGTCCACGTGTCTTTGTGTCCTCATGTCCTCGTGTTCCTATGTCCCCATGTCCTTATGTCCTTGTGTTCCCATGACCTCGTGTCCCCGTGTCCCCATATCCCCGTGTTCCTGTGTCCCCATGTCCCCATGTCCTTGTGTCCCCACCTGCACCAGCATCTGTAGGCGCACAGATCCGCGGGGCACAGCAGGGACAGTGACACCACTGCTTCCCGTGTCCTTGTGTCCCTGTGTCCTTGTGTCCCCATGTCCTCATATTGCCGCATCCCTCTGTCCCCGTGTCCCCACACTCCCGTGTCCCCACACCCCCGTGTCCCCTCACCCTGGGGGGGATGCGGTAGTCCTGCAGGATGACCTCGTGCGTGGTGTACCTCTGCAGGGTCACGGCCACCGGGTGCAGCCTGCGCGACACGTGCCACCCTCAGGGCAGGGCTTTGGGGGCACAAGGACAGCCCGCCCCGCAGCAGAGCGCTCTCAGCAGGGCAGCTGTGCTCTCTCCCCGAGAGCCTCGTCCTCTTCCTCACTTGAGTGCCTCCTCCTCCTCCTCTTCCTCCTCCTCCATCTCTTCCTCTTCCTCCTCCTCCTCCTCCTCCTCACCTGAGCGTCTCCTTGATGGCAGCCTTGAGCAGCCGTGTGGATTTCAGCATCTTCTCCCTGTCACCACCCGCCTCACGTTTGGCTGCCAGGACCTCGGCTCGCAGCTGCTCCTGCACACTCGGGGCCCGTGCCAGCTCCAGCATGGCCCACTGCAGGGTCATGGATGTCTGGGGAGACAGGGACAGGGCACAGAGCTGCCAGGACCTGCTCAGCACTGCCAGGACCTGTTCAGCACTGCCAGGACCTGTCCAGAGCTGCCAGGACCTGCTCCTGCCCGGCTCAGCCCTGCCAGGACCTGCTCCTTGCCCAGCTAGGTGCTGCCCCATCCGCCCTGCACCAACCGGGACCTTCCCTGCCTCACCAAGATCCAACCCAGGACCAGGACCTTCTACTGCCCCTGCCCCACCCAGCACCAACCAGGACCTTCTCCCCACCGCCCCGTACCGTGTCCACCCCTCCCGCCATCATCTCGGTGACGCTGGCGCGGATGTCATCCAGGGGCAGCTTGTGGCGCAGGATGAGGTTGCACAGGATGCCCATGTACTCCTGGGTGCTCTTGCGCCGCAGCCGCAGGTCCCGGTACACGTTCTGGATGCACTTGTCCGCTGAGGGGACACCGCGGGGACAGACAGCATCAGGACGTGGCCGCCCTCGCGGCGCGACGGCGGAGGTGACGGCGGCGGGGGCGGCGCTGACCCTGGCCGAAGATGGCGTCCCAGGCCTGCACGTGGTCGCGCCAGGTGCGGGTGTTGAGGCGGCGCAGCAGCGCGGGCGGCAGGTACAGCATGGGCGCCGTGGTGTGGAACATGCGCGACACGGCCTCGATGAAGCGCTGAGCCTCGGGCTCCACGAAGTCCTGCAGCAGCCCCAGGCGCTCGCCGTACAGCACGTGGCACACGGCTGGGGACAGTGAGGGACACGGCGCTGGCACCGTCACTGTCATTGTCACCATCCCCGTGATCACAGGGACCAGCCCCAGGCACTCCCAGTGACCCTGAGGGACATGTCCTTGTCCCCAGGGTCACAGAGACCTCCCTGTGCAGCACGTGGCACACGGCTGGGGACAGTGAGGGACACGTCACTGTCCCCATGGCCGCCTCCAGCTTTGCCACGGCCATGGACACCTGGCTTGACCCCCTGCCTGCTCCCGAGGGGTCGCATTTGTCACCAGCTGGTGGCCAGTAAATGACAAAAGCTCGTGGTGTCAACAATGTCCAAGTGCTCCGGGACCGTTTGGGGAGGGGACATCCCACAGAGGGAGGGGACATCCCACAGAGAGAGGGGACATCCCACAGAGAGAGGACATCCCACAAAGAGAGGGGACAACCTACAGGGAGGGGGGACATCCCAAAGAGAGAGGGGACATCCCACAAAGAGAGGGGACATCCCATAAAGAGAGGGGACATCCTTGTGCACTCTCTGTTGGGCTCTGGGGAGAAGCTGGATGGCAGATCCCTGTATGGGATTTTTTGGGGGGGTTTTGGTTTTTTTTTTCTGGGGAGGGGGTTGGGTACCTGGGAGGGGTTTGGGGTTTTTTTGAAGTTTGGGGTTTTTTTGGGGGGGTATTTTAGGGGTTTTGGGGTTTGGGGGGGATTTGGGAGGGGGGGTTGGGGTTTTGGGGGGTTTTTTGGGTTGGTTTTTGGGGGGGGTTGGGGTTTTTTGAGGGAGGTTGGGGTTTTCCTTGGGGGAGTTGAGGTTTTTTGGGGATTTTAGGGTTTTTTGGGAGGGGTTGGAGAGAGTTTTGGGATTTTTTTGGGAGGTTAGGGTTTTTTGTGGGGTTTTGGGGGGGAGTTTTGGGTTTGGAGGGATTTTGGGGGGTTTTGGGGGAGTTTTGGGGTATTGGGGGAATTTTTTGGGGTCTTGGTTTTTTTGGGTTTGGCAGGGTTGGATTTTTGGGGGGGGTTGGGTTTTTTTGAGTTTTGGGGGGTTTTTTTGGTTTCTTGGGGGAAATTTTGGGTTTTGGGGGTGTTGGGGGCTTTTGGGGGCTTTTGGAGATTTTTTGGGAGGTTTTGAGGTTTTTTGGGAGGGAGGTGGGTTTTTTTGAGGTTTGGGGGTTCTTTTGAGGTTTTGGCAGCTTTTTGAGGTTTTTGGTGTTTGTTCAGGTGGGTTTTTTGGGGGGGGTTAGGGGTTTTTGGGGGGTTGGGGGTATTTTTTGCACGTTTGAGAGGGTGGGGTGTTTATGGTGATTTTAAGGTTCTGGGAGTGTTCGGGGTTTTTTTATGTTATGGGAGTTTTTTTGTTTGTTTTCGTTGTTGTTTTTTTTTTTTTGGAGGGGGGGTGGGTAGGGTTGGGATCTCTTTTAGGATTTGGGATTTTTTTTTTTTTTTAAGGTTTGATCTGGGGTTTCGGGGCCCCGTGGCACTCACACTCGAGGGCGAAACGGAACAGCTCGTGGCTGAAATCTCCCGTCCAGCACTCGCGGCCGCTCTGTCGCGCCTGGGCCCGCGCCCGCCGCACGAAATCCTCGCCCACGGCGCTGAGCAGGGGCACGAAGCCCGGGACCACCTCCGGGGCCAGCACCTCCTTGTTGAGCAGCAGCCGGTCCGAGCGCCAGGCCTCGCCTGTCCTGGGGGGGTCACGGGCAAGGGTGGCACCCCTGATGTCCCTGTCACCCGTCAGACGAGCCCCGCGCTGCCGCGGCCAGACCGGATTTGGGGTCCCCACTCACACGACGGGCATCCGGAGCACGGATTTGGGGTCCCCAATCACTTGAGTGGGAGCAGGGGCATGGATTTGGAGTCCCCACTGACTTGAGGGGGAAGAGGAGTCCAGATTTGGGGTCCCAAATCACTTGAAGGGGAACAGGGACATGGATTTGGGGTCCTCAATCACTTGAGGAGAATCAGAAGCACAGATTTGAGTCCCCAGTCACTTGAGGGTGATGGGAGCCCGGATTTGGGGTCCCCAATCACTTGAGGAGTGATGGGAATCCGTATTTGGGGTCCCCACTGGCTTAAGGGGGAACAGGAGCCAGGATTCGGCGTGCCTACCCCCTTGAGGAGGGACAGGAGTGCAGATTTGGGGTCCCCTCTCCCTTGAGGAGGGTTTTTGGGGTCCCCACTCACTTGAGCAGCACCCCGTAGGGTTTGTTGCGGAAGTCACGGTAGGCCACCCACGGGGGGACACTGAAGCGCTCGGGCAGGGTCCCCTCGGCCTGGAAGAGCGTGGCCGCGTCCCCGGGGCTGATGATGTTCACGGTCTCGTACACGCCCAGCTTCTCCCTGGAGGGGGAACCCCAAAATCTGTCAACCCTGTCCCAGGGATGTCCTGTCCCAGGTGTGTCCTGTCCCAAGGTGTGTCCTGTCCCAGGGATGTCCTGTCCCAGTGGTGTCCTGTCCCCAGGGGTGTCCTGTCCCAGGGATGCTGTGGGACCAAACCCCACTCCCTCCCTGCTGCCTTCCACAGCCTGGGGAGGTCAGAGGGGGCAACGGCCTTGGCACCCCAAAATTATCCGAAATTATCCCAAAATTATTCCAAGTTATCCCAAAATTCTGTGTCCACAAGGCGCTGCCACAGAGTCCTGTCCTGTCCCTGGGCGCAGTCCCTGTCCCCTCCCACCCCACAGCCCCTGTCCCCTCTGCCCCTGTGTCCCTGTCCCCTTTCAGGGCACATCTGTCCCCTCCCGTCCCAAATTCCCTGTCCCCTCCCAGGTCTCACAGGACCCGTCCCCTCCCCTCCTCCTCCCGAGGTCGCTGTCCCCTCCCCTCTTGTTGCCCCCGGTGTCCCTAAGGGGACACGAGAGCGGACACAGGGAGGGGACACGGGAGGGGACACGGGGAGAGGACACGGGGAGGGGACACGGGAGGGGACACAGGGAGAGGACACGGGAGGGGACACGGGGAGGGGACACAAGGAGGGGACATGGGCAGGGGGCAGGGCAGGGGACATAGGGAGGGGACGCAGGGAGGGGACACAAGGAGGGGACAAGGGTAGGGAACAGGGCAGTAAACACGGGCAGGGGACACAGGGAGGGGACGCGGGAAGGGGACACGGGTAGCGGGCAGGGCAGGGGACACGGGGAGGGGACATAGGGAGGGGACGCGGACACCTGACCTGTAGATGGGCCCGAAGTGTCGGAATTTGCGGGCCATGATGAGGTGCAGGTTGGTGAGGCCGCCCTCCTGCCAGAAGCGGTACAGGTTGAGCCAGCCCGCTCGCCACTCGCCCGGCACCTGGTCGAATGGCCGGGGAGCCGAGGGGACAGCCGAGGGGACAGCCGAGGGGACAGCCGAGGGGACGACCCCTCCGAGCCGGCGACACTGCGCGGCTGCTGCGCGGGGACATCCCCGCAGGGCTCCGGGCTTGGTGGCGAGGCGGGCGAGCATGGCTCGGTGGCCCGGAGGGACTCGGTGGCCTCGCTCTTATCCCGAGCTCAAGGAGCCGCTCCCGCCCGCCTCCCGGCAGGGACGGCCCCCCGGGACCGAGGGGTGGCCCGGGGTGTCCCCCTCCCGGCCCCTGCCGCAGGTGACTCCGCGTGGCCTTGGCAGAAAGGCGGGATCTGCCCCCAAAGCGATAACAACGCCAGGGTCGGGTCACCCCGGCCGGGGACAGCCTTGGGGGCTCCCAGCCAGGGTCACCTCGGCGGGGGGTGGCCTTGGGGACTCGGTGCCACCGCTGGGGGTGCCTGACGTGGCCTGTCCCCGGGGCGGAGGGGGTGGGGCAGGCCCCGCGTTCCTGGGCTCCGTCCCAGATCCCAAATCCCGAACATCCCCAGGCAGCAGGGAAAGGTTTTTGGGGTGTCCCGAGGCGGAGACGAAGCTGCGGTCCCCGAGGGTGGCGGCAGACAAAGTTCCTTGTCCCCAGGCGCGACAACTCCCGGTCAGCGATGGGGGTGGGGGACAATGGGGACACGGGGCCTCTCTTTGGGGCGTCCCCGGAGCAGGGATGAGCGGCGGGGATGAGCCGGGAATGCCGAGCGGGGCTGGCGGCGGCTGCGACATCGGCGACAAGCACCGGGGGGCGCGCGGGGCCCGCCAGTGCCACCGCACGGGGACAGCGGCGGCTCGAAGCGTGGAGCCTGTCCCCTGCCAGGACACAGAGACTGTCCCGTCCTGTCCCCTCCTGTCCCCTCCTGTCCCCTGCCAGGACACAGAGACTGTCCCGTCCTGTCCCCTCCTGTGCCCTCCTGTCCCCTGCCAGGACACAGAGACTGTCCCTTCCTGTGCCCTCCTGTCCCCTGCCAGGACACAGCGACTGTCCCTTCCTGTGCCCTCCTGTCCCCTGCCAGGACACAGCGACTGTCCCCTCCTGTTCCACGGTCGCTGTCACCTCCTGCCCCGCGGTCCCTGTCCCCTCTCAAGGCCCAGGATCTGTCCCCTGCTGTCCCTGTCCCCCCTGTCCCATGTCGCCATTGCTGTCCCAGCACCAAAGCCCCACCGGAGCAGACTCACACTTTGGGGACACGGTGGCATGGTGTCACCCCTTCCTGTCCCCTGTTCTGTCACCATCCTGGGTGGGACCTTCGGCCTCTCCTCCAGCCACGGACACGGGGTCAGGGCCCACGGGACACGGAGGGAGACACGGCTCCATGCTGAGCCATTGTCCCCACCCCCGATGTCCCTGTGTCACCTCTGCACACCCTTGCAGCGCCTTCCCCAAGTGTGGGGACACGCCAGCACCCCGTGACACCCTGAGGTGTCACCCACTCCCCTCACGGGGTCCGGCCCTTGTCCCCCACCCTGGGAAGTCACAGCCACGAAGGAAACGCGACAGTCGTGTCCCCTGGCCCGGGGACCCGCAGGAAGAGGTCGGAGGTGCCAAGGCACCCACGGCGACACTTCGACACTGTGTCCCCTGCCGTGGTGACAAAAGCGCTGGGATGGAGGCGGCTCCGCCCTCCCCCCAGCTCAGGGGCCGTGCGGGGGATCCGCGTCACCTCTCCCGCGTGGCCTTGTCCCCAGTGCCACCCACGCCGCGCACCAGGACGGTCCCCCCGAAGGGGGGAGGGGGGGGGGGGAAGGTGACACCGACCGCGGGGTTTTTTGTCATCTCTGATGCCAGCGGGTGACACCACGGCCACCCCCTCCCCCCCTCGTAAAGTCACCCCCGGGGGACCCCCAGCTCCAGCGGGACCGCGGTGGGAATGCCGCAGGAATTAGGGCAGGGCGGGGATCTGGGGGGAGCAGCTCGTCCCTGTGGGGTCTCTGCCCCCCCGGAGCCCATGGGGTGGGGCTGGATGTGGGCATGTAGGGAGGGGACAATCAGGGGACATTGTCACCTCCCTGGGGGTGCCCGAATCCGCCTGGGATAAGGGTCTGGAGCTGCTGCTTCACTTCCTGACCCTAAAACTCCAACTCCCTGCCTAGAGCCCTCCCTGCCCTATAGGAAGAACTTACGAACCCCTTTTAGATGGGGCGGGGATTTCTCTCCAGAGGTTCCTGTCGGGGTTTCTATGGGGCAGGGAGGTCTATATGGGGCAGGGGGCTCCTTATAGGGTTTTCTACGGGGCAGAGAGAAAATCCCAGCGGTGAAATCCCACCCTGGACCCCCCCCCCCTCCCCGTGATTCAAAGCGGGGGAAACTACTTTTCGTAATAATTGTGTGGAAAACGAGAACGTTTTGGTTGCAAACGCACCGCGAGCGAGCCTGGAGGGTTTTCCCTGGACCTGGCACAGGTTCATCATCCCCCTCAGCATCCCTCAGGAATTTAGGGATGCTCCAGATCCAGAGGATGGATCGAGGATCAGATCTGATGTGAAGCTGGAACCTGGTTTTTATTCCCCTACTTCGCTAAACTGATTCTCTTTCCACTCGTTTATTGCCAGACTTTAAAGCTGCCGGCATTTTTTGGGAGGGTTTTGGGGTATCCCACCCCGTGGGATGCGTTCTCCAGTCAGGATCACCCCTCGGGGATCTGGGAGTGAGAATGCACGGCTGGAAAGAGCAAAGCCTTGCTAGGAGGAGAAGGAGAAGGAGGAAGAGGAAGAGGAAGAAGAGGCCCGCGTGGGATAATCCCGAGTTTAACTTCCCCCCGGTTTCTCCTAGGCCATCTCATTTCCCCGAAACCGCCACGTTTCCCACTCGGATCCCTCTCCCTGCTCCGCCCACCCCTTGTCCCACCTGGATCCCTCTCGGGTCCCACCTGGAGCCCTCCCTGTGCCAGCCTGGACTCCGGGAAAGCCCAGGGACAGACAGACAGACGGAGAGACACCAGGTTAAACCCCTGGATCCTCGGGAAGAACGGGGAAAGGGCAGCCGACAATCCCTAAAAATAGGGATTTTTAGATCCTCGGTTGGGAAAACCGGCTGGACAGGGGGTGAGGGCAGCCGGGAGTGAGCCGGGAGCATGGGAGGGTTTCAGGCACCCGACCTCGACTCTGGGAATTCCTGGATGGAGCCACAAATGGATTTTAAGGAAAGGCGTGGCTGGGATGCGGCAGCGCCTCTCCGCCCCTGGAATCCCGGCTCTGGTGAATCCGGGGGGATCCCGATCCCAGAGGCTCCTTCTGGGATTCCAGAAGGATCCTTCCCCCACCCCAGCGGGAAAACATTCCCAGAGAGATGCCGTGGGGCCTTCCACCAGCTCGGGAATCTCATCCATGGAAACACGGGATGGTCCTGCATGGCAAATCTTCCTCCTGGAGCTGGGATAGACCCAAAAATGACGCTGGGGGGTGGAAAAAATAAATTCCAGTTATCCTGGTGGATTTTGTTCGAGGTGCGTGGACATGCCGGAAAAAGCCTGGAAAAACTGCCGGAATACCCGAGCTCAAATCCCAGAATAACTCCTGGGACAACGAGGTTAGAGCCGCGGTGACATCGCCCTGAAGCCACAAGAAATCCCAACGCTCCCGGTTTTTTGCTGGTGGGATTTTAGGAAGCAGCCGGGGGGTTGTTTTGGGAATGTGTCCCGGAATCAAACACACCCACGGGGCTCGGGGCGCGCTGCTTTTCTCGGGGAATTCGGCAACAAAAAAAAAGCTCCACGGATTGTCCTGGCTGCTGCTGTTCCAGGGGGGCTGAGCGTCACCTTGGTGTTCTGCTCCCAGGCCTCTTTCCCGGGGTTCGACTGCGAGATTTTGGAGTTTTGGGGTGGAGCTGGGATGGGATCAGCTTGGAGTCCGTGCGCAGCACCCAAAAATTCCCTCCGGGCGCTGGGTTCTTCTGCGCTCCCATCCCGCGGGGCTGCCAAAATTCCCACTCCCGGCTCGGGAATCGCCCGCCCCCGGCTCATTTCCCCCCTTTCCCGCAAGCTGCCGGGAATTCTGTGCCAGGGAAGGATGAAGGCAGGGAAAGGTTCCGCTCTCGGCTGCCAAACCCTCCCCCTCCACTGCGGATCAGGGACCTGCGGGTCCCCTCGGTGCCACCCCCGTGTCCCCAGCGTCGCCCGGGCTCTGAGTCACCGACTTCCCGAGGTGCGGTTCGGGATAAATTCACCCATCCCGAAATATTTCAGTGCGGGAAGAGGCCCGGCAGGAGCAGCAGGGATAGCGGGGCACGGATTTGGATGAACCCCGAGCCGGATCTGCCTTTGCGCCGGGGGCGCTTTGATGGAGGAGTTGTTCTCTCCTGCTTTTGTCGGCACCTTTTAAAATCCGCAATCCCCGTTCCCCGCCTCCCTCCTGCCCTTTTTCTCCACAGCACCGACCATCAGTTCGCTTTCCCCAAAAATTTGGAGCACCACAGGCGGGAGGTGGGGAGATGGTTCCACATCACAAAGACCCCGCGCCCCTCCCCGTCCCCGCCGCTTTTCCCACCCCTCACTTCCCAGGGGTGCTGCTCACACCCTCCTTTGGGTTTTCCAGGGGGAATTCGCTGCAGGAGCAGCAAAACCAGGGCTGAGGAGAACAGGATGTGGAAAAAGGCGAGGGGAGATCCTGACCCCCATCGTTCCCAGTGAGAACCGCGGTGCTCTCCTGCTTTTTTCCACTCTTTATTCCAACCCTCCGCTTTGGTTACAGGTCTGAAAGGGTTGGGGGTGGGTTTTGGTTTTTTTTGGTGGCTGTTGTGGTGGGGTTTTTTGTAACTTTCCTCTCCTGTAATCCACCCCCGCCTGCTGTAATACTATAAAATCTTATGAGACAGTAATGAGCAGTCGATAAATATCTGTTAGTCTCCACAAAGTTAAAGTGCTTTGAGAAGGGGTGTAAGAAGCTCAGTCCTCCACTGGGGACGGGAACATCTCGGGGATGTAGTGCAGTAGGAAGCTCTGGCCCGCTGTCCCTGTGGTGTGGACGAGGCCCCTCGGCCCCTCGGGCTCTCCTGAGCGAGCAGGAGCATTGGAAGCACGGCCAGGGTGTCCCCGGGGTGTCCCCGGGGTGTCCCCTGGGTGTCCCCGCCCGCGGCCGAGCCGTTCCGGGCTGGGCGAGGTTTGGACAAAGAGCGGGAACATCTCCCCCCCCCCCTCCCCCCCCCCCACCCCGCACTTCGCAGGGAGAAAAATCCCGATTTTCACAGCTTAGTCTCGCTCCGAGAGCTCCGGAAAGGCGGGGGAGGCGAACCCCGAGCTTGGCTCGGGGGACAGGGACGGAGCCGGGGCCAGGCACAGCCCCCCCGGAGCCCTGAGATCCGCTTTCCCTGAGGCCACCCGGGCCAGGGCGGGAGCGGGGCGGCCCCGCTGCCCCCGGCGATGCCCCTCGGCTGCCTGCAGAGGATTTGTGCGTCTCCAGCGTCTCCCCAGCGCCTCCCGCCGCGCTGCGGGCTCCGTTCCCACCTTCCCTTCCCGTCCCCACACCCCAAATCCAGTCACCTGCCGAGGAGGCTTTTCCATGCAAATTCCCAACGCGGCGCCGATTCCCGACCTCCCTCCCACACCAAAGCCGGCCGTTAACAAAAAGAACCAACCGAGCTCCCCTCTGGTCTCCGAGCCCTCCGGAGCACGAGGGGACTCGCGAGTGACACCGGGGGTGTCCCAGCTGCTGCCGACCCCGACATCATCCAAAACCAAAATCTCGGGAGGCAGACCCCCACATCCACATCCTCCTCATCCTCATCACATGCAAGGAGCGGCCGCGCCCTGAGGATCAGTGCATGCATGGCGGTGCGAACCGCACCGCGGCCACCACGTGTCACCCCTTCCTCCCGAGGCTCATCCAGCGAGGCCGGCGGCGAAGAAGGCGAGCGGTTCAACGTCCGAGGAGAAATCACGACAGCGGGCAGGGCGAGCGGGACGGCGTCAATGGAAGAGCTTGGCCAGGGCCACCACCAGCAGCAGCTGGAGCCACCACGAGGCCAGAGCAGCCGGAGCCCGGCCCCGCTGGGACAGGAAGCGCAGGCGGTCCAGCAGGCGCTCCTTGACCAGCGCCTGGCGGAAGCCGTCCTCCTCGGACACGCAGACGTAGTGGCCGTAGTGCTCGCGCCGCACGCTAGGGATGAAGTGGAAGCAGTCGTGCTGCGGGCGCGACGTGTTGCAGCTCTTGATGAGCACGTCCTCGTGGTACCAGTTGTAGGTGGCGTAGTGGGACTCGATGGAGCAGTTGAGGTAATAGCGGGAGAAAGGCATCACCGAGATGTTCCGGAAGTCATCTGCGGGGAAACGGAGGTGGGGTTGTGTTAGTGGAACGCAATCTGGATTTTAGCGGGGAAACGGAGGAAGGGAGAGAAGCTCCTCAAGACTTCTACTCTGTCCAGCAGAGCCCATCCCTGCAGGCTCTGATGACATCAGCCAGCCCAAAGATTAATTAGATAAATAAGATAAATTAGATAAATAAGATAAATTAGATGAATCAGATAAATTAGATGAATCAGGTAAATTAGATAAATTAGAGACATTAGCAACGCCCCTGCGATGACACATTTAAGAAGGGAATAAAAGGTGCCCAGCTCCTCTTTCTTCCTCTCTTTGGGCGGGTGGGGAGTGGAGCGGCAGGGCCCCATCCCATAATGGCCACTGGGCTCCTTCCCTGCCTGGCTGGGCCAGCAGTGGTGGGGATCACACAGCCAGGACACAGCCGGATGGGATCAATCTTTTTGGCACTGCAGAGCTCTGTAAAAATTTTCCAGTGGATAGAGCGTGAGGACAAATGAACCTACGGACACCGATGCTCTCCCGAGCCAGAGAGAAGGAGAAGGTGACATGAGGAGAACCATACGGTGACACCAAGGCTGGTGCAAAAGAGGGAGGAGGAGCTGAAATTCTCCCAGCAGCCGTGGTGAGGATGACAACACAAGGAATGTTTGCCTGTAACAGAATTCACCCACAGCCCGCGAGAAAAGGGCGCTCACGGCTGGAGCACGTTGAGAAGCTGTGATCTGGTGAGAGGCTCAGAGAGACACAGAACCCACTCTGCTTCCAGACAATGAGGAGGAGAAGCCAGGACAGCTCATCCTTAAAAACTGGCCCAGGGAAAAGTGCTTGTGGGAAGACTCCGAGCCGTGGGAGGGACTCACGCTGCAGCAGGTTTGGGTGGGACTGCTACTCCTGGAAATGCAACCACGTTGGAGAAGGTCACAGAGAACTGTCTCCCATGCGAAGGACCAAGGGACAGCAAAAGAGACTCCTGTCACTAAACAAACTGGAGAAAGATTTTTTAAACTGACTGAAATCCTCATGTTGGTGGGAGTGGAGGAAAGGTGTTCTAAAGCTTCATTTTATTTTCATTATCCTCTTTGAATTCTGTAAATATTTTTTTCTGGTTATCTTTGAATGTTTCAAGCCCGTTTTGCCCTTTCAGTGTTTTCTGCTGATCCTAATCTCAACCCATGAGGCTTTTAAATATTTTTCCTTTCCCCCTCCTGTGCTGAGATACAGCAGAGAAGAACAAGAGAATGCTTTTTTGTGGGGGCACTGGCATCAAAGCCACGAGAGACATCCAGGACGGATGGATTGGGTTGGTGGGATCATGCCTGTGACAGCAGGGATGGAACTGGAGGATCTTCTTTCCAACCCCAATCTCACCACGATGTTACAGATCCACAGCAGCCCACATCTGGTGAAGCCCACAGGACTCTTCTCCCAGTTCAATCCTTCCCACCCAGCTGGGAAAAGTGATTTCCACTACTTCCATCCCAGTGTGTTGATTCCAGCTCCCCAGCAACACCTCTCACCATTCAAACCCATCCAAAGCCTGGAGAATCCAACAATTCCTTCCCCAACCACAACACGTCCACGTACCTTCCTTGACGTTGCCCCTCTGGCAGTTTCCTTGCCACGAGCCCAAATTCAGGTTCTGGAGCACCTCCCTGAGGGGTGGGAATGGGAATAAGCACCGAGAGAACTTCAGGAAATGGCGTTTCAGGGATGGGAACCCCCATATCAGCGGGATGAGCAGAATGAGCAGGAATATCCCATTCCCATCCCAATTTCAGAAGGTTGGAGGTGACCAACAAGAGACCCAGCAGGAGAGGGCTTGGGTGCCCAAAACCCTTCAAGGGAAGGATGGATCTGCACAGATCATCCCAAACTTTTGGGGAGAGGGGTTGGGTGTCCAAAACCCTTCAAGGCAAGGATGGATCCACACAGATCATCCCAAACTTTCGGGGAGAGGGGTTGGGTGTCCAAAACCCTTCAAGGCAAGGATGGATCCACACAGATCATCCCAACCTTTTGGGGAGAGGGGTTGGGTGTCCAAAACCCTTCAAGGCAAGGATGGATCCACACAGATCATCCCAAACTTTTGGGGAGAGGGGTTGGGTGTCCATACCCTTCAAGGGAAGGATGGATCCGCACAGATCACCCCAGACTTTCAAGGACAGCGCAGCCACCCCAAACAGCCCGGGATGGGAATGCTGAGGGTGTGGGTGTTTGCCCAGTGGGATCGGGAGGGGGGAGTGGCCACCACGCACCGGCTGTGGGCCAGCGAGAGGCAGGAGCCATTGGCCCAGCCGCAGTAGGGGTCCCTGGCCAGCACGCAGCTGTGGCAGTTGTTGCGATACGCCCCGCACATGTCCATGGGCAGCTCCAGGACGCGGCTGCTGGAGCCCACGTAGAGCACGGCCTGCGGGAGGAGAGAACAGGGAACAGTCATGTCGTGTCCCAGGGCAGGTCAGGAGGTGTTGGAGAGAGGTCAAGGAGATGCTCCAAGGGTGGAGCCAGGTTGGGAGAGCTGGGAATGTTCAGGTGGAGAAAGGAAGGCCCTAGGGAGAGCTCAGAGCCTCTTTCAGGGCATAAAGGGGCTCCAGGAAAGCTGGAGAGGGAATTTGGAGGGATAGGACACAGGGAGTGGGTTCCCACTGCCAGAGGGCAGGGGTGGATGGGATATTGAGATGGAATTGTTTCCTGTGAGGGTGGAGAGGGGCCAGGATGGAATTCCCAAAGCCTCTGTGACTTCCCTAGAAGTGTCCAAGGCCAGGGTGGACACTGGGACTCGGAGCACCCTGGGATAGTGGAAGGTGTCCCGGCCGTAGGGTGGGGCTGGGTGATCATTAAATGTCCCACCCAACCCAAATAACTCCATGATTTCACCCCCAGACCCCGAGGAGTTGCCTGACCAATCCCATCCTCCTACCCCCGGAGCAGGGACCCACCCTGGTATGGTCCAGGATCATGGACTGGATGGGATCCTTGTTGGGGAACACCTGGATCTCCATGATGTTCTGCACCCCGTCTGGCAGCTCCACCACCTTGTGGATGGACCCCTTGTCTGGGAAGAGAGAGGGGACAGCCCTGCTGAGGCACCCTGGGAGGAGGTGACAGTGGCAGGAGGTGCCAGCCTGGATCTCACACCCAGAGAGGGCAGGAGCAGCATCCCCAGGGAACAGGGCTGGGCAATCCCCGTGCTTCCCCCTTCCCAAAGGGATCCATCCCGAGCCCCCCTCAGCCAGGGGGAGGTGAAGCCCAGCCCGTGCAGGGGTTGGGACCCCCCAAGTGACCCCGTGTCCATCCCACCATCGGATCAGCCTTCCCAGGGGGACCCTGCAGGGCCTTGGCTGTGTTTAAACGCAGGATTCTGGAAAATCTCTATTGCTCTGTCTGTCTGTTTCTCTGTTTCTCTCTAGCTCTGTTTCTGTTTCTCTCAATTTCTCTATTTAACTCTCTCTCTCTGTTTTTCTCATTTCTGTTTCTCTGTTTCTCTCTAATTCTGTTTCTCTGTTTCTCCATCTCTCTGTTTCTGTTTCTCCACTTCTCTGTTTCTCTCTAACTCTGTCTCTGTTTAACTATGTCTCTATTTCTCTGTTTCTACCTCTGTTTCTCTCTAGTTCTGTTTCTCTGTTTCTCCATCTCTCTGTTTCTCTCTAATTCTATTGCTCTGTTTCTCTCTAACTGTCTCTCTGTTTAACTCTGTCTCTTTATTTCTCTGTTTCTCTCCAACTCTCTTGCTCTGTTTCTCTGTTTATTGCTCTATTGCTCTATTTCTCTCTAACTCTCTTGCTTTGTTTCTCTATTTCTCTCCATTCCTCTGGAAAATCCAGAATCCAGCACTCGTGGATCCAATCCCATCCACCCACCGAGAGCCGGCTGCGCTTTCTTGATCACAGACCAGGGAATTTCAATCCCCTGCAGGTCCCTCCCTCCGCGAGCGCCAGGGAACAGATCCCAAGGATGGGAGGGATGAGGAAGCATCGGAAAACGACGGAACTGTTCCTTTGGGGCAGGATTTCTGCCCCACAGCACGAACCCACGCCTGGGGAGGGCTGTGCCCCCCTCCCCCGTGCCTGGGACGCTGCCTGGAGCCCACCCCCCCAACCCCCCCCCCCCCCCCCGGCTGTGCCCACGCATCCAAGCTGGCAGCGTTCGGCTGTTCCCGAAATTTGGCAGCTCGCTCCCAGCCTGATGAGCATATGCCAGGCTGGGAACGCAGCCCTCGCGCCGGGAACGTCCCCTCAAACGCGTCCCACGCACCTGTGGCCAGGTAGAGGACGTTGTAGCGCTGCCCGTCGCCCGCGGCCACCTCGTGCACCCCGATTTTTTGGTAACGGTGCTTGTTGTGGAACAGGGGGCTCCTGGAAGGCCACAGGGGCTCCACCCGCTCCTCCACCTCGGGGTGGCTGTCGGCGATCTTGAAGGTCTCGCTGGGCGTGTGCTGCCCGGAGGGGACGCACTGCGGGCACAGGGGGGACAGAAGGGTTCAGAAGGGGACAAAAGGGGGTCAGAAGGGGACAAAAGGCACCGTCAGGGGCGGCCGAGGCACTGAGGATGGCGGGGGATGCCCAGAGGTGCGGTAACAGCGCTGCCCCTGGGATGCTGTCACCGTTGTCGCTGTGCCAGGCACCTCCGAGCTCCTCTCCCCCACCCTGCTTTCCCTGAAGGGATGGGATCTTTTCCAGCCTCCTTTCATTCCCTGCCCTTTCCCCCTGCCTCACCTGGCCAGGTTTGACCTCCGGGGTGGGGCCGTTGTAGCCTTTGAGCCGCGATGTCCGGAACACGCTGTCGATGTCCCCAAAGGAGTAGACACAGACGGCAGAGCTCCCCCTGTGAGGGGACAACGACAGGGTCAGGGGGACACCGGCCACCCCCTGGCTGTGAGCATCTCCGTGCCCTGTTCCCCAGAGGGAAAAGAGGGCTGGGGGGAAGGATTTGGGGCAGGGGCGACTCACCAGGTGTTGGTGAAGAGCCCGTAGACCTTGGAGTGGTGCCAGTCGTGCGCGGGGACGATGAAGATGTCCTGCAGCCAGTTGAAGTTGCCCTTGGTGACGGGGTCCACGCAGATGAGGGTGGCCTTGAGGAACGTGGTCCACTTGGAGGCCGAGAGGGAGCTGGTTCCTCCCTTGTCCTCCTGGGGGACAGGGACAGCAGGGAGGGGGTCAGGTGTTGGATCCCAGAAACCTGGGATTTTTGAGCTTTCTGTGCTTTCTGGCACTGACCCCCAGGAGAACACTGCTTTTGAGCTGAGCCCTTGGAGAAGGCTTCCAAATTTGGGTGATGGAGTTCAAGTCACAGGTGTGTAGTTAAATAGAAGTGTGTGATTTCCCATGGTGAAGGGTTTGGAATTTGAGGTTTTTATAATGCAGTAATAGGTATGGGACAAGATGGAGGAATTTGGCTGCTGTCTCCCTTTTGGTGCTCATCTTCCTCCTTCTTCATGGCTTCAGGCAGTGGTTTCTGTTTGGACAGTCAGTGCTGCACTGAGGGTCACGGGAATTTGGTTATTGGGGTAAAAGTATAAATAATAGAGGTGTTAATTCTCTATTGGACTGTTGAGCTTTATAAGACCTTGCAGCAGCTGGATCTCTCTCCATTTTGCTCACTTCTAGCTGGTGGCTGGAAGTGCTGCTGAACTCTCTGTACTTTAGGTAAGATTTAATCTTATAAAAAATTTAATTGCTCTCGGGTTCATCGCTCCAGTGGATACAAGAGGCTCCACGAGCTGACAATCTGGACAAGATTTATCTCAAGCTCTTGCTTGATCTTTGGAGTCAGGGTTTGGGAGGGAACACCCCCAAAGATCCTGATGGGGAACTGCAGGGTCCCGTTCCTGCCACCTCAGTGTTATAAGTACAACGGGATGCGTATATTATTATATTAATTATTGGCTTATATTATTTTATATTATATTATTGGCTTTTCACAAATATTAAAATGAATGTTAAATGTATAATGTTGGAAAACTTTGCTGTACAAGTATAGTTTCTTTTAGTTCTGCTGTTAACAAAACTTAGAAATAGTAGTGTGATAATTTTTCTTTTTTTTTTAGTAGTGTGATAAGTATATTTTTCTTGGGGTATAACATGGTGATGTAAAAAGCTTTTGTTCATGTAAATATCTCGGAGAATGGTAAAAACAATGATCAGGAAATTCTTTACATTCTTGTATTATCAGACACCAGGACCCCCAGGGAAGGAATTTATTGATCTTCCTTTATCAGGGAGTACCTACAGGAGGGAGCCACAAGGAGAAATAAAAAAAATGTTGATTTAGAGGTCTGGGGAGGGGATGATTTTGAATAATGAATGAAGGTCTATGAATATGCAACATGCTGATGCATATAAAGAAATGTTTTCTGGGTTAGTGCGTGCTCTTGGCTGAAGGCTTTACTTTATTGTTTGTCTCTTACTGTCTTTTATTAAACTTCTTAAATTTTACCAGGAAAGTGAACCTCGTTTTTTGCACCAGCGAGACGGAGCAGGGAATTCTCCCTCCATGGCTGTGTCTCACTCAGAGGGGCCAAAGCAAGCCCAGGTTGTGAGGTGTCCCCTGTCACGCCCAGAGTGTCCTGGCTGTCACCCCGCCCTGTCCCCGAGGTACCTTACACAGCTGGGCCACCCTCGAGATGTTCCGGGGAGCCTCGGGGCTCTTGTCGGGGTTGTCCTCGCGGAAAAAATAATAAATCTTGTCCTGGTGAGGCTCCTCGTGCTTCAGCGTGGTGGCCTTGACAAACTGAGGGTCTGGGGAGGGAAGGGACAGAACCTGGACCTGATTCCATCTGGGAAGCCAGCGGGGGTGGGGACAGGACAGGGAAACAGGGAACGGGACACGGCTGTGCCCCAGGGAAAGGAGAGCTCCGAGGCCAGGCTGTCCCTGCCACCATCCCAGGGCTTCGTTCCCTGCAGGGAACCACTCCCTGGAGCCTGGGAAGCCTTGGCAGCCACAGAAACCCAGATGCCTTCCGGATCTGGGAGCTGTTGTGGGAAGGAAGGATCCCTGAGCAGGAGAAATCTGTGCTGTTTGTTGGGAAAACCCCGTAACACCGTTCCTATTAATGCCATGATGGGCATCCCTGGGTCCCTCTGAGCCTCCTTAGCTGCTGTTTCCATGGCAGGGAATGTCCAGGGATCTGAGCACTGGTGTTTCCACAACAGGGAATGTCCTGGGATCAGCCCTGGGGCTCTCAGGTCTGGTTTGGTTTCCCCCTCCCTGTTTCATCCCAGTGTCATTTTAATTCTGTTTTTTATCCCCACAATCATTCATTTCTCCCCTGGGAAGCCACCAGAAGCCCAGGGAAGTGGAGCAGGGTCCTTTCCCCATGTCCCCATTGTGGACCTGCCCAGCCCAGCCCCAGGCTTTTCCTGGCTGGGGTTTGCCCGTACTGGAAGTTGCCCAATGCCAGGGAGCATTTTGCACAACCGAGTTTCCTTCCACCCCACAGGAGGGACTCACCAGCCACATTTCCCCATCCCCCGAGGACAGGGAAGTCACTTTTGCACCAGTCCGGGGCAGAAGCACAGCAGTGACAGGGGGTGAGAAGCTCTGCAGCTTCTCCTGCCCCACTGCCAGCTGTGGGGGTGGCAGAGTCCAGCTGGGAATGTCCCCCCACAGGAATGTCCCCCACTCACTCTGCATCACCGTGTCACTGGTGTAGAGCTCTCCCCCGCCCCTCACGCGGCGGAACCGAGGGATCTTCCCGTTCTGCTGGCTCTTCTTGATGGTGGAGTAGATGTCCTGGCCTGTGGGATAGCAGGGATTGGGGAGAGGAGGAGTGAAAGCAGCCAGGACTTGCTGGGCATCACAGGGATGGTGGGTATGGAACAGGCATCTCAACCCTGGCACCCCATCCTTGAAGGGTGGCAGGGACAGATTCCAGGTTCTTGGAAGGATTCTCACCTGTGTCCCCAGCAGGCCTGGAGCAGTGGGGTCACTGCAGGCCCCTCCTCCGGAGCCAAAGCATTCCTGATTCCCAACATTCCTCCCACATCCCACTGCCCGGTGGGACTCTCCAGCCTCTGTCCCAAAGGGACGTGCTCTTCCATGGGGACAAAGTGAGGAGAGCAAGGCCACCCAGAGCAGGGGGCAAAGCCCTTGGAGTAGCCTCAAGGGGCCCCTGTTTGTCCCAGGAAAGCTTTGAGCACAGTAAAACCACTAGAAAACAGGAAAATGGGAAAATATCCCGTTTTCTTACCATCGACAACAACGAGGGTGTTGGAGTCAGGGGTGAATGGAGCGATCCCTCTCCCATCCCAGGGCAAGCTCTCTTTCCTCTGCGTCTGGGGAAGGACAGAAAGGGATCCTGAGTGAGATCAGGCCAGGTTTTCTCCACCTGGGATGGGGGAAGGATCCCTACCACGTTCCAGCAGGTCGGAGCGCAGGCGCCGGTCCCGCACACCAAGAGCCCGTCCCCGTACCGCTCCACCAGGGTCAGGTAATTCCGGCTGTCCTCCTGCCAGGGGGAGAGGATCCTGGCAATGGCACCAAGCCCCCAGCACCACACAGCTTCCCAGATTTCTCCTGGATTTTCCCGGATCTCCTCATCTGGAGGGAGCTTATGAGGAGCACACGCAGCTCCTTCACCCCAAATCCTCCAGCTCTCCCCATCCCTCTGTTCCCTCCTTCACCCCAAATCCTCCCCACCCCTCATGGGTGTGACCTACCGAATTCCCAGACGTCACGCACTGCCCTTCATTTTTCACCAGGAATTCTTGCTGGGATAAAAGAGAAGGAGACGCTTCCATTCCTGCTCTCTGAGCTCCAGCAGTCGCGGGCTCAGCGCGCTACAAGGTCACCAAACACCGCGAGGTGCCCTTGTCCCCCACCCCCGGCGGCTGAAATCCCTCGGGAAGGCGGGGCTGGATCCCAGCCACGGAATCTGAGCATCCCTGGCTGGAATCACCGTCCCTGAGGAGCACCGAGAACCTCAGAGGTAAGAACTCACTCGTGGCCAGCGCGGGGGATTTCTCCCCACTGCAGCCATTCTTTCCTCCTGGGATTTTGCATCCTAGCGGGATGGAGCCGGCTGGGCAGAGCCCAGGATCACCCAGGTCAGGAATGTGGGTCGGGAGATGGATCCCAACTTTTTATGGGGTTTTATGAGGCCAAACCCATTCGCAGAGCCTCCTCACCGTGTAGTTCTCGCGGGTCCCAAAGTCGTAGTAGTAGAGCCTCCCCTCGCCCCCGACGTAGATGGAGGAGGTGTTTTCCTGGTGGAAGAACACCGGGAATCTCTCCCACCGCGGGAACACATATTCCTTGGCACCTGGGGACGGCACATGCCTCAGGGAGATGCTGGGGGAGAGGAGACACCCGCTGATCCCTTCCCTGCCCGCGCCCTTGGAGCGCTGAGGAAAACCGGGACGTGGGGCTGGTTAAGGGGACAGGCGGCTCCCGGGCTCCAGCTCTTGTCCCCTGGGCCCCGGGGGACGGGAGAGCTCCACAAGGCAGAGAGGAAGCAAGGGAATTGCTGAGATGGCAGGAGGGACAGCTGGGAGTGCCCCAGCCCTGGCTCTGAGCGCTGCCTTCCAGAATCCCAGATTCCAGAATCCCAGTGCCTCCTGCATCCCAGCTGAGGCACGAAGGATCCCTGTCCCACCCTGGCAACCGGCCCAGGCAATGCTGGAGAGATTTGGATCCATCCCAGAGCTGGGAGGGATGGACAGGGTTTGGATCCCAGGAGGAACAGACAGGGTTTGGATCTCAGGATGACGGACAGGGTTTGGATCCCAGGAGGGGTTTGGATCCCAGAATCACAGACAGGGTTTGGATCCCAGGATCATGGACAGGGTTTGGATCTCAGGAGCACAAACAGGGTTTGGATCCCAGGAGGAGTTTGGATCCCAGAATCACAGACAGGGTTTGGATCCCAGGATCATGGACAGGGTTTGGATCCCAGAATTACAGACAGGGTTTGGATCTCAGGATCATGGACAGGGTTTGGATCTCAGGAGCACAAACAGGGTTTGGATCCCAGGAGGAGTTTGGATTCCAGGACCACAGGCAGGGTTTGGATCCCAGGATCATAGACAGGGTTTGGATCCCAGGATCATGGACAGGGTTTGGATCCCAGGATCATGGACAGGGTTTGGATCTCAGGAGCACAAACAGGGTTTGGATCCCAGGAGGGGTTTGGATCCCAGGAACACCGACAGGGTTTGGATCCCAGGATCACAGACAGGGTTTGGACCCAGGATCATGGACAGGGTTTGGATCTCAGGAGCACAAACAGGGTTTGGATCCCAGGAGGAGTTTGGATCCCAGGACCACAGGCAGGGTTTGGATCCCAGGATCATGGACAGGGTTTGGATCTCAGGAGCACAAACAGGGTTTGGATCCCAGGACCACAGACAGGGTTTGGATCCCAGGCCAGAGCCCAGGTCTGGCAGGGGAAAGGCTCACCCAAAGCCACAAGCCCTCGCTCCTTGTCCCAGACAGGAACAAGGAGTGGCAGCCGGCGCTCAGACGTGCCAGCTGGCAGCAGAGCCGCACGTGTGCCCCTTTGCCCTTCCTCTTTCGCATCCCGGCTTTTCCAGCTGCCTTTCCCTGCAAACCCCCTCCGTTCCCTGCTCTGTGGCTAGCTGGGCTGGGGGAAGTTGGCCCTGGTCCCCCCCATGGGCTCCCTGGTCCCAAAGTGCCGAGTTGTGCGGGAATGGCATCACAGGGATGGCTCCAGTGATCAGGACTGCCCTGTGCCCAGGCACTCCGAGCTCGGCATTCCCGCTTCTCCCTTTCCCAAAGAGAGCAGCCTCTGCCCCGGGCAGCGCTCCCAGAGCTGAGCCAAATGCGGGAAGCGCCTCTGGAGCTGGCAGCCGGCACCGCACAGTAATTAATTAATCAGCGGCGCGTGGCGCTCTGTGTTTGTAGGGCTGGCACTTGGCACTGCCTCACAGGTCACGGCTGAATTCCCGCTGGATTTGGGGGGTTATTCCCACCTCCTCGGGGTCCCTCATCCCTTAAAACAAGCAGAGTTTTCCCAGCAGGGCTTGGGAAAGCTGCCAGAACCCTCCCCGGGCCGGTTTGGGAAGGACTGTGGGGACACAGTGAGGGGACAGCTCCCTGTGTCACTCAGCCCCAGCGATCCCGGACCCTGCCCACCCCTGTGCCCTGCCCACCCTCCCTGCGTCCAAGGGCTCCGACAAACCTCTGAGCCCGAGCTGGAGGAGCTGGAACTGAATATTCCAGGCTGATTCTGCAGCCAGGCTCAGTCTCGGCCTGCCCAGGAGAGGAAGAATTCCTTTCACAGCCTCTCCCTTCCCAAAAACCCCACTCCTGGGGAACCCCTAAAATGCTGTGACCCCATCACCAACACACCTCAAGCCAGTTTACCCAAACCTCAACAAATCTTATCCTCGTTGGAAACCTCCAGCCCCTAAATTGCTGCTAATCCAGGCAAATCTCTAAGCCCAGCTCCTCTTCCTCGCCTGGGGGCTCTTACTGAGCTCCCTGAGCCCTGCCGAGCTTCGAGGAGCCGAGGAGCCGAGGAGCCGAAAACAAACCAGCCCTGAACAATCATAAACAATCACTTGGCCGGCGCCGAGGTTGTTGTTTATCCTGCAGCTCCCCAGGGACCGCCGTGAATCACTCCCAGAGCCCAGGGAAAGCACAGCTCTGCCAGCCAGAGCCCACCAGCCAGCCCGGGCTGGGCTCCCTGCGCTGGCAGCGGGGCCTCCAAACGCTTCCAGCAGCGGCTGCTGAGCTCCCTCTGCCTCTGTAGAGCTGCTCCTAAGCACTGCAAAGCCGGTCCTAAGCTGCAAAGATGATTCTGAGTCCTGCAAAGCTGGTCCTAAGCTGCAAAGCTGTTACTGAGTCATCCAAAGCTGGTCCTAAGATGCAAAGCTGCTCCTAAGCCCTGCAAGGCTGGTCCTAAATTGCAAAACTGGTCCCGAGTCCTGCAAAACTGGTCCCGAGTTCTGCTTTGCCCACAGTGGCTTGGATTAGGGAAGGGGTTTGATCCCCTTCTCTCCTGGTGGGATGGGGGAGTGTCCCTGCACCCCCAAACTGCGGCTCTGGGGTTTGAACACCGTCAAGAGATGGATGAGGATGAGGAGCTAAAGGGCATCTCATGGCCCACAGCACCATACAATCATGGAGTTGTTGGGACTGGAAGACACCCTAAAGCCCATCCCATTCCACCCTACGCCAAGGCCAGGGACACCTTCCACTATCCCAGGATGCTCCAAGCCCCGTCCGGCCTGGCCTGGGACACTGCCAGGGACGGGGCCATGCCCCATTGTGTCCCCAAAGAGTGGGACATCTCTCCTGGCAAACCCAAAGCTGCTTTTGACACTGGGAAGAAAGGCTCATGCTCTTGGAAGGCTTGGCCCTGCCATCACCCCTGCTCCCAAATCCAACCCTGGAGCTGCAGGGGACACAGGGCTCATTCCCAGAGCCTGGCTGACCCCGCCGAGCCCCTCTGCCCGGCGTTTGTGGGGATCAATGGCACCACTGTCCCTGGAAATGTCCCCGCTCCGGTGGCCTGAATGGGAGAAAGGGTGGCTTTGTGCTCGGCAGAGCTCTGTGCCAGAGGGGAGGGGAGCAAGAGCATCAAATCAGGGAGAAATGCCGGGGGGTGAGGGAAGGCAGCTGCTCTGGATACCATGGAGAGAAGGGAGCAATCCTGCTTTCCATCCGGACAGAGCGGGCAGCTCCCTGTGGAGCCCCTTGGGATGCACCAGAACATCCCAGAACATCCCAAAGCATCTAGGAGCAACTCAGATCATCCTGGAGCATTGGAAGCATCTCAGATCATTTCAGATCATCCCAGAGCACCCCAGAGCATCCCGGAGCCGGCTGTTCCCACCTCCGGAGCACAGGGGCAGCGTGGGCTGCAGCCTCTCCCGGCAAACTCCATCACCCAGCCCGGCTGGGGCTGAGTCAGCGCCGCCTTCCCTCTGCTCGCTCCAGCATTCCCGGCTGGCAGCAGCTCCCGCAGCCCAGACACTTCTGAGTCACCGGCTTGCACCACTCCCAGCTCCAGGAGGAGTGGGAATTCTGGAATTCTATGGGAATGATGCTGCTGGGGTGGGTCAGGAATGGAGGTGGTGGTTTCGACGGGTTAAAATCAGGAACTGAAATAAAGCTCAGCACAAATGAAAGTGGAAGCAGGATGGGAGCAGAACCTGTTGGGTTTTGAGAGCTGGGGTGGGCATGAGGCACAGCCTTCATTTTCCACCCAGAAATTCCTTCCAAGTGGGAATTGCCTGGGAATACGAGGTGCGAGAGTAGGGTAGGAAGTCTGCTCTCTCCCTAGAATTGCCCTCTCCAGGAATTACCCAGACCAGGAATTGCCCTCTCTCTGGAATTGCCCTCCCCTAGAATTGCCCTCTCCCTGGAATTGCCCTCTCCAGGAATGGCCCTCTCTTTGGAATTGCCTTCTCCTAGAATTGCCCTCCCCTAGAATTGCCCTCCCCTGGAACTGCCCTCTCTTTGGAATTGCCCTCTCTTGGAATTGCCTCTCCCTGGAGTTGCCCGCTCCTCCCTCGGCTGAGCTGCGCCATCCCCGGACTCTCCTGTCGCTGTCGTGACGGGGACACGCGGCCGGGCCACCAGCACATGGAAAATCGGGATCGGCACGGGCCCGGTGCCGAGCCCTGGCAGCGCAGCCGAGCCCCGACGCCCAGGCGAGCCCTCGGGAACTGTCGCCGTGATGCGTGGCAGAGCTGTCACTCGCGGTGGCCCTGATGGCGCTGCCACCTGCTCCGCTGCCCGCGCAGCCTCCGCCACCGCTCGCAGCTCCAAACATTCCCCAGCTTGGAGTCCTTTCCCCGTCGAGATTCCGACCTCGGTGACGGGAGGCGGGAGGAAAAGCTGACTCGAGGGCTGGGAATGTGGGAGTGTCCCTGGATGTCACCTGCGCCTTCACCCCGGCTCTGAGTCAGGCCGAGATCTCCACATCTGCTGGGATATCAGTCGGGAGCCGCCGGGATG
The DNA here is from genome assembly GCF_963662255.1 of Cinclus cinclus. NCBI lineage: Eukaryota > Metazoa > Chordata > Aves > Passeriformes > Cinclidae > Cinclus > Cinclus cinclus. The sequence continues at coordinate 2,798,628 of NC_085058.1, read as the reverse complement.
CCGTGACACCGATCCCTGCCTCGCTCCCGCTTCCTGCAGGACGCGTGATGAGCAGCCCAGGTCCAGTTTTCCCGGGAATGTGATTCAGGGCCGCTTCCTGAGTCACGCAGGGCTCCATCCCAGCTCCCGAAACTCCGCAGTGCAGCTGGAGTTTTCAGCATTCCCTCAGCCCCGGACAGGAGGACAAGCCCTGGATTTCCCACCATCTCCCCCGGGGTGGTTCCAGCAGCCACCCCAGGGGGACAGGGACACCCCACAGCGCGGCCAGGTCCCTCCATTCCCAGAGCAGGGCTGGATCCACCACATCGCTCCCACCCCCGCTGCCTCCCTCCTCCCCAGCTCCACCACGGATGCCAGCAAGGAGCCAAAGCTGCATTTTCTGTATTTTTTTTTTTAAGACGATCTATAAATTCCCAAATTGAGGCATTTCAGGAAGAGGAAATATGTCTCCAAGGAGCTGCTGTGCTAAGTTTTCCTTCCAGCGTGACTTTGCTCCAAGGGAACAAAGTGACACGAGGGAACAGTGTGACACCAGCGAGGCACAGCAGGGACAGGAGTATCCCGTTCCCATGGGATGGATGCCTCAGGCAGCCTTGGACAGAGCCTGCAGCAGTGGGGTTTTTTATAGGAACAGTCTGACTGTAAATGAGGCGTTTCGGGAGTTTTGGGTTGCTCTGACCTGTCAAGGAGTAATTGAAAGATCGTCACTGCAAGGTCGCAGCGCGCTAGCACTACCTACCACATATCGTGAAAAGTGACACATTTCGGGTTAAACCACGGGTTTTCCGGAAAAGGCAAGAAATGTGTGGAGGCCGCTTCCTCCCCCCCGCGGTTCCCTCCTGTCCCCGGCGCCTGCTGGGGGTGCACCGCAGGAGCAGGGTCCGTGCTCCCCCAGGCTCCCTCGGACACATCCGTGGAGAGAGCCTGGAAGGGCTGAAGGATCACCCCAGGGCAGCCCCGCCGTGTTTCAGGTCACTCTGCCCCATCCTGAGTCACTTCTCAAGGAAAGCAGAAGGAGCAGAGCAGAAGCGACAAAACCCCCAGGTTTCTGTCCCATCCCCCCCCCCCCCCCCCCTCCCCCGGAGCTTCCTCTTCATCCAAACGCCATCCTGGCCCTGCTTTCACTCCCTCCTGCTCAGTTTGGAGCTGACTGGAGCGTGGCCACCTGGAACTGCTTTCCTGCCCTCCCCTGTCTCCCCGAGAGGAGCAGGATCCCGCCAAAACACCTGCAGAAACCAGAGGCGGACGGATGAAAACCCTCCTGGCTGAAGTGAGCCATTCCCTTCTTCGAGTGCCATCACATCCCAAGGTTGGAACGTGGATCGGCGAGTCCTGTTGGAATTCTCGGTATTCCAAAGCCGGGTCAGCCTCTCCCGTCCCCCCGGGGCAGAGCAGGGCAGGGCACGGGCCAGGTACGGCAGCATCACAGCCTTGCCTGGGCCGGGCACTCCTGCATCCCCGGAAAGAGCACTTGAATGGTTTTCCAAAGTACTTTTCCATCAGCCCGGGCAGGGTAAAAGCCTTGACCGGAATTTTGCCGTTCCCTTCATCCTGCGGTTCCCAAAAGCTGGGGTTGGGAGTGTTGGCTGCTTTCCTTCCCATTTTCCAGTTGGGGAAAGCTCCAGCTGCTCACTCAGAACCAGCACAGGCGGGGGCAGAGGGACTGGGGGGACACACAGCTCTAAAACCCCACTAAGGGGCCCAGGAACTGACGGGAAAGCCCAAAAAGAAGAGGTATGAAGGGCCCCAAAAATTTTTCACACTTGTCTCACCCCGAGATCCCAGCAAGGTGCGGCCCCCGGAGTTTCTCATCCCCCTGAGACAGAGATCACACTCACACCGCTTTGGAGAGCTCTGCGCTCTCTCTTCTCATCCCATCTCTGCCTCCCCAGCACTCCCGAGCTCCCCTCCGAGGGAAGGGCCAACTCCAACATCCCAACATCCTCACCCAGCACAGCTTTTCCACCCCAGCATTCCCAGCTGCCCCCACCGTGTTTTTCCCTGGATCCTTCCCCCCCTTGTTCCTGCGCTCCCCTCCCGGGGTGCCGGCTGTGCCCTGGAGAAATCCCCTGCCGTGCCCAGCTTTTCTGGAGCCGGGCAGACAATGGAGCCCGCATTAGCAGGGATAATCCATCCTACAAAAACCGGCGGCCCCTGCGCGATCCCGATGCCCTGCAGGGCGCTCTGGGAGCACGCAAATGCACTTTTTCAGAGCCACGCTCCAAAAGGAAATATCCTGGCACAGCAACCACTCCCGAGATATTTCTGGGAGGGCCTGGAGGGCAGGAACGGGGTGGGGGGGTGGTGGGGGGGGGGGGAAGAAGCCCTGTTGGTTTGGTAACTGAGCTGTTGGGCTTCTGGGATTTGGGATCCCAAAAGCTCTTCTGGGAGCTGTGCTGCTGATATTCCCCGCTCCCAGCCGGAGCTGGAACTGGAATTGATCCCATACACCCACTCAGCAAGCAACAAAAGAGACCCCCTAACCTGCATTCCGCGGGGAACAAGCCCTGGATTCAAAGCCGGGGCTCCAGGAACGCTGGAATTCTCCTTCTCAGCCACCAAATCCCTGGCTGGATTGGGTTTGGCAGCAATTCCGTGAATACTAACGCGGCCCCACTCTCGCTCCCCCCATAATTATGCAGCACTGGAGCTGCAAGGCGAGGCCGGAGCCTTTGATTCCGTGGATTTCTGCCATCCAGCATGTCCGGCATTCCCGGCTGCCCCGGCGCCGAGCACCCCACGGCTGCAGGGGCTAAATTTAGAGCCAGGTTTTGCCACTTCCCAAAGGCTCCTCTCCGCAGTGGCGGTCCCAGGCTGTGCCGGCGATCATGGAATTTTATCCCACGGCCAGCAGAACAATGGCACAAGCACTGCTGGATGTTGTGTCAACACAACAAAGGATGGATTCGGCGGGATGCAGGGAGCCTCTCCCAGCCCAGCAAAGTCAGTTCCAGGCATTGATTTCCCAGGAAAGGCCTCCCAGGGGATAAAAACAGCTCCAGCAGCATCCACCAGAATAAGGCAGCTCCATCGACTTCCTTATCCCAGCTCCCACAGCTGGAAAACCCTTCCCAGGCTGGGTCTCGCTGCCCAGGGGTGGGCAAAGGGCACAGCCACCCGTGGCATCCCCAGGGAGGTTCTGAGTGAGAAGATCCAGAGGTTTGATCCCTCTGGAACACAGGTGAGGTGTGAGCAGCACAGCCCCTCCTCGGTGGGATTGGGAAGAATCCCAGAGAGATCAGGAAGGATCCTATCATGCAACGTCCTTCCCAGAGGTATCAGGAAGGATCCCAAAGGGACAAGGAAGGATCCTGACGTGCCCTTCAAATTGGGATTGGGAATGGCCCCGCTGTGCCCTTCAGAGTGGGATTGGGAAGGATCCCAGCAGGATTGGGAATGACCCTGCCATGCAATGTCCTTCCTAGAGGTATCAGGAAGGATCCTGTTGTGCCCATCCCAGTGGGATCAGGAATGACCCTGTCATGCAATGTCCTTCCCAGTGGGATCAGGAAGGATCCTGTCATGCAATGTCCTTCCCAGAGGGATCAGGTAGGTTCCCAGAGGTATCAGGAAGGATCCTGTTGTGCCCTTCCCAGTGGGATCGGAAATGATCCCGTCGTGTCTTTCCTCACTGGATCGGGAACAGCCCCACCGTGCCCTTCCAGCTTCCTCCTGCTCCTGCTGGCTTCCCACAGCTGCCGTGAGCTCCAGGTGCGTGCCAGTCCCGGGACATGCCGGGTTTGTGCCAGGGAATGCCACGGAGCCGTCCCCAGCAGCCGGACATGGGATTCGCATTCCCATCACCTCCCGTATTTCCCAGCCTTGGAGAACCCCGGAGGCAGGAATTTGAAACCAGACTTCCCAAAACTCCAAGATGTCTTGGCCAGGGCAGCTCGAGGGCGGGTGTCTGGCTGGGACTGGGGCCAAATTCCTCAGGGAAACTCCCATAACTCCCGAAACTGGCGGTGCCCTTTTCCTCCCCCAGCCGCCAGACGGGAATATCTGACCCCAGCCAATATGGAACCATCGCTGCCCTGAGCCGACAGGGCCCAGGAGGGGACAGGTGACAGCAGCAGAGCTGTCGCTAAGGCTGGGATTTATCACCCAAGCTGCGTCCCCACACCTCAACTGCAGCAGCTGCTTCCACAGCCCGCTCCTGTGGCACTCGCACGGTGTTCCGGGTGCAGCTGGGGCTGGCAGGAAAAGGGTGCCCGGCAGCAGGAGGAAGCAGCCCTATTTTTGGAGCAGCCGTGAATAGCCACAGGCTGGAGGTGGCTGGAACCCATTTCCCCTCCTCGCTCACCTCCCAGCCCTTTTTCTGGATGCGAGATTTGCCCTAAAACAGCACCTTGTACTTAGATTTATTTTGTGCTCGAGCTTAGATTTAGTTTGCGCTCGAGCACTCGGGTTTAAATTTAGTTTGTCCCATTTAAGGCACTGCATCACCCACAGAACACCTTCCCAGGCCCATTTTCAGCAGTTCTGTCCTCAAATTGGCTGGTGCAGAGCTGGGAGCTGGGTCAGGAATTGGCATCTGGCTCTCTTTTCCAGCCACAACTTCCACCAGTCGTGCCCTGCCTGTTGTTTTTGTGTCGTGCTCTCGTAACAGGAGGTGCCTGTGATTCACTCCATTTGTTTGGTTTGCTTTTCTTCTTTCTCAATCTGCGCACAGCAAAACATATTCGTTTTTTTCTTTTTTTTCCCCTTCTTCTTTTTTTCTTTTTTTTTTTTTTCCCCCAACTAGCATTTTCAGCTCCCAGCATCGCCCAACCCTGTGAAAAAGGAGAAAATAGCTCTGCTGGGAAAGCGAGCAGCTTTCTCCTGGAAATGGTGATGCTCTGAGAGAGCTTTGTGGGAAAGTGTCCTTCCAAGATGTTTCACACCATGGGACCACAAAAAAACATGGAGATGCTGTCACTGAGGGGAAAAAGCTGCTGCTGGCACCAGAAATCCCTCATTTGCCACAACAGGAAGGGATGAGGACCCTGAGGATCATCTCATCCCACGGGTAGGGACACATCCCACTGTCCCAGAGTACTCCAAGCCCCAGTGTCCAGCCTGGCCTTGGGTGCTTCCAGGGATCTAGAAGCAGCCACAGCTTTTCTGGGAATTCCTCACAGCTGGGAATTCCTTCCCAGTATATCCCATCCATCCCTGCCCTCTGGCAACAGGAAGCCATTCCCCGTGTCCTGTCCCTCCTTATCCCAAGCCCCTCGGCAGCTCTTTCCAGAAGGTTCCAGGGGCACCCAGCCCCAGTGAGCCCTGCTGACACAGCTCTCCCAGGCAAGCAGGCAGCCAAGCATAGCAAAGCCCAGGAGCTGTTCCAGGCAGCCCAGGAAGACTCCCAGAAGTGCCATTCCAAAGGCTCGCTGTATCCCGGGGCAGGTTGGAGCCAGCTCAGCCCGCCAAGAGGCGGCCAAAGGTCAATTGTATAATCCAGCCTCTCCCGCTTATCTCAGAACCTGCTCTCCACGGCTTCCAGTTCACCTGTTAATGAGCTGGGAAAATTAAACAGCAAGAGCCCATCCTGCCCCGCGGTGCCAACCGAACATCCGAGTTCTCCTCGGATCTCTGCACGTGTGGCTGAGCAGGGACGAATTCCTGAGCATGGCAGCAGCTCCAGCCCAGCCTGCGCTGCAAAGGCTGCGGGCTGCAGCAGCCCGAGCTCGCCCGCGGGCTCCGTGCCACGCTCAGCGTTTTGTGATGCTCGGTGACTTTCCGGTCAGAAGACAGCCCGGGCCGAGTGTCCCCTGCGCTGTCACCCCCGGGTGACACGTGGGATGCGCCAAGGAGCACCGAGCTCCTTGCGGGATGCGGCCGCACCTCTGCCAAAGCGCAGCCCGGCCGAGCAGGGAAAAAAATCCAGGGGAGGATGAGGAGGGAAGGAATGATGGGAGCACTGTGCCAGCCCGACTGGCCAGCCTGCCCCGAGGAACTCGGCGCTCTTGGGGAAGGGCAGTGGCCCAGAGACACCCTCGGGTGCCTGCAGGGAGAGCAGAGTTTGGTGGACACAGGGAGGCTCCAGATGTCACCAAATCCACCTCAAACCAGTGGAATTGAGACTTTCCGTGTCACAGACTCGCCGGGCACGGTGCCGGTGAGGGGAGCGAGGCTGAGGGATGGAAAAGCAGCTGCAGCTTTGCCCAGTTTCCTGCGCTGTAGGCAGGGAGGGAATCAGGCTTTGCCCAGCCCCAGAAATCCACATCCTGACCCTCCTCAGGCACGTGGAGGTGCCTTTGCCGAGCCGCATCACCTGCTGCTGGTGCGGGGTAAGAAATTTAATTCGGGGAAAGCTGCCAGCTCCCGCAGAGCCAGGGCCAGCCCTGCAGCACTGCAAACGCAGCAGCCACAGCCGGCCAGGAACGCTGCTCTCCACCCCCAGGAACGGGGCCCGAGCTGAAAATCAGCCCTGCGGCTGCATCCCTGCCACACGGCGAGGGACAAGGGACGGGCTGGGAGCGGGGGCTGCAGCCGCAGCAGCCACGTGCTGAGCGCTGAACATGCTGAGCTTTCAGCTCATGGGGAAGTTCAGCTGGGCTCCTCGGCCGCAGCAGCCCTTAGGCCGTTCCTTCATCCTCATCCTCCTCCCTTCACCCACTTGGGGAGGGTAGAGGTGACACCAAGGAGCTGATAAATAGGGCACGGCTCTCTCCCATCCCTCCCTGACTGCAATCCCTCTTGGCCCCGAGCTCTCCGAAATGATGACAGGCACAGATTAGCTCGGAACGGAGATAAACCGAGCAGGCGAGTGTCCTAATCGGTTTCGGTGACGGTGAGGGACAAGAGACAGCATCGCGCAGGGACACACAGGTGGCGATCGGCCGCTCCATCCTTCCCTTACCCTCGATTTCCAACCCCCCACCCCCCCCTCCTCCACCGCTGTCGGGAGCAGGGGGAATCTCCCTGGAGCAGCAGCTCCCGTCCCGCTCCCGCTCCCTTTTCCCGCAGCCACCACCGGTGACGCCATCGCGGAGCAGCCTCCCCTGCCCGGCGTGCCGGTGCCTCTCCCCTTTGTGCGCGACAAGGTGACAGCAGAGGCCACCCCCGAGCCGCGCACACGGCCACCAGCCAGCCCCCCGCTCTGCCAGCCCGGGGAGAAGCACCGCAAATGCCAGCGGGGGATAACAGATGGCACAGGAACGAAGAGAAATAAATGGGCGTGCTTGGAAGTTGCCGGGGAATGGGGAGCACAGAAGAACCCTTGTGCTGCAGAGCCCGCCCGGCAAAGCCAACGGGGTCTTTGTTCCAGCCAGCCTGGAGGGGATTCGTGCCGAAACTCGGGATAAAACCAGCGCCGACACACCAGGCTCGGAGCCTTGAAAACATTTCTTTGTTCGGCTTTGCCGAGATCCAATGCGGTTACAAAGTCTTTACGTGCCGTTTGTCAATTTTTCCCCGACACCAAGAGGTCTTCGGCAAATGTTTGCTCTCCAAATTCATCTGCAGCGAGCAGGGCGAGTTAAACTATGCATTAAGTATGTAAATACACTTCTCCTTTCTGGAGAGCTGAGAGTTAGGAAATGCGTCCTGTGGCCACCTCAGAGCTTTTTGACAGCCTTTGATACACCCAGCTAATGGAGGGAAGGGGGGAAAAATATATATAGAAATTAAAAAAAAAGCTTTTCGACAGTATGTAATGTCCCCAGCTTGTGGGAAAATGCTTTTAAAACATTTAAAAAAAGTAAAGTAAAATAAAAATAAATAAAAAGAACGGTCTAAAAATCCAATTAAAAGCCGGCAGCTTCAGCCCACAGGCATTTAAGGAGAGCCAAAAGCCTCGCCGAGGACACAAGAGAAATAAAAGCACCCCGATTCTGCTCAAAGGACGAGAGGCAGGTAGGAAGGAGCCGGAGCAGCCGCATGCCGAGGGCGCAGCCCGGGACTCACCTTGGGGAGCCGCGATGATCCTGGGGTTCACCTTGGAGCGTCCCGCTGCCCACGCTCCCAGCTGGCCGAGCCACAGGGCCAGCAGGAGGGCGACAGGCGAGCTCCTCCTGCCCATTCCTAGTCCGGGAGCGATCCGGGATGGGGACTCGGGAGGGCTGACAGTCGCATCTCCCCGCGCACAAAAGCTGGAGGCAATAAGAGTGCAGCCAATGGAGCCGGGAGGGCGGGTCTTACAGGGATGGAATTAAAACACCCGCAGCTTTACACCTGAGCTCCGGGCGCTCCGCCAAGGCCGCTTTTACTGGGGATTTTGGGGTCTTTTTTGGGGTTTTTTATTTTTGGGTTTTTTTCCGTCTCCGTGATGAGAGGAAGGTGCGGGGGTCGGTGATTTTGTCACTATTCGGCTGAGCTCGCGAAAAACTTCCTATGGGGGCTGAGGAAGGAAATAAAGGTTGGGACGAGCAAACGAAAGCAGAAATAGGGCTGAGAAGAGGGGCAGAAAGCGGGGTGCGCCCAGAGCCAGGTGCAATGGTGGGAGCGAACAGCTGGATCTAGGAGGAGCGGGAAGCAGCAGGCCTGCAGCTGTGGAAAGGCCACTCCCAGGGACGCGCTGCTGTCACACCCCCTCTGTCCCGAGCACGCGTGGCAGGGAATGACATCCCCGAATGGACGCGGGAGGAAAGTGAGCCCTGCCCAGCCACCCCGAACCTCCGCGATGCGGCTGGAGGGGACAAGGACACCCCGCGCGTGGCACAGTCCTCGTCCCGAATTGTCACTTCTTGTCCCAAAGGTGCCCCCGGGCAGGACCGGGAGCCTTTGTGCCGCTGGCTAATGAGAGGAGCGGGGCATTCCGAGCATGGAGAGCGAGCTCGGACGTGACCGGAATGGGAGAAGCCCACCGGGAATGAGACGCAGCTGCGCCCTTTAAAATCGCGATTGAAGCCCCGCTCCTGCAGGGGCGAGCGGGGTCAGGCCAAGGCGGGGGGGAGTACGCTGAAGGAAGCAAAAAATAAATTAATGAGCCGGCTAATGGCAAATTTGCAGGAGCCACAGGGATTTCCCGGGGCCTCTTTGTGTGTCGCGGGGTTCGTCTTCCTCTTCAGCCACGCAGATGCCGGGTAATTACTGGGGGAAGATCAAACACTCACTTCTGGCCCTGGTGATTCCCAGCCCTGAAGCACTCTGAGCTCACCTCGACCTGCCCCGGAGGCAGCTGCAGGTCCCTGCTTGCTCCCCGAACTGCCAGGACCCATTATCACTTGGTTTCCAGCACGGAAAAAAGGAGTTTTCTTCCAAAAAAAACACGCCTGAAAAAAGAGTTTTCGTCTTTCACCGCTACCCAGCAGCTGGGGGCTTGGGGTGGTTTTGGCTCTGAGGTTGGGGATTTTTGTTCCACCTGTGGTGAAATCCTGCAGATAAAATGTAGCTTCAAGCTCCCTTAGGGTTTTAGGAGTATTTGTAGGATCCTACACTGGTTTGGTGTGGAAGGGACGTTGATGTCCAACACGTCCAAGCCCATCCTGGAGCACTTTCTGGGCAGCCTCACAGGGAAGGACTCCTCCCTAAAACCCCCGAGAGCAGCCAGGGGGGAGCCTGGCTCCCAGAACCACGAGATCACTACCTGGGAAAGCAATTCCAGGAGATGGGCAGGATGTGGAGAACACGAGCCCCAGGAAAACCCAACCCTTCAGAGCAGCACGGCTCTCTCCCCACAGCTGATTCCCAGCTCGCTCCAGACCTGTCCCGGATTGCAGGAGGTGTTGGAATGAAGAACACGCTTCCCAAAGCGGGGAAAGGAACTCAGAGGTTCAGCTCAGGACCACGTGGCATTGGATTCTAGGCACCAGCTCAACCCCTTCCTGCAGAAATTTCCATCTGCTCCACTGCAGGATCAGAACTTCCCCAGCACAACTCGTGAGCAGCTTTCTCCAAGATCATGCGCCTCGTTTCCAGCACGGATCAGGAGGCAGCCTCCCCCAGGAATCTTGTCAGAAGCACAGATTTTTTTCCCCAAGAGGAACAGTTTTATTCATCACAAACCAAATGTTTGTGGCCCAGGCAACCCAGAGAGCTCGGATTGCACTTGGCACCCGAGCAGGCGTTGGTTTTTATCCACAAAAACAGATCCGTTACCTTCCCTCAGCCACGGCCAGGAATGTGACCCTTGGAAGCACCGAAGAAAGGCTCAGCAAGAGAAATCTTAGCCCTGGCTAAGGCAGGCAAGACCTTTGCTGTGCCACAAGGCAGGTGTGCCACACCCAGTCACTGCCAGAGCTGGACAAAGGATGTTCCTGTTCCTCATCCCCCTTTTCCGTGATCCCCTCCCAGACACGATTAGGATGGTGAATGTTTTGGCCCAGACCAAGAAAATCCTGTGCTAAACCTGATGGCCTGGGAGAAGAACTGGACAGAACTTTTGGAAGATCAGAGCTGCCATTCCTCATTCTGGGAAGGAGCTGACTGCTGAGGCTGGGTTTGGAGTAGGAATCAGTGCAATTCCCCCTCACAGCTCCTCTTGGTGCTGACAGCCCCTTCATTCCCCAGCTGACAGAGTGAGGAGGGAAGCGAGCAGAGCAGATCCTTTATCAGCTGCTGCAGTTTTTGCTCTCCACACCCAAACTATCTCCATCCCTAGCTCCTGTTCCTGGCAGGCAGCAACCAAAAAACCTCAACCACCCCTTCCCAAGGCCACAGCCCTGCAGAGTTTGGGGGCCTTCCAGCTCTCCTGGCTCATCTCTTCAAGCTGGATGGAATTTGGGGGCTCTGAGGAGTTGGCACAAGTTCCCCCCCTCTGGGTTCTGCTGAAGGACATGGCATGGCACGAGTGCCACCAAAGGGGCCCACATGTGCTCAGAGCCACCCCCAGGGCTTTACAAACCACTCAGGAAAGGGGTGGAGGAGCCACATGCCCCACGATGAGATTTCCCAGGAGATTTTGCCCCCCTCAGATAAGATTTCCCAGGAGATTTGGCCTGAAGGGAACTTGTGAGAGAGCTGAATTGCACTCACGTGATTTTGAGAGCAGCACAGAACCGCAGCCTGGGACATCCCCTCTTGCTGTGCCTCCAGAGGAAAGTCCTGGGGCTGGCCCAGGCCCTTCCAGGCCAGTGTCACCACGTGATTTACTGGTCACAGCCCACCCTTGTCACCACAGCCCCCTGGGAGGCACAGGAGCATCACCTGAAGGTGTCACATCCTCAGAGGGCACTCACTGATAGGGGCAGGAAATGACGCAGGGGTGCCAAAGGCTCCAGGCAGAGTAAACAAAATCCAGTTTGGAGTCTCACCCAATTAAATAAGGTTAGAACAACAGAAAAAACAGAAATGGGTGGCTCTGCTCGGCCACACTCCCGTCATGAGAGCTGCACTGTCAGCTCCATGTCCCTGCCAGGTCCCAGCAGGTCAAATTGTTCTGCAATTCCTGGTCCTCCTTTCCCTGTGTGCTGAGCTCCTTTGCGTTCCAGGGCAGCACTGGCATGGGAATGGCCACGTCTCGGCTCCCCAAAAACAGGATTCCCACATCCCACAGCAGCTCTGGAATTCCCAGGGAGGGTCCAGCACCACCATCCATCCCCTAAAACAAGAGAACCACCTCTTTTTAATCAGCCATAGCAGAGCCACAGAACCCTCCTGCACACACTTGGTTAAGGTTTGACCCCTCTGCAAATGAGCAGCTGGAATTTCAGCCCGCATTTTTCTGCAGGGAATCCAAACAAACTCACCTGGCTGTTGACAAGCTGCTGGGAAAAATGCCAGAGCTAACCAAGCTGATAAACCCTGAGCTGCTGAGGAACAGCAAACTCCTTCCCCATGACCTTGGAGCATTTCCAGCAGAGCTGTCTCGCCAGGAAGGGAGGGACAGGGGGAAAAGAGCCGTGTGTCCTGCTCCTCCTTCCCAGTGTGACCCCTGAGTGCCACCCCCGGGCCTGGTGACACAGAGGGACAGTGGTGACACTGGGATCAGCAGCACCAGGCCATCAACACAGGGAGTTCTCCATCTCTTCCAGCAGGATGTGCACAGAGACCTTCAGGCTCGTATTTCCTGGGAAGAGCTCCCCTTTCTTCCCGTGTCCCATCTGCCCTGCCTGTCACCTGCTTCTGGGGCCAGCCCGGTCCCACAGGGCCCCTTTGGCACAGGGACTGAGGATCAGGGAGGAAAACAGGAACAAGAAATGGGGAGAACAAACAGCTAGGAACTCATCCGAGCAGACAGCAGCTGGCAGGACTGGGGGTGATTAAATGATGTGAAACTGAGAGTGCTCCGAGGTCACAGTATTTAATGTCAGCCAGACAAACCCACCCTGGAAGGGATCCTGCAGGGCGGGAGCACCAGCTCGGCTTCCCTGCCCTGGAACACGCCAAAAACTCCAGCACCGAGGAGGGAAACGCTTGGGGTGTGCCAGGCTGGCTCCTCCCACCCCAGCGACATCAGGGGACAATGTTACTCCTGGCGGCCCCGTTATTCCTCTAGCTGTCCTTGTCACCCACTCCTGCCCCAACAACAGCAGGGGACAATGTCCTTGCTGTCTGCCCCAGTCCCCTGGCTGCTATTGTCACCTCCTGCTCCAACAAAATCAGGGGACAATGATTTTCCGGGCTGCCCTGTCCTTGTTACCTCCTCCTGCCCCAGTGTCATTAGGGGACAATGACTTTCCTGGCTGCCCTGTCCTTGTCACCTCCTCGGGCCCCAGTGCACCCCAAAAGAAACCCTCAAAGCTTTATTGGGACCCAGGAGGTGCCACAGTCCCACAGCTCCTCCTGTCCAGCTGCTGGACAGCCTTGGGACCTGGAGCCACTCCCCAGGGGTGACACAGAGGCCACACATTTACCAGTTTAAGGAAAAACCTCGTGTGGGGTCTGTTCCCAACAGCCCACACCCACTCTGAAAGTCCCCCAACCTCTGACAGCCAGAAAATCTCATAGGAATGGGTTTTTCTCTGCTCACACTCTGCTCCAAAGTTTTGCTCCAGTCTCTGTTCTTGCCCCTCACAGGAAAAAAAAAAAAAAAAAAAAGGAACTCTGGCTCCCCCTCTGATGCGTGTATGGCTCCTGGAGTGCAACCCCACAGCTCCAACTCAACATCTGAATTAATTCCTCTCTGCTGAACCAGCAGAGCCTGCGCTTAAATCAGCATTTATTTCAGAGGTAGAGGAGGGGGAAACCCTCTCAAAGGGATTTTGGGAAACGGTGCTGAATATTAGAACACTAAAAATATAAAAGGGAACAGAAGGAAATGGAAATATTAGCACAGGGTGATGTTTTTCAGCCCATTTCTGCTTTCATCAAATTAAAATAGTTGCCTGGTTTTTACTGTGGTTCATATGGGGCTCTCAACTCTGTGACCTCAGAAGGGCTTTGAGGGCTGAAATCAGAGCTCTTTTTTTATTATTCCTTACAGGGAAATGGTGATTCACAGCAGCAAAGGCAGCAAACAAACCCCAGAGGACATGGGTCACTGGGATGTGTCACCTGCCCTGTCTCTGTGCTCTCACCTCATCAAAATTCTCCTCCTTTCTCCAAAGCTTCCCTGGAAAGAGTAAGACCAAAATGTCCTTATTACCAAGGACACCTCTGTCCCCTCTTCTTTTGTCCCTTCCCACAGCCTGTCCCCTCCCTAAGACCCCTCAGCTCAGAGGCGTTGAACCAGCAGGGTTCAACTCAGAGGGGTTGAACCGTGAACCAGCACAGAGCTGGAAAAGAAAGAAAAACCTGAATTTTTGATGTGTTCTGGCCTTTCCTACAAGGACAAAGCTGGAAGCAGCCAGGAAACCACTAAGTCCTCTGCAAAAAAAGCGAGTTGATGGGCAAAGGCTGTGCCAGACAAATTCCTGCTGCTGCTCCTGCTGGATGTACCTGCCCAACAAATCCTGGAGCATCAGGGAAAGTCACCTTCATCAATTTACTGGAATTTATGTGCCAGGGAGGAGCTCAGGGCAAGGTGTGGAGCCCCAGAATGTGACTGGGACAAACTGGGAATACTCACAGCTTGTCAGGTTGGGGGAAGCAAGGAACAAACATCATCCCATGGAAATGTGTCCAAAATTGGTTGAGGTACTGCAAAAGCCACCTGGGAGATTCTGCTCCACCTGCATTCCACCTTTTTGCTGGAAAATTCAGCAACGGAGACAAATCAGCTCAAAATGAGAGATGAGGAGATAAAGGTTTCCAGAAAAGCAGAGCACAGATCAGCCCAAAATGAGACAAAAAGATCTCCAGAAAAAGCAAAGCAGAAATCAGCGTAAAAAGAGAGAGATGAGGAAAAAAAGGTTTGCAGAAAAGCAGAGCAGAAATCAGCCCAAAATGAGAGAGACAAGGAGAAAAAGTCTCCAGAAAAGCAGAGCACACATGGTGCAGGGCCCAGCCAAACCTCCACCCCCTCCAGGTGTCCAGCGAGGGTCAAGCAGCAGGATGAAAAACAGGATTATGGAAAACACAGGAGGAAAAGCAGCTGCTCCCATCCATCCCTGCTGTCACAGCCCCAGCGAGACCAGCAGGGAAGCAGCCCAAGAGCTGCTCTTTGATGTCACAAACAGAAGGTCCTTGCTTACGTTGGGGAACTGGCCTGACCTCCTGCTCTTCCAGCACCAGCCAACACTTCCCAGTCTGCTCCCAGTAAAGCCCAGCCAGGGATGCTGGGAGCATGGTGGGAACAGGCACAGGGGCAGGAAAGGGATGAAGTGAGACCCAACCAGAGCAGATCCACCCTGCTCCAAACAAGGGAGGGGGGCAGGAGGAGGGCAAGGTTCCAGGGCAGTGGGATCAGGGATGGAACACGAGGAGCAGGCAGCAGTTTGCTCTGGCTCTGTCGTGTTCAGCCACCCACAATTAGTGACAGGGATCCTAAAGCCATCCCATTCCATCCTTTTCCACCTCCCACCAGACCTGGGACATGGCCAAGGATCCAGGGGCACCCACAGCTTCTCTGAGTACCCTCCCCACCCTCACAGAGGGAACAACTCCCTGATAGCCAACCTAACTAAAGAAGAAATCATTTTCTGTTCCCAGCCCTGGGAAGTCAACTAATTTCTTTCTGTATAATTTAGCACAGTTGTAACAGCACTTACAAACCCCAATAAACATAAACATGGATGTTATGAGGCCACCTACCACTAAGTTAGGTGGACAACTGGAGATTTTAAGACGCTTGTGTAAAATGTCATTCTCTCCCCACACACAGCATTTAAAATTCTCGAATTTTAGTACAAAATTTTGAATTGAAAATTCTTTACTTTTAGGCGGTTTAGTGTGAGCTGAGGTCAGCTCAACACCCAGCATCCACAAGCCAGCACGTGGTACATGATTCCAGAGGAATTTAGAGAGAGCATTATTTTACTGTAACATTTGGAACTAAGTATTTGGTTTACAAATATCCTTCCCCAAAATTCAACACCATAAGCTTTTTCCTGACTGCAATTTTTCCTTCCACCAACTCATCTTTGATTTACTGCTCCCTTTTTTAATAGCAGAGGAGGCGGGGAGAGGAATGCTGTGCTCAAATCCCACTCTATCAGGGTCCTCGCAAATAAATAAGAACTCAAAAACCCATAACATTATCTTTCAGCTGCAAAATCCACATCCCATAACAAGAATTACCACAACCTAACCCTGCATTTTCAAGGCTTTCTTCGCTGTTCTGCTTCTCCATGCCCTTGGGCATCACTCCCATGTGCCAGCACCGATTCCATGTGAGGTTGGGAGCTGGAATGTGCAGCCCCGGGGCGGCTGCAGAACCAATCCAGCCCCCTCCGAGCTCCCCCTCCCCTGCAGGAGCTGCTGCAGCAGAGCTCCCGTTGCTGCCCAGCCGTGCAGGAGGCAGCAGAGCCTCTCCCCTTCCCTGCAGCTCCTGCCAACTTCTCTGCTGCAGCCAGTGAATGTGCCTGAGCTGCTGCTCCCAGCCAAGCCCTGCCGTTTGGGAAAAGGAATCAAGGAAAAGTCACTTCCAGCCCCAAAATCCAGGCAGTTCTCAGCTCTCCGGGGGTGTGAGGAAGCAGAAATAGCAGTGACAGGGGCTTCATGCCGAACGTGGGTCAACAGGAGGATCAAATATCCCAGGAGTGACACGAAAAACACCAGTTTGGGACAGCAGTGAGGCCTAAATTGAAAATTCAGATGGGGCAGGAAGGCAGGCTGGTGTCCAGGAGAGCCTGCAAGTGCTTCCCAGCTTCTGGCAGGAGCTTAATCCGCAGTTATCCTGGAGGACTGGGGGCTGCCAGCAGGGCTGTGGGGAAGGGAGGGTGCTGTGCATATGCTCTGTGCTGCCCCTGCAAAGCCAGGAGCCAGGGATGGGAAGGGATTAATCAGTTTTCTTACACATAAAATCCGTGTGGGCAGGGATTAATCAGTTTTCTTACACATAAAATCTGTGTGCCCGTCGTGCCGAGGGCAGGGACCCGGGAGTGTGTCAGGAAAACCATTTATGACCATCACTTGTTATCTGCTCCAGCCTGAGGCACAAAGAGAGCCCCTCCCTCCTTCCCTCCCTCGGGCATTAATCCTCCTCAGCAGGATTAAAGCCTATCAGTGCAGAGAACAATCCGAGATGGTATCAGCGAGGATCACAGAGCTCACACAGGGATTAGAGGGCAGCCCAGCAGCCCGGAGGTGAGGCAGGAGAGCGCTCTCTGCTCCGCAGGCACCCGAGGAGAACCCGCTCTCGTTTTCACACCTCGTTAAACCCCGGCGCTGCAATGGGAGTGACGCCAGGCCCAGCTCCAGGCCTGGCTTTTCGCTGCTCCCGCTGATTGCAATTACAGGCAAACGCTGTTAATTGGCCTTGCAGCCCGGGCACGTGGTGGTACCCAGGATTAGAGGGCACTGCTGCAGTCAGAACGGGGCTGTGCCACTTCTCCAGCTCTGCGAACAGCCTCAGCCCTAGCGCTCGTGATTTCTTTGTCACTGTCACCTCGTGGTGGCCCTGAACCGCCTGCCCTTTGCTGAAACCACCACCTCCTCCCACCACGGCAGAGCTTTTCCTGCAGTTCCACTCCCCTTCCTGCCCTGGGGGGGATGTGCAGCACAACCCAGGACAGAGCACAAGCCACACAGCAGGCAGGGAACTGCCCAGGGTCTGTTTAATCCAGAGGGAGCACGGGAATGAAACAACAGGCAGAACGTGGGGACAGATAAAACATTGCACAACTGGAGGGGCCACATCTCCAGCACTGAGCAACCTCTTGCCTTCCCCGTGCTGAGTCCTGAGGAGGTTGGAGAGAGGATTTGGAGCTGCCCCCGGTGCTCCCCACAGGAGAGCAAGCCAAGGAGCATCCCCACGCTCAGAACCAGCCCAGCTGCTGCCTCAGCACAACTCACCAGTCCAGCGGGAAGATTTAGGGGGCCCCCCCAGCGAAGATGAGCTCTAGGGCAGCCTGGATGTCCCCTCCTGTGGCCTGCAGGGCCCGCAGGCTCAGCTCATCGTCGTGGATTCCCATGTCTCTCAGCTGCTGCAGCTGGGGCTGCCACTGGCTCTGCTCACAGAAAAAGTTTGGGGTGGGGGTAGGAATCCCAGCAGCCCTTCTCACTGCCCACTCTCCCAGCTCCTGAAAGCCCAGCAAAGTCCCCAAATCCACCCTCCACCCCAGTTCCACCCAATGCTTTTGCAGTGCCTGTGGTGATGCTTTAGAATTTTAGCTTTTATATTTTTCATTTGTAAGCTTGCAATTTTTTAGTGTGTAACTCTGAACTCCATACAGAGTGTTAGCTGCTGCTTTCCCATTTTGGTCAGACAGACACAACAATTCCTCTCCAGGCCTGGGAATCAAGGACAGCTCTCTGCCTCAGGCCCTGAGAAATGTAAACAAAAGTGAGTCGGGGGGAGAGTAAACTTATTGGGAGA
Source organism: Cinclus cinclus (assembly GCF_963662255.1). NCBI lineage: Eukaryota > Metazoa > Chordata > Aves > Passeriformes > Cinclidae > Cinclus > Cinclus cinclus. The sequence goes on along the minus strand of NC_085058.1, from coordinate 2,780,909 downwards.
TATTAACCCCCAATATGCAAGCGGACCAAATTTATAAAAGTGTGAAAACCCGTGACACATTGTCCATTTTTGGGTGTAGCCCCTGGGGGAGCTTCATCTGCCAAAAACGTACCTGAAGGCCCTTCAATAAATATAAATAAACTGATTTTTATTCCCTTAATTTCGTCTGGTCTCTGTTTTTAGGTTAAAAAAAAAAGACATGATCAGTGATGTCCCTTCCAGGTGAATGTCCCGAACCAGGAGGCAGCTGGGAGATCCCAGTGGGATGCAGGATTCCAGGGGCTGCACTGACCTGGAGGCTGGGCTGCCCTGAGGCCTGCAGGGCGTGCTGGAGGGCCTGGCTGAACAGGTCATTGGTGATGGGTGTCCCCGACTGGACACTGGAGGACAACGGGGATGTCCCAGAGGAGTGGCCCTAGGAGCAGGGAAGGGATCAGGAGAAGGATCACAGGAAGCAGCAGAGCCTCAATCCCAGAGGGAAGGGAGCTGCTCCACCAGGGAGTAAAGGGGCCCCAGAGCTGGGCCAGGCTGTGCTGGCTGTCCCCTAAGTGCTGGGATCGTGCGGGAGATATGGATCACATGGATTGGCACAGGGGAATGCAGAGCCAGGTGTGGGATCACCCAGGGAACTCCTCCCTAAGGGAACTGGGATCACCCAGGGAACTCCTCCCTAAGGGAACTGGGATCACCCAGGGAACTCCTCCCTAAGGGAACTGGGATCACCCAGGGAACTCCTCCCTAAGGGAACTGGGATCACCCAGGGAACTCCTCCCTAAGGGAACTGGGATCACCCAGGGAACTCCTCCCTAAGGGAACTGGGATCACCCAGGGAACTCCTCCCTAAGGGAACTGGGATCACCCAGGGAACTCCACCCTAAGGGACCTGGGATCACCCAGGGAACTCCACCCTAAGGGACCTGGGACCACCCAGGGAACTCCTCCCTAAGGGAACTGGGATCACCCAGGGAACTCCTCCCTAAGGGAACTGGGATCACCCAGGGAACTCCACCCTAAGGGAACTGGGATCACCCAGGGAACTCCTCCCTAAGGGAACTGGGATCACCCAGAGAACTCCACCCTAAGGGACCTGGGATCACCCAGAGAACTCCTCCCCGAGGGAACGCAGAGCCAGCTGTGCCAGCTCCGGGCACGGCTGGTGCTGGCTGTTACCTGTGTGCCCGGGGTGGGTGTGTGGGAGCTGCTCTCAGGTGTGCTGGCCAGGGCCAGGGCGGTGGCCAGCTCGCTCTGGGTGATGGGCCGCGGCCCCGCCGCCCCCGCGTAGCCCAGCGAGGCCGGGCGCGAGCCGGACGTGCTGCTGGAAGGGGTGGACCTCGAGCTCTGCGTGGAGGGAGGGAAGGAAGGAGAGAAAAGCTGTGACCAGCTGTGACCTCGGTGTTCCGGACAAACCACAGATCCCTGCTCTGCGATACCCAGAACTCCCGAGGGCAGAACTTCTGAAAGACTAACAGGCCAGAGCGGGGATAGGCTCTTTTTCCACAAATTCAGCTGTGGAAACTGGCAGGAAAGCTTTCAATCATCCATCAGCCCTAAACCAGGGTGATATTAGCCTGGAACAAAACAATTGCCCATTGACAGGCACCCAAATATTCAGTTTTTCTTTTCCTTCCCCTCTGTCCTACGGAGAGGAAGACTGCAGAATGGCAGGATCAACATTCCCACGCTCCACTTTGGCTATGAGGGCGTTTCCTCTGCTCCATTTTCCTGTTGTGTGTTCAGCACTGAGGAAAACCCTCTCCTGAACAGCGTGGAAGCAGCCGGGATCAATATGCTTGTCTCCACATCTCCCTGGGGAGTCAGAGTAGCTCATGCTGTTCACCAGAAAGGAAGGGGAGTGCTTGGGAGTCTCGGGGCTACAAATTAAAACCCAAAAAGAGCCCTTCCACCCAACCTGGTTGCTTACCTGGTGGAAGTCATCTTCATCATCAGAGAGCCCCTCAAAGAGAAAGCCACCTGCACCAGAAAGGGGGACAAAAGGATGTGGCAAACCAGCAGGAAATGGGAAGCAGGTGAGAATCCTGTGGAGTTTTTGGAGCAGCCAGGAGTCAGCCCTGAGCTCCCCTCCCAGGTGGGCATACCTGGCATGTCCCGGTAGGAGCCCAAGGCCATGGCCCGTGAGGACGTGTCCGGGGCTGGCAGGGGGGTGCTGCCTGCCACCGAGTGCAGCACCAGAACGATGGCGTTCACCAGGGCAGGGTGAGCTGGGATCAGCCTGGGCACAAACGGGCACGGGTCAAGGAGGGCACAGGGCAACCCAGGAACCAGCCCTGAGCAGCTCAGGGCACAGCCAGCACCTCCACTGCCTCAGCTGGGCACAAACTCCTCCAGGCAGCCAGGGATCCTTCAGGATCCGTCCTGGACCTGGCCTTGGATCCTTCTGGACCCATGTTGGACCTGGCCTTGGATCCTTCTGGACCCATGTTGGACCTGGCCTTGGCTGCCCAAGGATCCTTCTGGACCCATGTTGGACCTGGCCTTGGATCCTTCTGGACCCATGTTGGACCTGGCCTTGGTTCACCAAGGATCCTTCGGGATCCCTCTTGGACCTCCTGGGTTCACCAAGGATCCTTCTGGATCCATCTTGGGCCTTTCTTTGGTTCCCCAAGAATCCTTCTGGACCCATGTTTGACCTGGCCTTGGCTCTCCAAGAATCCTTCTGGACCCATGCTGGGCCTGGCCTGGGTCCACTAAGGATCCTTCTGAACTCATGCTGGACCTTCCCCTGGTTCTCCAAGGATCCTTCTGGACCCATGCTGGCTTTCCTATGGTTCTAATTTCCCATGTGCTGTCCTGGGAGCAACTCTCTGGCTGAGCTACATCCAGGTCTGAACCCCCATCTGGAGCTGATGGTGGCCCTGCCTCCCCCAGACACCCCCTGCATTAACCCACTGCTGGATCCTTCCAGCTGCTGAGGGAGGGGTGTCCCAGCCTGGCAGGCAGGAACAGAGCTCTGTCCCCACCCAGGTGACACACAGGGACATTGCTGTGTCACTGCCCCGGCTCGGGGAACTTACGTGTCCAGCATGTTGGGGTCTGCAAACACAGAAAACAGATCCTTGTCCTGCAAAACTCCTGGAAAAGACCAGGAAAAGCAGTGAGACAGGATACAACAAGCAGGAGCCAGTCACACAAAAGCCACAGGAACAAATGGGAATTGATTTCCAGGAAGTGAGTCATGAGTAAACACCACAAATATTCTCATTGTTCTTCTGAGGCCATTGTGTTCCTGGAGAGGCTCTTGGCCACAGCCACACACCCAAGGGACTTTTTTTTTTTTTTCCCCAGCAGATCCTGTGGGTGCTCCACCTCGAGGCCAGGATGGAAGCTGGCCCCCAGCTCCCTGCAGCCAGGCTATGAATGTATCCCAAATTCCACCTGCCTTGGACTGGCACCATCCCAGAACAGGCTGGATTTAATGAACCATTTGGTAGCATCCCAAATTCCATCTGCCTCACGCTGCCACCATCCCAGAACGGGATGGATTTAATAAACCACTTTGTAGCACTTTGCAGCAGGGAGAGAGCATCCATTCTTCCTTTCCCTAAACCTTCTGAAGCCAGGATCCATCCCCAAGGACAAATCATGCATCTCTCTGTTCACTGGCCCTTCTGAAGCCAGGATCCATCCCCAGACATCACCAATGGAGCACAACTGATACCTGAGCAGTCACCATACTCACACTCCACAAAGGGACAAAAAATGTTGGGCTTTTTTTTTTTCTCTCTCCCTTACCCTCTATCAGGAATTTAACATAGATTTGGGTCTCTCCCTTCCCCCATCAGGAATCAAAGCCTTCCTCAGATCACCTGGATCACAGCCAGACTCACCCAGAGCCACAGGGTCGCTGCTGAGGCCAGGAGTAGCCACAATGATCTGATCCAGGGATTCCTTGTTTCCCAGCATCTTGAAGACCTGCCAGGGAAAGCAGAGCAGATCAGGAATGTCACCCACTGTGGCATTATCCCTAGAGTGAGGGGATAGCAGAATTTCCAGCAGGAACAGAGCACTCACAGCATCTCTGTAGGCAGGGCTGCTGTGCAGGGCAGTGTGCAGGACACGGAATTCCCGGACTGCTGCCACCTTATCCACGGGCTCTGAGGGGAGATAACACCACAACAAAACACAGCTCGGCCTCTGTCAGCCCTCAAAGCTATTTCACATCCCAATGAGGCTTCCACACTGCAACAGGGATCCTTTAACAACCTTGGATTGGCTGCAGTCACTGCAGAGTAACTACTCGCTGCACTCTCAGATCATAAAAATAGCCAGGAATATCCTCCCACACATGCCATTACAGGAATGCCAACTCAAATTCCTCTTTTTGTACAGTCAGGCATAGCACGAGCACACAGCAGCTTGCTCATCCCTGGGGCTTTGCTCCAGATTGCCTGGCAATGCCCTAAAATGGATCACAGGCAATTAAGGAAGGGATGATCCCTCTCCACGCTGCACAGCTCATTCCTTAACTCTTCTGTCAGCAAGAAACGAACAGCCAGGTGCTGCTGGGAGAGGTGGGGAGGAAGTTCCCAAACAAAGGGGTTTGCTCCCCTGGGAAACTCCACAGCTGTTCCTCAGTCCCTAATAAAACACATCCCAAGAATCCAAGGGGTAATCCCCACAGCTCCTCACCTGGTTTCTGGTCAGGCTCAGGCCAGGACTTGCGCAGGACATGGATAGTGGAACCCGACTGGATTCCATAAAAATCCAGGGTCTGGTCATCCCTCAGCTTCCGGCCACAGTAGATCAGGTCTGAGGGGAGAAACACCTGAAGATAAACCTGTAGCACGAGCTGGGGGTCTCTCGGTGTGGCTTAGAGCCCCGGGGCTGACCGAGCAGCTGTAGCTGCTCCAGCTGGCTAGGGAACAACACAGGGAAAGTTGTGGAGCGGATCTAGAGGAGATGGCACAGTGACCTCCCGTGTAAGAGCTGACTTCTCTTGTTGTCTCAGTTCTCATGAGACATCCTCACGAGGACACAGAGACGGTGGGAAGCCCAAATATTCCCTACCAAGGGCACTGCCACGGATGGAGCACCGTGACCCCAAGGAAACAGGGAAGGAACACCGAGCCCTCCCAGCAGCAGGATGCGGTGGGAGGACGGGCCGAGGGTGTCCCCAAGCGGCGGGACAGCGCCAGGCTCCGGCGGGGCACGCACCGATGAGCTCGGGGTCCGGCATGGATTCCTGCAGCTTGCCCGCGATGAGCTGCTTGAGGTGCGAGATGCTGCAGCCGCCCAGGGGGCACTCGCCCAGCTCGGTCTCCGGCAGGCGCAGGATGGATTTGGGGGCCAGCGGCTGCTCCGCCAGCTTCACGGCGATGTGCCACTCCGGCAGGGCCATGGTGGCTCTGTGCTGGGGACACACAGAGTGACACCCCGCACGCTCCGAATCCCCATCGGCTCCCGGGCCCAGCCAGCCGCAGCTCCGAACCCCCGGCGCTCAGGGATCCTATCCGGGCTGTGTTGCCTCCAGAGCCTCCCTTCAGCTCCGAGCGATCCGGGTTGTCTCCCACCCCAATTCTCCCATCGACCTCAGGGGGATCCCCCAGCCGTGTTTACCCCAGAGGCCTCCCCTTCAGCTCAGGCGGATCCCGGCTGTCCTCCCTCAGCTCAGGGGGTCCCGGCCATACCCCCCACCCCCCAGCAGGATCCCGGCCGTGTCCCCGGCGCTCAGGAGGTCTTCATCGTGTCCCCCCCAAGACCCGACCGCCTTCTACCACCTCAGGAGGGTCCCGGCCGTGTCTCCCACCCCGCTCACGCCTCAGGAGGGTCCCGGCCGTGTCTCCCACCCCGCTCACGCCTCAGGAGGGTCCCGGCCGTGTCTCCCACCCCGCTCACGCCTCAGGAGGGTCCCGGCCGTGCCTCCCCAGGCCCTCCCACAGTTCCGCGCTACCTCAACCCCTACGGACCGGAAGCGGAAGTGCTGCAGGGAACGCGGTGCGCGCTGGGAAGTCGAGTCCGGCAGAGTAGTAGGTAACGCCCCCCCCGAGGCGAAGGCGCTGTTGATTGGCCGGCCCTGTCAAGACTAGCCAATGGGCGGGCGGCCGAGGGTTTAAAGGCAGGAGCGCGGCGACGGCAGCGCAGTTTCGATATATTTCCCCCGCCACGACGGTCTCTAATTAACACTACCTCAGTAATTGAGCGGCTGCCATCCTCGCTCGTGGGGGAGCAGCACCAGTAGATACCCCACCAGTGCAGGAGGGCCCAGCTGTCCGAAGCTGCCTGCTCTTCAGCACTATCTGCTGCTCCATCACCTCACCCTCTCCCAAAAAAGGGCAGGCCACTACTCCGGTGACCAAGTCCTGTGCCAAGGCGCCAACTTTTTCTGACAAGAAGAGCTGTTTGTGTTCTAAAAAAAGCCAAGTTACCATGAAAGTCCAGTCAGGCTGCAAGAGCCACATTCCAGGCACGCTTTGCTTCCTAACAGCTCTTAAAATGGTCCGAGCAGCACCAGGGGCTGCGATGAGATTTAAAGAGAATTCAGAAAACAAAACTGAGGCTAAGCTTGAACTTCAAGCCAGGTCAGAATCCCAAAACCTTTCTCCCAACAATTCTTTGTGGTGAGGGGACAGAGAAGCCACCCCAGAAACAAAGCAAGCAAAAATCAGCTCTTTTAGTGTTGAAACCTTGGAAGTTTATTTGTTTTCCTACAAAGGAACCTAGAGGTGACAAACCTAACTTTAGTGCCATCTCA